>NW_025335740.1:37950-52462 GCF_004798865.1 Varanus komodoensis | reverse complement strand
ATTGGGCAGTTGGCAGAATACTTCCAAATTCACAGTGTTTGCTCGGGGCGGGCCCCCGATACCCTGCATGCGTCGGTGCCTCTGCCGGAGCCCTGGAAGGGGTGCCTGGGGAAGTCGAGCAAAATCTGTCCAAAATGCGAAAAATAGGCCCGAGATGCTGACCCGTGGGTCACGACTCCGAAATTGGCAAAATTGGGCGTTGGGCAGAATGCTTCCATATTCGCAGAGTTTGCTCGGGGAGGGCCCCCGATACCCTACAAGCGTCGGGGCCTCTGCCGGAGCCCGGGAAGGGGAGTCTGGGGAAGGCGAGCAAAACTTTCCCGGCCCCAACCTGACAGAGGGGCAAAAGTTGCCCCGAAGAGAGGGCCACGTGGACACAGCTATTCCTCTTTGAGAAGCTGTCCCTCATGCAGGCCTCAGTTTCTGCCCTCACCGAGCGCGTTCCGACAAGCGCAGGCCAGACCAGAGGCCCGATTTCCTTGCCGCACCCTGACATATGGGCAAGACTTGCCCCGAAAACAGAGCGACGCACGCGCACCAAGTCGTCTTTCAGACGCTGTCCCTACACGCATGCCTCTGTTTCTGCCCTTACCGAGCGCGTTCCGACAGTTGGAAGCCCGCTCAGAGGCTGCGTTTTCCCAGCCGCACCCTGACAGATGGGCAAGACATGCCGCGAAAAGAGGGTGATGCGGACATAAGTAGTTCTCTTTGAGACGCTTTCGCTCCACACTGGCCTCCGTTTCCGCCCATTCCGAGCGCGTACTGACGGTTGGAGGCCCGCCTGGTGGCCGCGATTTCCCGGTCCCAGCCTGACACATGGGGTAAAAGTTGCCCCAAAAAGGGGCCATGCACGCGCAATTACTCCTCTTTGAGACGCTGTCCCTCCAGGCAGGCCTCCGTTTCTGCCTGTTCCGAGCGCGTTCCGATGTTTGGAGGCCCTCCCGGAGGCCGCGATTTCCCGGCCCCACTCTGACAGAGGGGCGAAGGTTGCTCCGAATAGAGGGCCACGCGGACACACATAGTCCTCTTTGAGACGCTGTCCACCCGGGCAGGCTTCCGTTTCTGCCCATACCGAGCGCGTTACGACGGTCGGAGTCCCGCCCGAAGGCCAGGATTTCCCGGCCCGATCCTGACAGAGAGGCAAAAGATGTAAGGAACACAGTGCGAAGCGCGTGCTCCTAGTCCTCTTTGAGAAGCTGTTCTTCGCGCAGACTTCCGTTTCCGCCTGTTCCGAGCGCGTTACGACGGTCGGAGGCCTGCCCGGAATCCGCGATTTCCCGGCCCGGCCATTACAAAGGAACAAAAGTTTCCCAAAAAGAGGGTGACGTAGACACACCTAATCCACTTTGAGACGCTGTCCCTCCGCGCAGGCCTCCGCATCCACCCATTCCGAACGCGTTCCGATGGTCGGAGGACCGCCGGGAGGCTGCTAATTCCAGGTCCCACACTGACAGAGGGCCAAAAGATGCCCCAAAAAGAGGGTGACGCAGACATACCTAGTCCTCTTTGAGATGCTGTCCCTCCGCGCAGGAATCCGTTTCCGCCCGTACCGGGCGCGTTCCGACAGTCGGAGGCCCGCCGGGAACTCCTGATTTCCTGGCCCCGGTCTGACAGAGTGGCAAAGGATGCCTCGAAAAGAAGGGACGCCCGCGCACCTAGTCTTCTTTGAGACGCCCTCCATTGCTCAGTCTTCCGTTTCAGCCAGTCCGTGCGCGTTCCGACGGTCGGAGTCCCCCCCAGAGGCCGGGATTTCCCTGCCCCACTCTGACAGAGGCCCAAAAGTTTCCCAAAAAGAGGGTGACACGGACACGCCTAGTCCCCTTTGAGACGCTGTCCCACCGTGCAGAAATCCGTTTCGGCCCATTCCGTGAGCGTTCCGACGGTCGGAGGCCCGCCCGGACGCCGCGATTTCCCAGCTCCACCCTGACAGAGGTCCAAAAGTTTCCCCAAAAAGAGGGTGATGCAGACACACATAGTCCTCTGTGAGACGCTGTCCCTCCACGCAGGCCTCCCTTCCTGCCTGTATCACGCACGTTCCGAAACTCAGTGGCCCGCCCGAGGGCCGTGATTTTCTGGCCCCACTGGGACAGGGAGGCAAAAGTTGCCCGGAAAACAAGGCGAGGCGCGCTCCTGGTCCTCTTTGAAGCGTTGTCCCTTCGCGCTGGTCTCCGTTTGCGCCCGTTCCGAGAGCGTTCCGACAGTCGGATGCCCGCCCAGAGGCCGCGATTTCCTGTCCCCACCCTGACAGAGTGGCAAAGGTTGCCCCGAATAGAAAGCCACGTGGACACACCTAGTCATTTTTGAGACGTTGTCCCTTGCGCAGGCCTCCCATTCCGCCCGTTCCGAATGCGTTCCAACGGTCGGAGGCCCACCCAGAGGCCAAGATTTCCCGCCCCCACCCTGACTTGAAGGCAAAAGTTGCCCCGAAAACAGGGCGATGCACGCGCACCTTGTCCACTTTGAGACACTTTCTCTCGTGCAGGTCTCTGTTTTCGCCCATTCTGAGAGCGTTCTGACGATCGGAGGCCTGTCTGGAGACCGCGATTTCCCGGCCCCACCCTGACATGGGGGCAAAATTTTCCCCGACAGGAGGGCGATGCGCGCGTCCCTAGTTTTCTTTGAGAAGCTGTCCCTCCACCTAGGCCTCCATTTTCTCCCGTTCTGACCGCGTTCCGACGGTATGAAGCCCGCCTGTGGTCCTCGATTTCCTGGCCCCACCCTGACAGAGGGGCAAAAGTTGCCCAGAAAACAGGGAAACGCAGGGACACCTAGTCCTCTTTGAGACGTCCCTCTAAGCAGGCCTCCGTTTCTGCCCATACTGAGCACGTTCTGATGTTCGGACTCCCGCCCAGGGGCCGCGATTTCTCGGCACCACCCTGACAGAGGTCCAAAAGTTTCCCCAAAAACAGGGCTACGCGGACACACCTAGTCCTCTTTGAGATGTGGTCCCTCCACGCAGGCCTCTGTTTCTGCCCATTCTGAGCGCATTCCGACAGTCGGAGGCCCGCCTTGGGGCCACAATTTCCCGGCACCACCCTGACAGAGGTCCAAAAGTTTCCCCAAAAACAGGGCGACGCGACACACCTAGTCCTCTTTGAGACGCGGTCCCTCTGCGCAGGCTTCCGTTTCTGCCTGTTCCGAGCCCGTTCTGACGTTCAGAGACAGGCACGGAGGACGCGACTTCCCGTCCCCACCCTGACAGAGGGGCAAAAGTTGCCCCGAAAGGAGGGCCACGTGGACCCACTTAGCCCCTGTGAGACACTGTCCCTCTGCGCAGGCCTCTGTTTCTTCCCGTTCCGAGCACGTTCCGATGGTCAGAGGCCCGCCCGGATGCCGCGATTTCCTGGCGCCACCCAGACAGCGGCCCAAAAGTTTCCCCAAAAACAGTGTGACGAGTACACACCTAGTCCTTTTTGAGAGGCTGTCCCTCTGCGCAGGCCTCCATTTCCACCCTTTCCAAGCGCGTTCCAACGGTCAGAGGCCCGCCCGGTGGCCGCGATTTCCCAGCCCCAGCCTGACAGAAGGGCAAAAGTTGCCCCGACAAAAGGGCCATGCACGCACACTTACTCCACTTTGAGACGCTGTCCCACCGAGCAGGCTTCCGTTTCTGCCCATACCGAGCGCGTTACGACGTTCGGAGGTCCGCCCAAAGCCCAGTATTTCCCGGCCCGACCCTGACAGAGGGACAAAAGTTGACCCGAAAAAGGGCCATGCGGACACACCTAGTCCTCTTTGAAACGCTGTCCCTAAGCGCAGGCCTCCATTTCCGCCCATTCCGATCACGTTCCACGTTCGGATTCCGGCCCGGAGGCGGCAATTTCCTGGCCCCACCCTGACAGAGAGGCAAAAGTTGCCCGGATAACAGGGCGATGCGAGCCCCTGGTCCTCTTTGAGGCGCAGTCCTTCCGATCAGGCCTCTGTTTCCGCCTATTCCGAGCGCATTCCGATGGTAGGAGTCCCGCCCAGGGGCTGCAATTTCCCTGCACTACCCTGACAGATGGGCAAGGCTTGCCCCGAAAACAGGGCGAAGCGTACAAGCCTATTCCTCCTTCAGATGCTATCCTTCCACTCATGCTTCCGTTTCCGCCAGTTCGGACAGTGTTCCGACGGTCAGAGACTGGCATGGAGGACGCGACTTCCCGCCCCACTCTGACAGAGGGGTGAAAGTTCCCGCAAAAAGAGGGCCACGTGGACACACCTAGTCTTCTTTCAGATGCTGTCCCTCCGCGCAGGACTCTGTTTCAGCCCTTTCCGAGCACGTACCACGTTTGGATGCACGCTCGGATGCTGCGATTTCCCGGCCCCACCCTGACAGAAGGGAAAAAGTTACCCCGAAAAGAGAGTGACGCAGAAACACCTAGTCCTCTGTGAGACGCTATCCCTCAGCGCAGGCCTCCCTTTCAGCCCTTTCCAAGTGCGTTCCAATGGTCGGAGGCCCGTCCGAAGGCCGCGATTTCCCGGCCCCACCCTGACAGATTGGCAAAAGTTGCCCCGAAATGAGGGCGACGTGGACACACCAAGTCCTCTTTGAGATGCTGTCCTTCCGCGCAGGCCTCCATTTCTGCCCATTCCGAGCACGTCCCAACGGTTGAAGGCCCGCCCGGTGGCCGTGATTTCCCGGCCCCAGCTTGACAGAGGGGCAAAAGTTGCCCCGAAAAGGAGCCATGCACGCGCACTTACTCCTCCTTGAGACGCTGTCCCTCCACGCAGTCCTCCGTTTCTGCCTGTTCTCAGCGCATTCCGACAGTCGGAGGCCCTCCCGGAGGCCGCGATTTCCCGGCCCCACTCTGACAGAGGGGCTTAAGTTGGTCCGAAAAGAGGGCCACGCGGACACTCATATTCCTCTTTGAGACGCTGTCCCTCCGCGCAGGCCTCCGTTTCCGCCCATTCCGAGCGTGTTTCCGACGGACGCAGGCCCGTCCAGAGGCCGAGATTTCCCGGCCCCACACTGACAGGGGGGCAAAAGTTGCCCCGAAAAGAGGGTGACACGGACACACCTAGTACACTTTGAGACGCTGTCCCTCCGCGCAGGAATCTGCTTCCGCCCGTTCCGAGCACGTTCCGACCGTCGGAGACCCACCTAGAGGCCGAGATTTCCCAGCCCCACTCTGACAGAAGTCGAAAATTTACCCCGAAAAGAGGGTGATGCGGACACACCTAGTCCTCTTTGATACGCTGTCCCTCCACGCTGGCCTCCCCTTCCGCCCATTCCGACCATGTTCTGACGGTCGGAAGCCCGCCCCGGGGGCGGAGATTTCCCGGCCCCACGCTGACAGTGGGGCTAAAGTTGTCCCGAAAACAGGGGGATGTGCGCACACCTAGTCCTCTTGGAGACGCTGTCTCTCAACGCATGTCTCCGTTTCCACCCATTCCGAGCGCGTTCCGACGGTCGGAGGACCGCCCGGAGGCCGCGATTTCTGGCTCCTCCCTAACAGAGGCACAGAAGTTGGCCCGACAAGAGGGCTACGTGGAAACACCTAGCCTTCTTTGAGACGCTGTCCCTCCGCGTAGGCCTCCGCATCCTCCCATTCCGAGTGCGTTCCTACGGTCGGATGCCCGCACAGAGGCTGCGATTTCCCGACCCCACCCTGACAGAGGGCCAAAAGATGCCCCGAAAAGAGGGAGATGGGGACATACCTAGTCCCCTTTGAGACGCTGTCCATCGGCGCAGGAATCCGTTTCCGCCCATTCCGGGCACATTCCGACGGTCAGAGGCCCGCCCAGAGACCGCGATTTCCCGGCTCCACCCTGACAGAGGGCCAAAAGTTGCCCCAAAAACAAGGGGAAGTGCGCACACCTAGTCCTCTTGGAGAAACTGCCCTCTGCACAAGCCTCCGTTTGCCCTAGTTCTGAGCGCGTTCCGACTGTCGGAGGCCCGCCCGGAGGCTCTGATTTCCCGGCCTCAGTCTGACAAAGGGGCAAAAGTTGCACCAAAAAGACGGCCACACGGACACACCTAATCCTCTTTGAGACACTGTCCCTTCACCCAGGCCTGCATTTCCCCCCTTTCCGAGTGCGTTCCAATGCTCGGAGTCCCTCCCGGAGGCCGCAACTTCCCGGTCCCACCTGACAGATGAGAAAGACTTGCCCCGAAAAGGGGCTGACATGGGCACACCAATTCCTCTTTGAGACGCTGTCCCAAATGCAGGCCTCCGTTTCTGCCCTTACCGAGCGCGTTCCAACAAGCGGACACCAGCCCACAGGCTGCGTTTTCCCGGCCCCACCCTGACATATGGGCGAGACTTTCCTCGAAAACAGGGCGACGCCCGTGCACCAAGTCCTCTTTTAGACGCTGTCCCTACACGCAGGCCTCCGTTTCTGCCCTTACCGAGCGCGTTCCCACAGTCGGAAGCCCGCTCAGAGGCTGCGATTTCCCAGCCCCAGCCTTACACATGGGCAAGACATGCCCGAAAAGAGGGTGACGCGGACATACCTAGTTCTCTTTGAGAGGCTGTCGCTCCACGCAGGCCTCCATTTCCGCCCGTTCCGAGCGCGTTCTGATGGTCGGAGGCCCGACCGGAGGCCGCGATTTCCCGGCCCCACTCTGACAGAGGGGCAAAAATTGCTCCAAATAGGGGGCCACACGGACACACATAGTCCTCTTTGAGACGCTCTCCATCCGGGCAGGCTTCCGTTTCTGCCCATACCGAGCGCATAACGACAGTCGGTTGCCCGCCCGAAGCCAGGAGTTACCGTCCCGATCCTGACAGAGAGGCAAAAGATGTATGGAAAACAGTGCGAAGCGCGCACTCCTAGTCCTCTTTGAGAAGCTGTTCTTCGCGCGTGCCTCCGTTACCTCCCGTTCCGAGCGCGTTACGACGGTCGGAGGCCCGCCCGGAAGCCGCGATTTCCCGGCCCTGCCCTGACAAAGGCCAAAAGTTTCCCCAAAAAGAGGGTGACGTAGACACATCTAGTCCCCTTTGAGACGCTGTCCCTCCGCGCAGGCCTCCGCATTCACCCATTCCGAACGCGTTCCGATGGTCGGAGGACCGCCCGGAGGCCGCAATTTCCCGGTCCCACACTGACAGAGGGCCAAAAGATTCCCCGAAAAGAGGGTGACGCGGACACACCTAGTCCTCTTTGAGATGCTGTCCCTCCGCGCAGGAATCCGTTTCCGCCCATACCGGGCGCGTTCCGACAGTTGGAGGCCCGCCCAGAGCACCTGATTTCCTGGCCCCAGTCTGACAGAGGGGAAAAGGTTGCCCCGAAAATAAGGGGACGCCCGCGCACCTCGTCTTCTTTGAGACGCCCTCCATCACTCAGTCCTCCGTTAAAGCCAGTTCCGTGAGCGTTCCGAAGGTCGGAGGCCCGCCCGGACGCCGCAATTTCCCGGCTCCACCCTGACAGAGGTCCAAAAGTTGCCCCGAAAAGAGGGTCACGCGGACATACATAGTCCTCTTTGAGGCGCTGTACCTTCGCGCAGGCCTCCGTTTCCACGCATTACTAGTGCATTCCGACGGTCGGAGGACCGCCAGAGGCCGCGATTTCCCGGACCCACCTGACAGAGGCCCAAGAGTTTCCACAAAAAGAGGGTGATGCGGACACACCTAGTACCCTTTGAGACGCTGTCCCTCCGCGCAGAAATCCTTTTCCGCCCATTCCGTGCGCGTTCCGACGGTTGGAGGATAGTCCAGAGGCCGCGATTTCCCGGCCCCACCCCGACAGAGGTCCAAAAGTTGCCCCAAAAAGAGGGTGACCCGGACACACCTAGTCCCCTTTCAGACGCTGTCCCTACGCACAGGCCTCAGTTTCTGCCCGTACCGAGCACGTTCCCACGGTCGGAGGACAGCCCGGAGGTTGCGATATCCCGGCCCACCCTGACAGAGGGCCAAAAGTTGCCCTGAAAAGAGGGGGATGTGCACGCACCTAGTCCTCTTGGAGAAGCTGTCCCTCCGCAGGGGCCTCCGTTTCCACTTGTTCTGAGGGCGTTCCGACGGTCTGATTTCCGCCCGGAGGCCTCGATTTCCCAGCCCTCTCTGACAGAGAGGCAAAAGTTGCTCCGAAAAAAGGGCTACGCGGACACACAGAGTCCTCTTTGAGATGCTGTCCCTCCGCGCAGGCTTCGGTTTCTGCAAATACTGAGCGCGTTCCAAAGGTCGGCGGCCCGCACGGTGGCCGCGATTTACTGGACCCAGCCTGACAGTGGGGCAAAAGTGGCCCCGAAAAGGGCCCATGCACGGGCACTTTCTCGTGTTTGAGACGCTGTCCCTCCATGCAGGCCTCCGTTTCTGCCTGTTCCGAGTGCGTTCCGACGGTCGGAGGACTGCCGGAGGCCACGATTTCCCAGCCCCACCCTGACAGACGGCGAAAAGTTTCCCCGAAAAGAGTGTGACGTGGACACACCTAGTCCTCTTTGAGACGCTGTCCATCGCGCAGGCCTCCGTTTCATCCCGTTCCGAGGACCTTCCGAAGGTCAGAGGCCCGCCTGGAGGCCGCAATTTCCTGGCCCCACCCTGACAGTGGGGCCAAAGTCACCCCGAAAACAGGGGCATGCGCGCGCACCTAGATCTCTTGGAGACGCTGTCCCTCCGTGCAGGCCTCCGTTTCCGCTTGTTATGAGTGCGTTCCGACGGTCGAACGTCCACCCGGAGGCCGCGATTTCCCGCCCCAACCCTGACAGAGGGCCAAAAATTGCCCCAAAAAGAGGGTGACGGGAAACACACCTAGTCATCTTGGAGACGCAGTCCCTCGGCGCGTGCCTTCACTTCCGCTTGTTCTGAGCGCGTTCCAACTGTCGGATGTCTACCCGGAGGCCGCGATTAACCGGCCCCACTCTGACAATGGGGCAAAAGTTACCCCGAAAAGAGGGTGACGCGGACACACCTAGTCCCCTTTGAGACGCTGTCCCTCCGCGCAGTAATCCGTTTCCACCCATTCTGAGTGCATTCCGACGGTCGTATGCCCACCCAGATGCCGCGATTTCCCAGTAAAACACTGACAGAGGACCAAAGGTTGCCCCGAAAAGAGGTAGACGTGGATACACCTAGTCCTCTTTGAGATGCTGTCCCCCCGCGCAGGCCTCCGCTTCCGCCCGTACCGAGCGCGTTTCCGATGGACGCAGGCCCGCCCGGAGGCCGAGATTTCCCGGCCCCACGCTGACAGGGGGGCAAAAGTTGCCCCGAAAAGAGGGTGACACGGACACACCTAGTACCCTTTGAGACGCTGTCCCTACGTGCAGGAATCCGCTTCCGCCCATTCCGAGCGCGTTCCTACGGTCGGAGGCCCGCCCGGAGGCCGAGATATCCCGGCCCCACTCTGACAGAGGGCGAAAAGTTACCCTGAAAAGAGGGTGACGCGGAGACACCTAGTCCTCTTTGAGACGCTGTCCCTCCGGGCAGGCCTCCGATTACGCCCATTCCGGGCGTACTCCAATGGTCGGAAGCCCGCCCGGAGGCAGAGATTTCCCGGCCCCACGCTGACAGTGGGGCTAAACTTGACACGAGAACAGGGGGTTGCGCACGCACCTAGTCCTATAGGAGACGCTGTCCCTCCGCTCATGTCTCCGTTTCTACCCATTCGAGCGCGTTCCGAAGGTCAGAGTCCCGCCAGGAGGCCGCGAATTCCCGGCCCCACTCTGACAGCGGCCCAAAAGTTTCCCCAAAGAGAGGGTGACGCGGCCAGATGTAGTCCTCTTTGAGACTCTTTCCTTCCGCGCACGCCTCCATTTCCGCCCTTTCCGAGCGCGTTCCAATGGTCGGAGGCCTGCTCAGTGGCCGCGATTTCCCAGCCCCAGCCTGACGGAGGGGCAAAAGTTGCCCCGGAAAGGGGCCATGCATGCACACTTACTCCTCTTTGAGAAGCTGTCCTTCCACGCAGGCCCCCGTTTCTGCCTGTTCTGAGTGTGTTCCGAAGGTCGGAGGCACTCCCGGAGGCCGCGATTTCCCGGCCCCACTATGACGGAGAGGCAAAATTTGCTCCGAAAAGAGGGCCACGCGGACATACCTAATTCTCTTTGAGACGCTGTCGCTCCACGCAGGCCTCCGTTTCCGCCCGTTCCGAACGCGTTCTGACAGTCGGAGGCCCGACTGGAGGCGGCGATTTCCCGGCCCACCGTGACAGAGGGGCAAATTTGCCCCGAATACAGGGCGACGCGGACAAACCTAGTCCTCTGTGAGACGTTGTCCCTTTGCGCAGGCCTCCGTTTCCGCCAATTCCGAGCGTATTGTGATGGTCAGAGTCCTGCCGGCGGCCTCAATTTCCTGGCCCCACTCTGATAGAAAAGTCGCCCCGAAAAGAGGGTGACCGAGAGACACCTAGTCCTCTTTGAGACGTGGTCCCTCCACGCAAGCATCCATTTCAGCCCTTACCGAGCACGTTCCGACAGTTGGAGGCACGCCCAGAGGCCACGATTTCCCGGCCCCACACTGAGAGAGGCCCAAAAGGCCCGAGATGCTGACCTGCGGGTCACGACTCCGAAAGTGGCAAAATTGGGCGGTTGGCAGAATGCTTCCACATTCACAGAGTGTGCTCTGGGAGGGCCCCCGATACCCTGCATGCGACGGTGCCTCTGCCGGAGTCCTGGAAGGGGTGCCTGGGGAAGGCGAGCAAAATCTGTCCAAAATGCCAAAAATAGGCCCGAGATGCTGACCCGCAGGTCACATCTCCGAAAATGGCAATATTGGGCGGTTGGTCGAATGCCTCCAATTTCGGAGAGTTTGCTTGAGGGGGCCACTGGTACCCTGCATGTGTCGGTGCCTCTGCCGGAGCCCTGGAAGTGGTGCCTGGGGAAGTCGAGCAAAATCTGTCCAAAATGCCAAAAATAGGCCCGAGATGCTGACCCGCGGGCCACGACTCCAAAAGTGGCAAAATTGGGAGGTTCGCAGAATGCTTCCACATTCACACAGTTTGTTCTGGGAGGGCCCCTGATACCCTGCATGCGTCGGTGCATCTGCCGAGCCCTGGAAGGGGTGTCTGGGGAAGGCAAGCAAAATCTGCCCAAAATGCCAAAAATTGGCCCGAGATGCTGACCCGCGGGACATGACACCGAAAGTGGCAAAATTGGGTGGTTGGCAGAATGCGTCCAAAATCACAGAGTTTGCTCAGGAATAGCCCCCGACACCCTGCATGCGTCGGTGCCTCTGCCGGAGCCCTGGAAGTGGTGCATGGGGAAGTCGAGCAAAATCTGTCCAAAATGCCAAAAATAGGCCCGAGATGCTGACCCGTGGGTCACGACTCCGAAAGTGGCAAAATTGGGCGGTTGGCAGAATGCTTCTAAATTCAAAGCGTTTGCGCGGGGTGGGCCCCCGATACCCTGCATGCGTCGGTGCCTCTGCCGGAGCCCTGGAATGGTTGTCTGGGGAAGTCGAGCAAAATCTGTCAAAATGCCCAAAATACGCCCGAGATGCAGGTCACGACTCCGAAATTCTCAAAATTGGGTGTTGAGCAGAATGCTTCCACATTCACAGAGCTTGCTCGGGAACCGTCCCCGAAACTCTGCATGTGTCGGTGACTCTGCCGGAGCACTGGAAGGGGAGTCTGGGGAAGGCGAGCAAAATTTTCCCGGCCCCAACCTGACAGAGGGGCAAAAGTTCCCCCGAAGAGAGGGCCACGTGGACACACCTATTCCTCTTTGAGACGCTGTCCCTCATGCAGGCCTCCGTTTCTGCCCTCACCGAGCGCGTTCCAACAAGCGTAGGCCAGCCCAGAAGCCGCGCTTTCCGTGCCTCACCCTGACATATGGGCAAGACTTGCCCCGAAAACAGGGCGACGCCCGCGCACCAACTGTCCCTACACGCTGTCCCTACACGCATGCCTCTGTTTCTGACCTTACCGAGCGCGTTCCAACAGTCGGAAGCCCGCTCAGAGGCTGCGTTTTCCGGCCACACTCTGACAGAGGGGCAAGACAAGATTTCCCGGCCCGATCCTGACAGAGAGGCAAAACATGTAAGGAAAACTGCGAAGCGCGCGCTCCTAGTCCTCTTTGAGAAGCTGTTCTTCGCGCAGACTTCCGTTTCCGCCTGTTCCGAGCGCGTTACGACGGCCGGAGTCCCGCCCGGAAGCCGCGATTTCCCGGCCCGGCCCTGACAAAGCCCCAAAAGTTTCCCCAAAAAGAGGGTGACCTAGACACACCTAGTCCACTTTGAGATGCTGTCCCTCCACGCAGGCCTCCGCATCCACCCATTCCGAACGCGTTCCGATGCTCGGAGGACCGGCTGGAGGCCGCGATTTCCCGGTCCCACACTGACAGAGGCCCAAAAGTTGCCCTGAAAAGAAGGCCGCGCGGACACACCTTGTCCTCTTTGAGACCCTGTCCTTCTTTGCAGGCCTCCCTTTATGCCCGTTCCGAAAGCGTTCCCACGGTCTGCGGCCCTCCCGGATGCCGGGATTTCCCGGCTCCACCCTGACAGTGGTGCAAAAGTTGCACCGAAAAGAGGCCACACGGACACACCTGGTTCCCTTGGAGACACAGTCCCTCGCGCAGGCCTCCGTTTCCAGCCATTCCGAGTACGTTCCGACAGTCGTACACCCGTCCGGAGGCCGCGACTTCCCGGCTCCACCCTGAAAGAGGGGCAAAAGTTGCCGGAAAACAGGGAGATGTACGCACCTAGTCACCTTTGAGATGCTGTCCCTCCACGCAGGAATCTGTGCGCCCCATTCCGAGTGCGTTCCGACGGTCGTAGGACCGGCGAGAGGCCGCGATTTCCCGGCTCAACCCTTACAGAGGGGCAAGAGTTCCCCCGAAAAGAGAGGCACGCGGATACACCTAATCCTCTTTGAGCATCTGTCCCTCACGCAGGCCTCCGTTTCCGCCCGTTCAGACCAAGTTCCGACGGTTGGAGGCCCACCCGGTGGCCGTGATTTCCCGGCCCCAGCTTGACAGAGGGGCAAAACTTGCCGCGAAAAGGAGCCATGCACGCGCACTTACTCCACAATGAGACGCTGTCCCTCCACGCAGTCCTCCGTTTCTGCCTGTTCTCAGTGCGTTCTGACGGTCGGAGGCCCTCCTGGAAGTCGCGATTTCCCAGCCCCACTCTGCCAGAGGGGCTTAAGTTGCTCTGAAAGAGGGCCACGTGGACACACATATTCCTCTTTGAGACGCTGTCCCTCCACGCAGGCTTCCGTTTCTACCCATACCAAGTGCATTCCGACGGTCAGAGGCGTTCCCGAAGGCCAGGATTTCCCGGCCCGACCATGATATAGAGGCAAAAGATGCCCGGAAAACAGGGCGAAGCGCGAGGACCTAGTAATCTTTGAGAAGCTTTCCTTCACGCAGGCCTCCGTTTCCGCGCGTTACGAGCACGTTCCGGCAGTCGGAGGCCCTCCCGGAGGCTGCGATTTCCCGGCCCCACTCTGACAGAGGGGCAAAAGTTACTCCGAAAAAAGGACCAAGCAGACACACATAGTCCTCTTAGGCGCTGTCCCTCCACGCAGGCTTCCTTTTCTGCCAATACGACGGTCGGAGGCCAGCCCGAAGGCCAGGATTTCCGGCACAACCCTGACAGAGAGGCAAAAGTTGCCGGGAAAACAGGACGATGAGCGCATCTAGTCCTCTTTCAGAAGCTGTCCTTCGCGCAGGCCTCCGTTTCCGCCCATTACGAGCGCGTTCCGACTGTCGGAGGCTAGCCCAGAGGCTCCGATTTCCCGGCCCCACCCTGACAGAGGTCCAAAAGTTGCCCCGAAAAGAGGGCCACGCGGACAACCATAGTCCTATTTCGTACGCTGTCCCTCGCACAGGCCTCCGTTTCCGCCCGTTCCAGGCACGTTCCGATGGTCGGTGGCCCGCCCAGAGGCCGTGATTTCCTGACCCAACTCTGACAGAGGCCCAAAACTTTCCTCAAAAAGCGGGTGACCCGGACACACCTAGTCCCTTTTGAGACGCTTTCCCTCCGCGCAGGCCTCCATTTCCGCTTGTTCTGAGAGCGTTCGGAGGGTCGGACATCCGCCCGGAGGCCACGATTTCCCGGCCCCTCTCTGACAGTGGGGAAAAAGGTGTCCCGAAAAGAGGGTGACGCGGACTCAGCTATTCCCCGTTGAGACACTGTCCCTGTACGCAGAAATCCGCTTCCGCCCGTTCCGAGTGTGTTCCGAAGGTTGGAGGACAGCCCAGAGGCCACGACTTCCCGGCCCCACCCTGACAGAATCCCAAAAGTTTCCCCAAAAAGAAGGTGACGCGGACACACCTACTCCGCTTTGAGACGCGGTCCCTCAGCGCTGAAATCCGTTTCCGCCCATTCCGTACGCGTTCCCACGGTCGGAGGCAGCCCAGAGAGGGTGATTTCCTAGCCCCACCCTGACAGAAGTCCAAAAGTTTCCCCCGAAAAGAGGGTCACGCGGACATACATAGTCCTCTTTGAGACGCTGTAAATCGCGCAGGCCTCCGTTTCCGCCCATTCTGAGCACGTTTCGATGGTCGGGGGCCCGCCCAGAGGCGGCGATTTCCAGGCCCCACCCTGACAGAGGCCCAAAAGTTTCCCAAAAACGAGGGTGCCACGGACACACCTAGTCCACTTTGAGACACTGTCCCTCTGCGCAGGTCTCCATTTCCGCACATTCCGAGTGCGTTCCAACGGTC
>NW_025335740.1:19894-37850 GCF_004798865.1 Varanus komodoensis | reverse complement strand
GGACAGCGTCTCAAAGGGGACAAGGTGTGTCCGCGTCGCCCTCTTTTCGAGGCAACTTTTGCACCTCTGTCATAGTGGAGCCGGGAAATCGCGGCCTCTGGGCGGGACTCTGACCTTCAGAAAGCGCTCAGAATGGGCAGAAACGGATTCCCGCGCGGAGGAACAGCATCTCCAAGAGGACTAGGTGCATGTATCGCCCTGTTTTCCTGGCAACTTTTGCCCCTCTGTCAGGGTGGAGCCAGGAAGTCGCGGCCTCCGGGCGGTGCTCCGAAAGTCGGAACGCTCTCGGAACGGGCGGATACGGAGGCCTGCGCGAGGGACAGCGTCTCCAAGAGGAACAGGTGAGTCTGCATGGCCCTCTTTTCAGGGCAACCTTTGCCCGTCTATCAGGGTGGGGACGGGTAATCGCGGCTTCCGTGTGGGTTTCTGACCTTCGGAAAGCGCTCGGAACGGGCAGAAACGGAGGCCTGCACGAAGGGACAGCGCCTCAAAAGGACTAGTTGTGCTTGTCACCCTCTGCTCTGGGAAACTTTTGGGCCTCTGTCAGGGCGGGCCTGGGAAATCGCGGCCTCCGGGCGGTCCTCTGACCATCGGAACGTGCTCGGAACGGGCAGAAATAGAGCCCTGGGCGGAGGGACAGCGTCTAAATTGGGACTAGGTGTGTCCGCGTCACCCTCTTTTTGGGAAAACTTTTGGGCCTCTGTCAGGGTGGGGCCGGGAAATCACGGCCTCTGGGCGGGCCTCCGACCATCGGAACGCGCTCGGAATGGGTGGAAACGTAGGCCTGCGTGGCGGGACAGCCCCTCTAGTAGGACTAGGTGGACGTGCGTCACCCTGTTTTCGGGGCAGCGTTTGCCCCACTGTCAGTGTGGGACCGGGAAATCGCGGCCTCGGGGCAACCCTCCGATCGTCGGAACGTGCTTGGAACAGGCAGAAACAGAGCCGTGCGCGGAGGGAAAGCGTATCAAAGGGGACTAGGTGTGTCTGCGTCGCCCTCTTTTTGGGGAATCTTTTGGGCCTCTATCAGGGTTGGGCCGGGAAATCCTGGCCTTCAGGCATGCCTCTGACCGTCGTAACGCGGTCGGTATGGGCACAAACGGAAGCCTGCGCGGAGGGACAGCGTATCAAAGAGGACTATGTGTGTCTGCGTCACCTTCTTTTGGGGAAACTTTTGGTCCTCTCTCAGGGTGGGGCCGGGAAATTGCCGCCTCCGGGCCAGAATCCGAACGTGGAACGTGATCGGAATGGGTGGAAATGGAGGCCTGCGCAGAGGGACAGCATCTCAAAGGGGACTTGGAGTGTCCGCGTCACCCTCTTTTCGGAGAAACTTTTGGCCCTCTGTCCGGGTGGGGCTGGGAAATCGCAGCGTCCGGGCGGGCCTCCGACCGTCGGAACACGCTCGGAATGGGTGGAAACGGAGGCCTGCGCAAAGGATAGCTTCTCAAAGAGGACAATGTGCGTGCGCTTCACCCTGATTTCCATGCATCTTTTGCCTCACTGTCAGGGTGGGGCCAGGAAATCCTGGCCTTCGGGCTGGCCTCCGACCTTCGTAACGTGTTCGGTATTGGCAGAAACAGAGCCCTGCTCGGAGGGACAGCGTCTCCAAGAGGACTAGGTGCGCGCACTTCCCCCTCTTTTCGGGGTAACTTTTGGCCCTCTGCCAGGGCGGGCCGGGAAATCGCGAACTCCGGGCAGTCCTCCGACCGCAGGAAAGTGCTCGGAACGGGCAGAAACAGAGGCCTGCGTGTAGGGACAGCGTCTCATCAGGGACTAACTGTGTCCGCGTCACCCACTTTACGGAGAAACTTTTGCCCCTCTGTCAGAGTGTGGCCGGGAAATCGCGGCCCCCGGGAGGCCCTCCGACCTTCAGAACGCACTCGGAATGGGCAGAAAAAGAGGCCTGACCGGAGGGACAGCGTCTCAAAAGGGACTAAATGTGTCCGCGTCACCCTCTTTTTGAGGAAACTTTTGGGACTCTGTCAGAGTGGGTCCAGGAAATCGCGGCCACCGGCGGGACACAGACCGTCAGAATGCGCTCGGAATTGGCGGAAATGGTGGCCTGCGCAAAGGGACAAGGTCTCAAAGAGGACTAGGTTTGTCGGCGTCACCCTGTATTCGAGGCAACTTTTGCCCCTCTGTCACGGTGGGCCGGGAAATCGCGGCCTCCGGGATGGTCTCCGACCATCGGAACATGCTCAGAACGGGAAGAAACAGAGGCCTGCATGGAGGGACAGCGTCTCAAAGGGGACTAGGCGTGTCCACGTCACCCTCTTTTTGTGGAAACTTTTGGGCCAGTGTTAGTGTGGGGCCGGCAAATTGCGGCGTCTGGGAGGGCCTCCGACCATCGGAACGCGCTCAGAACAGGCAGAAACGCAGACCTGTGTGGAGGGACAGCATCTCAAAGAGAAGTAAGTGCGCGTGCATGGCCCCATTTCGGGGCAACTATTGCTCCTCTGTCAGAGTGGGGCCGGGAAATCGCAGCCTCCGGGTGTGCATCCAAACGTGGAACGCGCTCGGAAAGGGCTGAAACAGAGACCTGCGTGGAGGGACAGCATGTGAAAGAAGACTGGGTGTGCCCACGTGGCCCTCTTTTGGGGGCAACGTTTGCCCCTCTGTCAGGGTGGGGACAGGAAATCGCGGCCTCCGGGCGGGTCTCCGACCATCGGAACGTGCTCGGAGCCAGCAGAAACAGAGGCCTGCGCGGAGGGACAGCGTCGCAAAGGGGACTAGGCGTGTCCGCGTCACCCTCTTTTTGTGGAAACTTTGGGCATCTGTCAGGGTGGGGCCGGGAAATCGCGGCGTCCGGGCGGGCCTCTGACCATCAAAACATGCTCGCAATGGGCGGAAACGGAGGCCTACGCGAGGGACAGCGTCTCAAAGAGGACTATGTATGTCCGCGTGACCCTCTTTTCGGGGAAACTTTTGGCCCTCTGTCAGGGTGAGGCCGGGAAATCGCGGCCTCCGGGCGGGCCTCCGACCGACGGAAAGCGCTTGTGATGGGAGGAAATGGAGGCCTGCGTGGAGGGACAGCCTCTCAAAGAGGACTTGGTGCGCAGGAACCCCCCTGTTTTCAGGGCAACTCTATCCCCACTGTCAGCGTGGGGCCGGGAAATCTTTCACTCCGGGCGGGCCTCCGTCCGTCATTACGTGCTCGGAATGGGCGGAAACGGATGCCTGCGCGAAGGACAGCGTCTCCAAGAGGACTAGGTGCGTGCATCGCCCTGTTTTCCTGGCAACTTTTGCACCTCTGTCAGGGTGGAGCCAGGAAGCACGGCCTCCGGGCGGGTCTCCGACTGTCGGAACGCTCTCGGAATGGGCGGAAACGGAGGCCTGTGAGAGGGACAGCTTCTCAAAGAGGACTACGTGTGTCCACGTGGCCCTCTTTTCAGGGCAACATTTGGACCTCTGTCAGGGTGGGTCCAGGAAATGGCGGCCTCTGGGCTGGGCTCCGACCGTCGGAACCCGCATGGAATGGGCGGAAACGGATTTCTGCACGGAGGGACAGCGTCTCAAAGGGGACCAAGTTTGTCCGCCTCGTCCTGTATTCGCGGCAACTTTTGCCCCTCTGTCACGGTAGGCCGTGAAATCGCGGCCACCGGTCGGGCCTCCAACCGTCAGAACGCGCTCGGAACGGGCGGAAAAGGAGGCCTCCGTGGAGCAACAGCGTCTCAAAGAGAACTAGGTATGTCCGCATGGCCCTATTTTCAGAGCAACTTTTGCCCCTCTGTCAGAGTGGGGCCGGGAAATCGCGGCCTCCGGGAGTGCCTCCGACCATAGGAACGCACTCAGAACAGGGAGAAATGGGGGCCTGCGTGGAGGGACAGCTTCTCAAAGAGGAGTAAGTGTGCGTGCATGGCCCCTTTCCGGGGCAACATTTGCCCCTCTGTCAGGCTGGGGCCGGGAAATCGCCGCCACCGGGCGGGCCTCCGACCCTTAGCACGCGCTCGGAATAGGTAGAAACAGAGACATGCGCGGAGGGACAGCGTCTCCTGGAGGACTAGGTGCGCATGCATCCCCCGTTTTTGGGTCAAGTTTAGCCTCACTGTCAGCGTGGGGCCGGGAAATCTCTGCCTCTGGGCGGGATTCCGACCGTCGGAACAAGCTCGGAACGGGCGTAATCGGGGGCCTGCCCGGAGGGACAGCGTCTCAAGGAGGACTAGGTGTCTCCGCGTCACCCTCTTTTCTGGGTAACTTTTTGCCCTCTGTCAGGGTGGGACCGGGAAATCGCGGCCTCCGTGCTGTCCTCCGGCCATCGGAATGTGTTTGGAATGGGTGGATGCGGAGGCCTGCGCGGAAGGAAAGCGTCCAAAAGGGGACTAGATGTGTCTAGGTCACCCTCTTTTTGGGGAAACTTTTGGGCCTTTGTCAGGGCCGGGCCGGGAAATCGCGGCTTCCGGGCGGGCCTCCGACCGTCGTAACACGCTCGGAACGGGCGGAAACGGAGGCCTGCGCGAAGAACAGCTTCTCAAAGAGGACTAGGAGCGTGCGCTTCGCACTGTTTTCCGTACATCTTTTGCCTCTCTCTCAGGATCGGGCCGGGAAATCCTGGCCTTCGGGCGGGCCTCCAACCGTCGTAACGCACTCGGTATGGGCAGAAACGGAGGCCTGCCTGGAGGGACAGAGTCTCAAAGAGGAGTAAGTGCGCGTGCATGGCCCCTTTTCGGGGCAACTTTTGCCCCTGTGTCAGGCTGGGGCTGGGAAATCGCGGCCACCGGGCGGGTCTCCAACTGTCAGTACACGCTCGGAACGGGCGGAAACGGAGGCCAGGATGGAGCGACAGCCTCTCAAAGAGAACTAGGTATGTCCGCGTCACCGTCTTTTCGCGGCATGTCTTGCCCATCTGTCAGGGTGGGGCTGGGAAAACGCAGCCTCTGAGCGGGCTTCCGACTGTCGGAACGCGCTCGGTAAGGGCAGAAACAGAGGCCTGCGTGTAGGGACAGTGTCTGAAAGAGGACTTGGTGCGCGGGCGTCGCCCTGTGTTCAGGGCAATTCTAGCCCATATCTCAGGCTGCGGCCTACGCTTGTCGGAACCCGCTCTGTGAGGGCAGAAACGGAAGCCTACATGAGGGACAGCGTCCCAAAGAGGAATAGGTGTGCCCGCGTCGGCCTCTTTTCGGGGCAAGTCTTGCGCGTCTGTCAGGGTGGGGCAGGGAAGTTGCGGCCTCCGGGCGGGAACTCGAACGTTGCAACGCACTCGGAACGGGCGGAAACGGAGGCCTGGGTGGAGGGACAGTGTCTCAAAGAGAACAAGGTATGTCCGCGTGGCCCTCTTTTCGGAGCAACTTTTGCCCCTCTGTCATAGTGGGGTCGGGAAATTGCGTCCTCTGGGAGTGCCTCCGACCGTCGGAACGCACTCAGAACAGGCAGAAACGGGGGCCTGCGTGGAGGGACAGCTTCTCAAAGAGGAGTAAGTGTGCATGCATGGCCCCTTTCTGGGGCAATTTTGCCCCTCTGTCAGGGTGGGTCTGGAAAATCGCCCCCACCGGGCAGGCCTCCGACCGTTGGAAAGCACTAGAAATGGGTGGAAAGGGAGGCCTGCGCGGAGGGACAGCATTTCAAAGAGGACTAAGTGGACACGCGTCACCCTGTTTTGGAAGCAACGTTTACCCCACTGTCAGTGTGGGGACGGGAAATCGCG
Organism: Varanus komodoensis; assembly: GCF_004798865.1. Taxonomy (NCBI): domain Eukaryota; kingdom Metazoa; phylum Chordata; class Lepidosauria; order Squamata; family Varanidae; genus Varanus; species Varanus komodoensis. The sequence continues at coordinate 32,212 of NW_025335740.1, read as the reverse complement.
GCCTCCGGGCAAGCCTCCGACCATCGTAACGTGCTCGGAAACGGCAGAAACAGAGTCCTGCGCGGAGGGAGAGCGTTTCAAAGGGGACTAGGGGTGTCCTCATCACCCTCTTTTTGGGGAAACTTTTGGGCCTCTGTCAGGGTGGGGCCGGGAAATAGCGGCCACTGGGCGGGCCTCCGACTGTCGGAACATGCTCGGAATGGGCGGAAACGGAGACCTGCGGAGGAATAGCGTCTCAAAGGGGACTAGGTGGACGCGCGTCACCCTGTTTTTGGGCAAAGTTTGCCCCACTGTCAGCGTGGGGCCAGGAAATCGCAGCCTCCGTGCAAGCCTCCGACCGTCGGAACGTGCTCAGTATGGGCAGAAACGGAGGCCTGCTTAGAGGGACAACGTCTCAAAGAGGACAGGGTGTCCCCGCGTCGCCCTGTTTTCTGGGCAACTGTTGCCCCTCTGTCAGGGTGGGGCCAGGAAATCGAGGACCACGGGGGGGCCCCATACCGTCGGAAGGCGCTCAGAACGGGAGGAAATGGAGGCCTACGCGGAGGGACAGCTGCTCAAAGAAAACTAGGGGCGCGCGCGTCGCCCTCCTTTCGGGGCAACTGTTGCCAATCTGTGAGGGTGGGGCCGGGAAATCCCAGGCTTTGGCGGGCCTCCGACTTTCGGAACGCACTCGGAATGCTCAGAAATGGAGGCCTGCGCAGGGACAGCTTCTCAGAGAAAACTAGGGGCGCGCGCGTCGCCCTCCTTTCGGGGCAACTATTGCCCATCTTGAGTGTGGGTCCGGGAAATCGCAGCCTCCGGGCGGGCCTCCGACGTCAGAATGCACTCGGAAAGTGCGGAAACGGAGAGCTGCGTGGAGGGACAGCATCTCAAAATAGACTAGCTGTGTCCGCGTGGCCCTCTTTTCGGGGCAAGTCTTGCCCATCTGTCAGGGTGGGGCTGGGATTTCGCATCCTCCGGGCTGGACTCCCACCGCCGGAATGCGCTCGGAAGGTGTGGAAACAGAGTCCTGCGCGGAGGGACAGCATCTCAAAAGGACTAGGTGCGCGTGCATTGCCCCCCTTTCAGGACAACTGTTACCCCTCTGACAGCGTGGGGCTGGGAAATCATGGCCTCTGGGTGGGCCTCCGACCGTTGGAACGCTCTCGGATGGGCAGAAACGGAGGCCTGCACGAAGGTACAGAGCCTCAAAGAGGACCAGATGCTTACGCTTCGCCCTGTTTTCTGGGCATCTTTTGCCTCTCTGTCAGGGTCGGGCCGGGAAATCCTGGCCTTCGGGTGGACCTCCGACCGTCGTAACGCGATCGGTATGGGCAGAAACGGAAGCCTGCTCGGAGGGACAGCATCGCAAAGAGGACTATGTGTGTCCGCGTGGCCTTTTTTCGGGCCAACTTTTGCCCCTCTGTCAGGGTGGGTCCGGGAAATTGTGGCCCCCAGGCAGGCCTCCGACCGTCAGAACGTGCTAGGAACGGGTTGAAACGGAGGCCTGCGCGAGGGACAGCGTCTCAAAGGGGACTAGGTGGGTCCGCATCACCCTCTTTTTGGGGCAACTTTTGGCCCTCTGTCAGGGTGGGGCCAGGAAATCGTGGCCTCCGGGCTGTCCTCCGACCGTCGGAAAGCGCTCGGAAAGGGCAGAAATGGAGGACTGCGCGAAGGACAGTGTCTCAAAGAGGACTAGGTGCGCGCGCTTCGCCCTGTTTTCTGGGCGTCTTTTGCCTCTCTGTCAGGGTCGGACCGGGAAATCCTGGACTTCGGGAGGAACTCCGACCGTCGTAACGCGCTCAGTATGGGCAGAAACGGAAGCCTGCTCAGTGGGAAAGCGTCTCCAAGAGGACTATGTGTGTCCGCGTGGCCCTCTTTTCGGAGCAACTTTTGCCCCTCTGTCAGAGTGGGGCCAGGAAATCGCGGCCTCCTGGAGGGCCTCCGACCGTGGGAACGCACTCACAACAGGGAGAAATGGAGGCATGCGTGGAGGGACAGCGTCTCAAAGAGGAGTAAGTGTGCTTGCATGGCCCCTTTTCGGGGCAACTTTTGCCCCTCTGCCAGGCTGGGGCTGGGAAATCGCGGCCACTGAGCGGGCCTCCAACCGTTGGAACGCGCTCGGAAAGGGTGGAAATGGAGGCCTGCGCCGAGGGACAGCGTCTCAAAAAGGACTAGGTGTGTCCTCGTCACCCGGTGTTTGGGGAAACTTTTGGGCCTCTGTCAGGGTGGGGCCGGGAAATCGCGGCCTCCGGGCGGGCCTCCGACCATCGGAACGTGCTCGGAACGGGCGGAAACAGAGGCCTGCGCGGAGGGACAGCGTCTCAAAGGGGACTAGGCGTGTCCGCGTCCTCTTCTTTTTGCGGAAACTTTTGGGCATCTGTCAGGGTGGGGCCGGGAAATCGCGGCGTCCGGGCAGGCCTCCGACCGTCGGAACTCGCACGGAATGGGTGGAAACTGATTTCTGCACGGAGGGACAGCGACTCAAAGGGGACTAAGTGTGTCCGTGTCACCTTTTTGGGGAAACTTTTGGGCCTCTGTCAGGATGGGGCAGGGAAATCGAGGCCTCTGAGCGGGCCTCCGACCGTTGGAACGCCCTCGGAACAGGCAGAAGTGGAGGCCTGCGCAATGGACAACGTCTCAAAGAGGACTAGTTGTGTCCAAGTGGCCCTCTTTTCGGGGCAACGTTTGCCCCACTGTCAGCGTGGGGCCAGAAAAAGTGGCCTCTGGGCAAGCTTCCAACCGTCGTAACGTGCTCGGAACGGGCCGAAACAGAGGCCTGCGCGGAGGGACAGTGTTTCAAAGGGGACTAAGTGTGTCCAAGTCACCCTCATTTTGGGGACACTTTGGGCCTCTGCCAGGGTGGGGCCGGAAAATCGCGGCCTCCGTGCAGGCCTCCGACCATCGGAACGCGCTCAGAACGTGCGGAAACGGAGGCCTGCGCGAAGGACAGCTTCTCAAAGAGCACTAGGTGTGTGCGTTTCGCCCTGTTTTCTGGGCATCTTTTGCCTCTCTGTCAGGGTCGGCCCGGGAAGTCCTGGCCTTTGGCCGTCCTCCGACCTTCGTAACGCACTCGGTATGGGCTGAAACGGAAGCCTGCTTGGAGGGACAGCCTCTCAAAGGGGACTATGTGTGTCCGCGTGGCCCTCTTTTAGGAGCAACTTTTGCCCCTCTGTCAGGGTGGGGCCGGGAAATCGCGGCGTCCGGGCGGGCCTCCGACCATCGAAACATGCTCGTAATGGCGGAAACGGAGGCCTGCGCGAGGGACAGCATCTCAAAGAGGACTATTTATGTCCGCGTGACCTTCTATTCGGGGCAACTTTTGCACCTCTGTCAGGGTGGAGCCGGGAAATCGCAGCATCCGGGCGGGCCTCCGACCGTCGGAACGCGCACTGAATGGGCGGAAACGGATTTCTGCCCGGAGGGAAAGCGTATCAAAGGGAATTAGCGTGTCCGCGTCACCCTCTTTTTGGGGAAACTATTCGGCCTCTGTCAGGGTGGGCCCGGGAAATCGCGGCATCCCGGCGGGCCTCCGACCATCGAAACATGCTCGTAATGGGCGGAAACGGAAGCCTGCGCGAGGGACAGTGTCTCAAAGAGGACTATGTATTTCCGCGTGACCCTCTTTTCTGGGCAACTTCTGGGCCTCTGTCAGGGTGGGCCCGGGAAATCGTGGCGTCCGGGCGGGCCTCCCAACATCGGAACGCGCTCAAAATGGGTGGAAACAGAGGCCTGCGCGGAGGGACAGCGCCACAAAGAGGACCAGGTGCTCGCGTCGCACTTTTATCCGCGCAACTTTTGCCTCTCTGTCAGGGTGGGGCTGGGAAATCGCAGCTTCCAAACCTGCATCCGAACGTGGAACAGGCTCGGAAATGGCGGAAACGGAGTCCTGCGCGGAGGGACACCATCTCAAAGAAGACTAGGGGTGTCCATGTGGCCCCTTTTTGGGGGCAAATTTTGCCTCTCTGTCAGAGTGGGGCCAGGAAATCGCAGCCCCCAGGCTGGCCTCCGACTGTCGGAATGCGCTCGGAATGGGCGGAAACTTAAGCCTGCGCGAGGGGCAGTGTCTCAAAGAGGACTATGTATTTCCGCGTGACCCTCTTTTCGGGGCAACTTTTGGACCTCTGTGTGGGTGGAGCCGGAAAATCGTGGCGTCCGGGTGGGCCTCCGACAGTCAGAACGTGCACGGAATGGGCGGAAACGGATTTCTGCGTGGAGGGACGGCACCTCAAAGGGGAATATGTGTGTCCGCATCACCTTCTTTTTGGAGAAACTTTTGGGGCTCTGTCATGGTGGGGCCGGGAAATCTCGGCCTCTGGGCGGGCCTCCGACCATCGGAACGCATTCGGAATGGGCGGAAGCGGAGGCCTGCGCGAGGGACAACATTTCAAAGATGACTAGGTGTGTCCACGTGGCCCTCTGTTCGGGGCAACTTTTGCCCCTCTGTCAGGGTGGGGACGGGAAGTCGCGTCCTACGTGCCGGTCTCTGACCGTCGTAACGGGCTCGGAACAGGCAGAAATCGAAGCCTGCGTGCAGGGACAGCGTCTCAAAGAGGACTAGGTGTGTCCGCGTGGCCCTTTCTTGGGTCAAGTTTTGCCCCTCTGTCAGAGTGCGTCCGGAAAATCGTGACCCCAGGCCGGCCTCCGACTGTTGGAACGCGCTCAGAATGGGCGGAAACAGAGGCCTGCGCGGAGGGACAGCGTCTCAAAGGGGACTAGGTGTGTCCACGTCACCCTGTTTTTGGGGAAACTTTTGGGCTGCTGTCAGGGTGGGTCCGGGAAATCGCGGCCTCCGGGCGGGCCTCCGACCATCGGAACGCGCTCGGTATGGGCAGTAACGGAAGCCTGCGCGAGGGACAGCGTCTCAAAGAATACTAGGTGTGTCCGTGTGGCCCTCTGTTCCGGGAAACTTTTGCCCCTCTGTCAGGGTGGAGCCAGGAAATCGCGGCCTCTGGGCGGGCCTCCGACCGTCGGGACGCACTCGGAACTGCGGACACGGTTTCCTGTTCGGAGGGACAGAGTCTCAAAGGGGACTAAGTGTGTCCGAATCACCCACTTTTCCTGGCAACTTCTGGCCCTCTGTCAAGGTGGAGCCGGGAATTTGCGGCCTCCGGGCGGTCGTCCGAGCGTCGGAACGTGCTTGGAATGGGTGGAAATGGAGACATGCGCGGAGGGACAGCGTCTCACAGAGGACTATGTGTGTCTGCGTCACCCTCTTTTCGGGGCAACTTTTTCCCCTCTCTCATGGTGGGGACGGGAAATCACAGCCTCCAGGTGTGCATCCAAACGTGGAACGCGCTTGGAAAGGGCTGAAACAGATTCCTGCGTGGAGGGACAGCATCTGAAAGAAGACTAGGTGTGTCCACGTGGCCCTCTTTTCGGGGCAACTTTTGCCCCTCTGTCAGGGTTGGGACGGGAAGTCGCATCCTCCGTGCCGGTCTCTGACCATCGGAACGGGCTCGGAACAGGCAGAAACGGAAGCCTGCGTGGAGGGACAGCGTCTCAAAGAGTACTAGGTGTGTCCGCGTGGCCCTTTTTCGGGTCAACTTTTGCCCCTCTGTCAGAGTGCGGCCGGGAAATCGTGGCCCCCAGGCGGGCCTCCGACTATTGGAACGCGCTCAAAATGGGCGGAAACAGATGCCTGCGCGGAAAGACAGCGCCTCAAAGAGGACCAGGTTCTCGCGTTGCACTTTTATCCGCGCAACTTTTGCCTCTCTGTCAGGGTGGGGCTGAAAAATTGCAGCCTCCAAACCTGAATCCGAACGTGGAAGAGGCTCGGAAATGGCGGAAACGGAGTCCTGCGCGGAGGGACACGATCTCAAAGAAGACTAGGTGTGTCCGTGTGGCCCCCTTCTCGGTGCAAATTTTGCCCCTCTTTCAGAGTGGGGCCGGGAAATCGCAGCCCCCAGGCTGCCCTCCGACTGTCGGAATGCGCTCGGAATGGGCGGAAACGGAGGCCTGCACGGAGGGACAGCGTCTCAAAGAGGACCAGGTGTGTCCGCATCGCCCTGTTTTCGGGGCAAAACTTGCCCATCTGTCAGGGTGGTACCGGGAAATCGCAGCCCCTGGGCGGGACTCCGACCTTCGGAAAGTGCTAAGTATGGGCAGAAACGGAGATCTGCTTAGAGGGACAACGTCTCAAAGAGGACTAGGTGTCCCCGCGTCGCCATGATTTCTGGGCAACTTTTGCCCCTCTGTCAGGGTGGGGCCAGGAAATTGAGGACCAAGGGCGGGACTCATACCGTCGGAATGCGCTCAGAACGGGAGGAAATGGAGGCCTACGTGGAGGGACAGTGCCTCCAAGGGGACTAGGTGGACGGGTGTCCCCCTGTTTTTCGGCAAAGTTTGCCCCACTGTCAGCGTGGGGTTGGGAAATCGCCGCCTCTGGGCGGGCTTCCGACCTTCAGAATGCACTCGGAAAGGGCGGCAGCAGATTTCTGCGTGGAGGGACAGCGTATCAAAGGGGAATAGGCGTGTCCCCGTCACCCTCTTTTCGGGGTAACTTTTGCCCCACTGTCAGAGTGGGGCTGGTAAATCGCGGCCTCCGGGCAGACGTCCGACCGTCGGAACGCACTCAGAATAAGCGGAAGTGCAGGCCTGCGCGGACGGACTGCGTCTCCAAGGGGACTAGGTGTGTTTCCCGTCACCCTCTTTTTGGGGCAACTTTTGGCCCTCTGTCAGTGTCGGGGCGGGAAATCGTGGCCTCCAGGCGGACGTCCGACCGTTGGAACGCGATCAGAACAAGTGAAAACGGAGGTCTGCACTGAGGGACAGCGCCTCCAAGAGATCTAGGTGCGCGCGCATCCCCCTGTTTTCGGGGCGACTTTGGCCCCACTGTCAGGGTGGGGCCGGGAAATTGCGGCCTCCTGGAAGGCCTCCGACCTTCGGAACGTCCTAGGAACGGGCGGAAACGGGGGCCTGCGCGAGGGTCAGTGTCTCAAAGAGGACTAGGTGTGTCCACGTCAAACTCTTTTCGGGGAAACTTTTCGCCCTCTGTAGGGTGGGGCTGGGAAATCGTGGCCTCCGGGCAGTCCTCCGACCGTCGGAACGCACTCAGAACAGGCAGAAACGGAGGCCTGCATGGAGGGACAGCGTCTCAAAGAGGAGAAAGTGCCCGTGCATGGCCCCTTTTCGGGGCCACTTTTGCCCCACTGTCAGGCTGGGTCCAGGAAATCGTGACCACCGGGCAGGCCGCCGAACTTTGGAACGCGCTCGGAATGGGCGGAAATGGAGGCCTGCGCGGAGGGACAGCGTCTCCAAGAGGACTAGGTGTGTCCGCGTCACCCTCTTTGGGGGAAACTTTTGGGCCTCTGTCAGGGTGGGGCCGGGAAATCGCGGCCTCTGGGCAGGCCTCCGATCTTCGGAACGCACTCGTAACGGGCGCAAGCGGATTTCCGCCTGGTGGGACATTGTCTCAAAGGGTAATAGGCGTGTCCACGTCACCCACTTTTCGGGGCAACTTTTCTCCTCTGTCAGAGTGGTACCGGGAAATCGTGGCCTCTGGGCGGATGTCCGACCGTCGGAACCCACGCAGAACAAGCGGAAACGGAGGGCTGCGTGGAGGGACAGCTTCTCAAAGAGGACTAGGTGTGCCCGCGTTGCCCTCTTTTTGGGGAAACTTTTGGGCCTCTGTCAGGGTTGGGCCGGGAAATCGCGGCCTCCGGGCGGGCCTCCGACCGTCAGAACGCGCTCGGAACGAGCGGAAACGGAGGCCTGTGCGAAGAACAGCTTCTCAAAGAGGACTAGGTGCGCACGCTTCGCCCTGTTTTCCGTGCATCTTTTGCCTCTCTGCAAGGGTGGAGCTGGGAAATCCTGGTCTTCCGGCGGGCCTCTGACCGTCGTAATGCGCATGGAATGGGAGGAAACGGATTTCTGCGTGGAGGGACAGCATCTCAAAGGGGAATATGTGTGTCCGCGTCAGCCACTTTTTGGGGAAAGTTTTGGGCCTCTTTCAGAGTGGGGCCGGGAAATCGTGGCCCCCAGGCGGGCCTCCGACTGTCGGAACGTGCTCAGAATGGGTGGAAACGTAGGCCTGCGCGGAGGGACAGCGCCTCAAAGAGGACTAGGTGGACGCGCGTCATCCTGTTTTTGGGGCAACGTTTGCCCCACGGTGAGCGTGGGGCCGGGAAATTGCGGCCTCCAGGCAAGCCTCCGACCGTCGGAACGTGCTCGGAACGGGCAGAAACAGAGCCCTGCTCAGAGGGACAGCGTCTAAAAGGGGACTAGGTGTGTCCGTTTTGCCCTCTTTTTCGGGAAACTTTTGTGCCTCTGTCAGAGTGGCCCGGGAAATCGTGGCCTCCGGGCGGGCCTCCGACCATTGGAACACATTCGGAATGGGTGGAAATGGAGACCTGCGCAGAGGGACAGTGTCTCAAAGTGGACTAGGTGTGTCCGCGGCACCCTCGTTTTTGGGAAACTTTTGGGCCTCTGTCAGGGTGGGGCCTGGAAATCGCTGCCTCTGGGTGGGCCTCCGACCATCGAAACGTGCTCAGAATGGGCGGAAATGGAGGCCTGCTCGATTTACAGCGTCTCAAAGAGGACTATGTATGTCCGCGTGACCCTCTTTTTGGGGCATCTTTTGGACCTCTGCCAGGGTGGAGCCGGGAAATCGTGGTGTCCGGGCGGGCCTCCGACCTTCGGAACGCTCACGGAATGGGCCGAAACGGATTTTTGCACGGAGGGACAGCGTCTCCAAGGGGACTAGGCGTGTCCACGTCTCCCTCTTTTTGGGGAAACTTTTGGGCCACTGTCAGGGTATGGCCGGGAAATCCCGGCCTCCGGGAGGGACTCCGACCATCAGAACGCGCACGGAACTGGCTGAAACGGAGGATTGAGTGATGGAGGGCGTCTCAAAGAAGACCAGGTGCGCGGGCGTCCCCTTCTTTCGGGGCAACCTTTGCCCCTCTTTCAGACTGGGGCCAGGAAATCAGGGGCTCCGGGCGGGCCTCCGACTGTCGGAACGCGCCCGGTACGGGTGGAAACGGATTCCTGCACGGAGGGACAGCATCTCAAAGAGGACTAGGTGTGTCCGCGTCACCCTCTTTTCGGGGAATCTTTTGGCCCTCTGTCAGTGCGGGACCAGGAAATCGCGGCCTCCGGGCGGTCCTCCGACCATCGGAACGCGTTCGGAATGGGTGAATGCGGAGGCCTGCGTGGAGGGACAGCGTCTCAAAGGGGACTAGATGTGTCTACGTCACCCTCTGTTTGGGGAAACTTTTGGCCTTTGTCAGGGCCGGGCCGGGAAATCGCTTCCTCCGGTCGGGCCTCCGACCATCAGAACGCGCTCGGAATGGGTGGAAATGGAGGCCTGCGTGGAGTGACAGCCTCTCAAGAGAACTAGGTATGTCTGCGTCACCCTCTTTTCGGGCATGTGTTGCCTATCTGTAAGGCTGGGGATGGGAAATCGCGGCCTCCAGATGGGCCTCCGACCGTTGGAACGCGCTTGGAATGGGCTGAAAGGGAGGCCTGCGCTGAGGGATAGCGTCTCACAGAGGACTATGTGTGTCTGCGTCACCCTCTTTTCGGGGCAACTTTTTCCCCTCTGTCAGGGTGGGGCCAGGAAATCGCGGCATCCGGGCGTGCATCCAAATGTGGAACGCGCTCGGAAAGGGCTGAAACAGAGTCCTGCGCGGAGGGACAGCATCTGAAAGAAGACTAGGTGTGTCCACGTGGCCCTCTTTTTGGGGCAACTTTTGCCCCTCTGTCAGAGTGGGGCGGGAAGTCGCGTCCTCGATGCCAGTCTCAGACCATTGGAACACGATCCGAACTGGCGGAAACGGAAGCATGAGCGGAATGACAGCATCTGAAGGAGGACTAGGCTTGTACGCTTCGCCCTGTTTTCGGGGCAAGCCTTGCCCATCTGTCAGGGTGGGGACAGGAAATCGCGGCCTCTGGGTGGGCCTCCGACCGTCGGAACGCTCTCGGAACGGGCGCAAACGGAGAACTGCACAAAGGGACAACGCCTCAAAGAGGACCAGGAGCGCGCCTCGCCTTGTTTTCCGGGCAACTTTTGCCTCCCTGTCAGAGTGGGGCCGGAAAATCCCGGCCCTCGGGCGGGCCGCCAACTTTCCGAACGAGCGCGATACATGCAGAAAGGGAGGCCTGCGTGGAGGGACAGCGTCTCACAGAGAACTATGTGTGTCTGCATCACCCTCTTTTTGGGGAAACTTTTGGACCTCTGTCAGGGTGGAGCTGGGAAATCGCGGCGTCCGGGCGTGCCTCCGACTGTCGGAACGCTCACAGAATGGGCCGAAACGGATTTCGGCGTGGAGGGACAGCGTCTCAAAGGGGACTAGGCGTGTCCGCGTCACCCTCTTTTTGGGGAAACTTTTGGGCCTCTGTCAGGGTGGGGCCGGGAAATCCCGGCCTCTGGGGAGGACTCCGACCGTCGGAACGCGCACGGAACTGGCTGAAACGGAGGACTGAGCGATGGAGGGCGTCTCAAAGAAGACTAGGTGCGCGGGCGTCCCTTCTTTTCGGGGCAACCTTTGCCACTCTGTCAGACTGGGGCCAGGAAATCAGGAGCTCCGGGCGGGCCTCCGACTGTCGGAACGCGCCCGGTACGGGTGGAAACGGATTCCTGCGCGGAGGGACAGCATCTCAAAGAGGACTAGGTGTGTCTGCGTCACCCTCTTTTTGGTCATCTTTTGGCCATCTGTCAGTGTGGGACCAGGAAATAGCGGCCTCCGGGCGGTCCTCCGACCATCAAAACGCGATCGGAATGGGTGGATGTGGAGGCCTGCGAGGAGGGACAGGGTCTCAAAGGGGACTATGTGTATCTACATCACCCCCTTTTTGGGGAAACTTTTGGGCTTTTGTCAGGGCCGGGCCGGGAAATCGCGGCTTCCGGGCGGGCCTCCGACCGTAGTAACGCGCTCGGAACGGGCGGAAACGGAAGTCTGCGCGAAGAACAGCTTCTCAAAGAGGACTAGGAGCGCGCGCTTCGCACTGTTTTCCTTACATCTTTTGCCTCTCTGTCAGGATCGGGCCCGAAATCCTGGTTTTCGGGTGGGACTCCTACCGTCGTAACGCGCTCGGTATGGGCAGAAACGGAAGCCTGCCCGGATGGAGAGCATCTCAAAGAGGACTATGTGTGTCCGCGTGGCCCTCTATTCGGAGCAACTTTTGATCCTCTGTCAGAGTGTGGGCGGGAAATCGCGGCCTCCGGGAGGGCCTCCGAACATCGGAACGTGCTCGGAACAGGCAGAAACGGAGGCCTGCCTCGAGGGACAGAGTCTCAAAGAGGAGTAAGTGCGCGTGCATGGCCCCTTTTCTGGGCAACTTTTGCCCCCGTGTCAGGCTGGGGCCGGGAAATCGCGGCCACAGGGCGGGCCTCCAACCGTCAATACGCGCTCGGAACGGGCGGAAACGGAGGCCAGCGTGGAGCGACAGCGTCTCAAAGAGAACTAGGTATGTCCGCATCACCCTCTTTTCGCGGCATGTCTTGCCCATCTTTCAGGGTGGGGCTGGGAAATGACAGCCTCTGAGCTGTCTTCCGACTGTCGGAACGCGCTCGGTAAAGGCAGAAACAGAGGCATGCGTGTAGGGACAGTGTCTGAAAGAGGATTTGGTGCGCGTGCGTCGCCATGTTTTCGGGGCAAGTCTCGCCCATATGTCAGGGTGCGGCAAGGAAATCGCGGCCTCTGGGCTGGCCTACGCTTGTCGGAACGCGCTCGGTGAGGGCAGAAACGGAAGCCTGCATGAGGGACAGCGTCTCAAAGAAGAATAGGTGTGTCCACGTGGCCCTCTCTTCGGGCAAATTTTGCCCCTCTGTCAGGTTGGGGCCGGGAAAATTTTGCTCGCCTTCCCCACACTCCCCTACCGGGGTTCCGGCAGAGGCCCCGACACATGCAGGGTATTGGAGGCCGTTCCCGAGCAAACTCTTCGAATTTGGAAGCATTCTGCCGGACGCCCAATTTTGCCACTTTCAGAATTGTGACCCGCGGGTCAGCATCTCGGGCCATTTTGGGCATTTGGACAGATTTTGCTTGACTTCCCAATGCACCACTTCCAGGTCTCCAACAGAGGCACCGACGCATGCAGGGTGTCGGGGGCCATTCCGGGGCAAACTCTGTGAATTTGGAAGCATTCTGCCAACCGCACAATTTTGCCACTTTCGGAATGTGACCCGGGGGTCAGCATCTCGGGCCATTTTTGGCATTTTGGACAGATTTTGCTCGACTTCCCCAGAGGCCCATTCCAGGGCTCTGGCAGAGGCACGGACGCATGCAGGGTATCGGGGGCCCTTCTGAGCAAACTCTGTGAATTTGGAAGCATTCTGCCAACCGCCCAATTTTGCCACTTTCGGGGTCGTGACCCACGGGTAAGCATCTCGGGCCC
>NW_025335740.1:13434-19794 GCF_004798865.1 Varanus komodoensis | reverse complement strand
AAGCCGCGATTTCCCAGACCCACCCTGACAGAGGCCCAAAAGTTTCCGCAAAGAGAGGGTGACGCGGACACACCTAGCACCCTTTGAGACACTGTCCCTCCGCGCAGAAATCCTTTTCCGCCCTTTCCGTGCGCGTTCCGAGGGTCGGAGGCCAGTCCAGAGGCTGCGATTTCCCGGCCCCACCCCGACAGAGGTCCAAAAGTTGCCCTAAAAAGAGAGTGACCCGGACACACCTAGTCCCCTTTGAGACGCTGTCCCTACGCGCAGGCCTCCATTTCCGCCCATTCCGAGCGCGTTCCAAAGGTCGGCAGCCTGCCCGGTGGTCGCGATTTCCTGGACCCAGCCTGAAAGTGGGGCAAAAGTGGCCCCGAAAAGGGGCCATGCATGGGCACTTTCTCCTCTTTGAGACGCTGTCCCTCCATGCAGGCCTCCGTTTCTGCCTGTTCTGAGTGCGTTCCGCCGGTCGGAGGACTGCCCGGAGGCCACGATTTCCCAGCCCCACCCTAACAGATGGCGAAAAGTTGCCCCGAAAAGAGTTTGACGTGGACACACCTAGTCCTCTTTGAGATGCTGTCCCTCGCGCAGGCCTCCGTTTCCGCCCGTTCCGAGGACGTTCCGAAGGTCGGAGGCCCGCCAGGAGGCCGCAATTTCCCGGCCCCACCCTCACAGTGGGGCCAAAGTCGCCCCGAAAAAAGGGGGATGCGCGCGTACCTACATTTCTTGGAGACGCTGTCCCTCTGTGCATACCTTTTCCACTTGTTCTGATTGCGTTCCAATGGTCGGACATCCGCCTGGAGGCCGCGATTTCCCACCCCGGCCCTGACAGAGGGCCAAAAGTTGCCCCCAAAAGAGGGTGACTGGAAACACACCTAGTCCCCTTGGATACGCAGTCCCTCCGCGCAGGCCTGCACTTCCGCTTATTCTGAGCGCGTTCCGACGGTCGGACATCCGCCCGGAGGCCGCGATTAACCGGCCCCACTCTGACAGTGGGGCAAAAGTTGCCCCGAAAAGAGGGCCACGCGGACAAACATAGACCTCTTTTAGATGCTGTCCCTCGCACAGGCCTCCGTTTCCGCCTGTTCCAAGCACGTTCCGATGGTCGGAGGCCCACCCTGAGGCCGCGATTTCCCGACCCAACCCTGACAGAGGCCCAAAACTTTCCTCCAAAAGAGGGTGACCCAGACACACCTAGTCCCTTTTGAGACGCTGTCCCTCCGCGCAGGCCTCTGTTTCTGCCCGTTCCGAGCACGTTCCGACAGTCGGCGGACCGCCCGGAGTCTGCGATTTCCCGGCCCACCCTGACAGAGAGCCAACAGTTGCCCCGAAAAGAGGGGGATGTGCGCTCACCTAGTCCTCTTGGAGACCCTGTCCCTCCGCGGGGGCCTCCGTTTCCACTTGTTCTGAGCGCGTTCCGACGTTCAGAGTTCCTCCCGGAGTCTGCGATTTCCCGGCCCCACGCTGACAGAGGGGCAAACGTTGTCTCGCATCAGGGTGAAACGCTTCCAACCAGTCCCCTTTGAGACGCTTTCCCACGCACAGGCCTCTGTTTCCACCAGTCCGAGCAGTTTCTGATGTTTGGAGGCCCGGCCGGAGGCCGCGATTTCCCGGCCCCACCCTGATGGAGGCCCAAAACTTTTCAAAAAAGAGGGTGACCCGGACACACCTAGTCCCCTTTGAGACGCTGTCCTCCGCACAGGCCTCTGTTTCTGCCCGTTCCAAGCACTTTCCAACGGTCGGAGGACAGCCCGGAGGTCGCGATTTCCCGGCCCACCCTGACAGAGGGGCAAAAGTTGCCCCGAAAAAAGGGGGATGTGCGCACACTAGTCCCTTTGGAAACGCTGTCCCTCTGCGGGGGCCTCTATTTCCGCTTTTTCTGAACGCATTCCGACGGTCAGAGTTCCGCCCGGAGTCCGCGATTTCCCAGCCCCACTCTGACAGAGGGGCAAAAGTTGCCCAGAAAAGGGCATGCACGAGCACTTACTCCTCCTTATGACGCTGGCACTCCACGCAGGTCTCCGTATGTACCTGTTCTGAGTGCGTTCCGATGGTCGGAGGCCCTCCCAGAGGCCGCGATTTCCCGGCCCCACTCTGACAGAGGGGCAAAAGTTGCTCCGTAAAGAGGGCCACACGGACACACCAGGTTCGCTTGGAAACGCCGTCCCTCGCGCAGGCCTCTGTTTCTGCCCGTTCCGAGCACGTTCCGACGGTCGGAGGCTTGCCCGGAGGCCGCGATTTCCCGGCCCCACACTGAAAGTGGGGCAAACGTTGTCTCGCATCAGGGTGACGCGTGTCCACCTAGTCCTCTTTGAGACGCTGTCCCTCCGCGCAGGCCTCTGTTTCTGCCCGTTCCGAGCACGTTCTGACGGTCGGAGAACTGCCTGGAGGCCGCGATTTCCCGGCCCCACCCTGACAGAGGCCCAAAAGTTTCCCCAAAAAGAGGGTGATGCGGACACACCTAGTCCTCTTTGAGACCCTTTCCCTTCGCGCTGGCCCCCATTTCCACCCATTCCGAGCGCGTTCCAACAGTCGGCGGCCCGCCCATTGGCCGCGTTTTCCTTGCCCCAGCCTGACAGACGGGCAAAAGTTGCCAAAAAGGGGCCACGCACCTGCACTTTCTCCTTTTTGGGATGCTGTCCCTGCACGCAGGCCTCCGTTCCTGCCTGTTCTGAGTGCGTTCCGAAGGTCGGAGGCCCTCCCGGAGGCCGCGATTTCCCGGTCCCACTCTGACAGAGGGGCAAAAGTTGCTCCGTAAAGAGGGCCACGAGGACAAACATAGTCCTCTTTGAGACGCTGTCCCTCCGCACAGAGTTCCGTTTCTGCCAATGCCAAACGCGTTACGACGGTCGGAGGCGCGCCCGAAGGCCAGGATTTCCGGGCCCTACCCTGACAGAGTCGCTAAAGATGCACGGAAAAAAGGGCGAAGCACGCGCACCGAGTCCTCTTTGAGAAGCTGTCCTTAGCGCAGGCCTCAGTTTCCTCCCATTCTGAGCGTGTTCCGATGGTCGGAGGCCCGCACGGATGCCGCGATTTCCCGGCCCCACCCTGACAGAGGGCCAAAAGTTGCCCCGAAAATGGGTGGACGCGCACGCACCTTGTCCTTTTGGAGACGTCCCTCCACTCAGGCCTTCGTTTCCACCCGTTCCGACGTTCGGAGGCCCTCCCGGAGGGCAGGATTTCCCGTCCCCACCCTGACAGAGGGACAAAAGTAGCCCCAAAAAGAGGGCGACTCGGACACTCCTAGTCCTCTTTGAGACGCTGTCCCTCCACGCAGGCCTCCGCTTCCGCCCATTCCGAGAGTGTTCTGACGGTCGGAAGCCCGCTCGGAGGCAGAGAGTTCCTGGCCCCACGCTGACAGTGGGGCTAATGTTGTCCCGAAAACGGGGATGCGGGTGCACCTAGTCCTCTTGGAGATGCTGTCCCTCCGCGAATGTCTCCGTTTCCACCCATTCCGAGCATGTTCCGACGGTTGGAGTCCTGCCCGGAGGCCGCGATTTCCCGGCTCCGCCCTGACAGAGGGACAGAAGTTGCCCCGAAAAGAGGGAGAGGTGGACACACCTAGTCCTCTTTGAGGCATTGTCCCTCGCGCAGGCCTCCGCTTCCGCCGGTTCCGAGTGCTTCCCGACGGTCGGAGGCCCGCATGGAGGCCGTGATTTCCCGACCCCAAACTGACAGAGGGCCAAAAGATGTCCCGAAAGGAGGGAGATGCGGACATGCCTAGTCCCCTTTGAGACGCTGTCCATCCGCGCAGGAATCCGTTACCGCCCGTTCCGGGCGCGTTCCGACGGTCGGAGTCCCGCCCAGAAGCCGCGATTTCCTGGCTCCACCCTGAAAGTGGGGCAAAAGTTGCTCCGAAAAGAGGGCCCCACGGACACACCCAGTCCTCTTTGAGATGCTGTTCCTCGCACAGGACTCCATTTCCGCCTCTCCGAGCACGTACCGACGGTCGGAGGACCGACCGGAGGCCGCGATTACCCGGCCCCACCCTGACAGAGGGGCAGAAGTTTCCCCAAAAAGAGGGTGATGAGGACACACCTAGACCCCTTTGAAACGCTGTCCCTCCGCGCAGGCCTCTGTTTCTGCCCGTTCCGAGCATTTTATGACGGTCGGAGGTTTGCCCGGAGGCTGCGATTTCCCGGCCCCACACTGACAGTGGGGCAAACGTTGTCCCAAAAAGAGGGCCACGTGGACACACCTAGTCCTCTTTGAGATGTTGTCCCTCGCGCAGGCCTCTGCTTCCGCCTATTCCGAGGGCGTTCCGATGGTCGGAGGCCCGCCCAGAGGCCTCAATATACCGGCCCCACCCTGACAGTGGGGCCAAAGTCGCCCCGAAAACAGGGGGATGCGCGCGCACTTAGATCTCTTGGAGACGCTGTCCCTCTGTGCAGGTCTCCGTTTCCACTTGTTCTGATCGCGTTCCAACGGTCGGACGTCCGCCTGGAGGCCGCGATTTCCCGCCCCGACCCTGACAGAGGGCCAAAAGTTTCCCCAAAAAGAAGGTGACGCGCATCCACCTAGTCCTCTTGGATGCGCTGTGCGTCCGCGCAGGCCACCGTTTCCACCAATTGCGAGTGCGTTCCGACGGTCGGAGGCCCGCCCGGAGGCTGCGATTTCCCGGCCCCACCCTGACAAAGGGGCAAATGTTGCCCCGAATAGAGGGTGAGGTGGACACACCTAGTCCTCTTTGAGATGCTGTCCATCGCGCAGGCCTCCGTATCCACCCGTTCTGAGCACGTTCCAACGGTCGGAGCCCGCCAGGAGCCCGCCATTTCCATCCCTACCCTGACAGAGGCCCAAAAGTTTCCCCAAACAGAGGGTGACGCGGTCACACCTAGTCCCCTTTGAGACGCTGTCCCTCCATGCAGGCCTCCTTTTCTGCCCGTTCCGAGCACGTTCCCAAGATCAGAGGAACACCAGAGGCCGCGATTTACCGGCCCCATGCTGACAGAGGCCCAAAAATTCAGAGGCTTGACCGGAGGCCACGATATCCCGGCCCCATGCTCACATTGGGGCAAACGTTGCCTCGAAAACAGGGTGACACGTGTCCACCTAGTCCTCTTTGAGACTCTGTCCCTCCGCACAGGCCTCCGTTTCCACCCATTCCTAGCGCGTTCCGAAGGTCGGAAGCATGCCAGAGGCCATGATTTCCCGGCCCCACCCTGACAGAGGCCCACAAGTTTCCCCAAAAAGAGGGTGACGCGGACACACCTAGTCCCCGTTGAGACGCTGTCCCTTCGCGCAGAAATCCGTTTCCGCCCCTTCTGAGCACGTTCCGATGGTCAGAGGCCCGCCCTGGAGGCCGCGATGTCCCGCCCCCACCCTTACAGAGGGCCAAAAGTTGCCCTGAAAAGAGGGTGACGCGCGTCCACCTAGTCCTCCTGGAGATGCTGACCCTCCCCGCAGGCCTCCGCATCCACCCATTCCGAGCACGTTCCGACGGACGGAGGACCGCCCAGAGGCCGAGTTTTCCCGGCCCCATGCTGACAGAGGGGCAAAAGTTGCTCCAAGAACGGGGCCACGCGGACACACCCAGTCCTCTTTGAGACGCTGTCCCTCATGCAGGCCTCCATTTCTGCCTGTTCCGAGCACGTACCGACGGTCGGAGGCAACCCGGAGGCGGTGATTTCCCGGCCCCACCCTGACAGAGGGGCCAATGTTGCTCCGAAAAAAGGACCAAGCGGACACACATAGGCCTCTTTGAGATGCTGTCCCTCCACGCAGGCTTCAGTTTCTGCCCATACCGAGCGTGTTATGACGGTCGGAGGCCAGCCCGAAGGCCAGAATTTCCCGGTCCCACCCTGACAGAGAGGAAAAGCTGCCCGGAAAACAGGGCGATTCACGCACCTACTCCCCTTTGAGACGCTGTCCCTCCACGTAGGAATCTGTGCCCGCAGTTCCGAGTGCGTTCCGACGGTCGGAGGCCCGCCCAGAGGCCGCGATTTCCCGGCCCCATCCTCACAGATGGCCAAAAAATGCCCCGAAAAGAGGGAGACGCGGACATACCTAGTCCCCTTTGAGACGCATTCCCTCCTCGCAGGCCTCCATTTCCGCCCGTCCCGAGAACTTTCTGACCGTCGGAGGCCAGCCCGGAGTCCCTGATTTCCCGGCCCCTCTTTGACAGAGGGGCAGAAGTTGCCCCGAAAAGGGGCATGCACGCGCATGTACTCCTCTATGATACGCTGTCCCTCCACCCAGGTCTCCTTTTCTGCCTCTTCTGAGTGCGTTCCGACGGTCGGAGGCCCTCCCAGAGACCGCGATTTCCCGGCTCCTCCCTGACAGAGGGGCAAGACTTGCCCAGAAAGAGGCCGACGCGCGTGCACCTTGTCCTCTTTGAGACCCTCTCCCTCGCGCAGGCCTCCATTT
>NW_025335740.1:0-13334 GCF_004798865.1 Varanus komodoensis | reverse complement strand
TAGCCATCGAGTAAAGCAGTGAACACCCTAGTTGATTGTGCGCAAGCACAGGATTCACAAAGGCTTATTGATTGCTTATGCGCAGGCGCGGATAACAGGAAGCGTACTTATTGCTATATATGGTCACAAGCCTTATATGGTTACACAGGTAAAGTACAATGCTATTAGCTGAGTAAGTTGCAATACTATTGGCTGGTAAATTACAATACTATTGGCTAAGCGTAGCGTGCCAAGCTACAGCATGAATGCTGCGAGGCAGGGATGAATTCCCACAGGCCCGCGTGGAGGGACAACGTCTCAAAGAGGAGAAAGTGCGCGTGCATGGGCCCTTTTCGGGGCCACTTTTGCCCCTCTGTCAGGCTGGGTCCAGGAAATCGCGGCCATCAGGCGGGTCGCCGACCTTTGGAACACGCTCGGAATGGGCGGAAATGGAGGCCTGCGCGGAGGGACAGCGACTCAAAGAGTACTGGGTGTGTCCGCGTCACCCTCTTTTTGCGGAAACTCTTGGGCCTCTGTCAGGTGGGTCTGGGAAATCGCGGCCTCTGGCGGTCCTCCGACCGTCGGAATGCACTAGTAATGGGTGGAAACGGAGGCCTGCGCAGAGGGACAGCATCTCAAAGAGGACTAAGTGGACGCGCGTCACCCTGTTTTCGAGGCAACGTTTTCCCCACTGTCAGCGTGGGGCCGGGAAATCGCGGCCTCCGGGCAAGCCTCCGACCTTCGTAACGTGCTCGGAACGGGCAGAAACAGAGGCCTGCGCGGAGGGAGATCGTTTCAAAGCGGACTAGGGGTGTCCTTATCACCCTCTTTTTTGGGAAACTATTGGGCCTCTGTCAGGGTGGGGCCGGGAAATAACGGCCTCCGGGAGGGACTCCGACCGTCGGAACGTGCTCGGAACGGCCGGAAACGGAGGCCTGCGCGGAGGGACAGCATCTCAAAGGGGACTAGGTGTGTCCGAATCACCCTCTTTTTGGGGAAACTTTTGGGCCTCTGTCAGGGTTTTATCGGGAAATCGTGGCCTCCTGGCGGGCCTCCGACCGTCGGAAAGTGCTCTGAACGGGTGGAAACGGTGGCCTGCGCGAGGGACAGCGTCTCAAAGGGGACGAGGTGGACGCGCGTCACCCTGTTTTTGGGCAAAGTTTGCCCCACTGTCAGCGTGGGGCCAGGAAATCGCAGCCTCCGTGCAAGCCTCCGACCGTCGGAACGCGCTCGGAATGGGCAGAAACAGAGGCCTCCGCGAAGGACAGTGTCTCAAAGAGGACTAGGTGCGCGCGTGTCGCCCTCCTGTCGGGGCAAATTTTGCCCCCATGTCAGGGTGGGGCCTGGAAATCCCGGCCTTCTTGCGGGCCTCCGACTGTCGTAACGTGCTCGGTATGGGCGGAAACGGAGGCCTGCGCTGAGGGACAGCGTCTCAAAGAGGACTAGGTGTGTGTTTCGTCAACCTGTTTTCGGGACACTTTTGCCCTACTGTCAGCGTGGGGCCGGGTAATCGCGGTCTCCAGATGGGCCTCTGACCATCAGAACGCTCTCGGAATGGGCGAAAACAGAGGCCTGCGTGAGGGAAAGTGTCTCAAAGTGGACTAGGTACGCGCATGTCGCCCTGTTTTCGGGGCAACTTTTGCCTTCAAGTCAGGGTGGGGCCGGGAAATCCCGTGCTTTGGTGGGCCTCCGACTTTCGGAACGCGCTCGGAATGCTCAGAAATGGAGGCCTGCGCAGGGACAGCTTCTGAGAGAAAACTAGGGGCGCGCGCATCGCCCTCCTTTCGGGGCAACTTTTGCCCATCTTGAGTATGGGTCCGGGAAATCGCAGCCTCCGGGAGGTCCTCCAACCGTCAGAATGCACTCGGACAGTGCGGAAACGGAGTGCTGTGTGAGGGGCAACGTCTCAAAGAAGACTAGCCGTGTCCACGAGGCCCTCTTTTCGGGACAAGACTTGCCCATCTGTCAGGGTGGTGCCGGGAATTCGCGTCCTCCGGGCTGGAATCCCACCGCCGGAATGCGCTCGGAATGTGTGGAAGCAGAGTCCTGTGCGGAGGGACAGCATCTCAAAAGGACTAGGCGCGCGTGCATTGCCCCCCTTTCAGGGCAACTTTTGCCCCTCTGTCAGCGTGGGGCTGGGACATCGCGGCCTCCAGGGTGGGCCTCCGACCATCGGAACGTGCTCCGAAGGGGCGGAAATGGATTTCTGCACGAAGGGACAGCGTCTCAACGGGGACTAGGTGTGTCCGCGTCACCCTCTTTTTGGGGAAACTTTTGGTCCTCTGTCAGGGTGGGGCCGGGAAATCGCGGCCTCTGGCGTGCCTCCGACCTTCGGAACGCGCTAGGAATGGATGGAAATGGAGGCCTGCGCGGAGGGGCAGAGTCTCAAAGAGGACTAGGTGGACACGTGTCACCCAGTTTTCGAGGCAACGTTTGCCCCACTGTGAGCATGGGGCCGGGAAATCGTGGCCTCCGGGCGGGCTCCGACCGCCCAGTGTGACCTTCGGAACGCACTCGGAACTGGCAGAAGCGGATTTCTGCGTAGAGGGACAGCGTCTCAACGGGAAATGTGTGTGTCCGCCTCACCCTCTTTTTGGGGCACCTTTTTCCCCACTGTCAGACTGGGACCAGGAAATCGTGGCCTCCGGGCGGATGTCCGACCTTCGGAACGCGCTCAGAACAAGCGGAAACAGAGGCCTTCGCGGAGGGAAAGCGTCTCAAAAGGGACTAGGTGGGTCCGGGTCACCCTCTTTTTGAGGAAAGTTTTGGGCCTCTGTCAGGGTTGGGTCGGGAAATCACGGCTTCCGTGCGGGCCACCGACCATCGGAACATGCTTGGAACGGGCGGAAACGGAGGCCTGTGCGAGGGACAGCGTCTCAAAGAGGAATATGTGTGTCCGCGTGGCCCTCTTTCAGAGCAACTTAAGCCCCTCTGGCAGCGTGGGGCTGGGAAATAGCGGCCTCCGGGAGGGCCTCCGACCGTCAGAACGCACTGAGAACAGGCAGAAACGGAGGACTGCGTGGAGGGACAGTGTCTCATTGTGGAGTAAGTGCGCGTGCATGGCCCCATTTCGTGGCAAGTTTTGCCGCTCTGTCAAGCTGGGGCCGGGAAATCACAGCCACCGGGCGGGCCTCCGACCGTCGGAACTTGGTCTGAACAGGCGGAAACGGAGGCCTGCGTGAGGGACAGATGCTCAAAGAGGATTAGGTGTATCTGCTTGCCTCTCTTTTCGGGGGAACTCTTGCCCCTCTGTAAGGGTTGAGCCGGGAAATCGCGGCCTCTCGGCGGTCCTACGACCGTCGGAACGCACTCGGAACGGCGGGCACAGATTCCTGCGCGGAGGGACAGCATCTCAAAGGTGACTAGGTGCGTACATCTCCCTGTTTTCCCGGCAACTTTTCCCCCTCTTTCAGGGTGGAGCCGGGAAGTCGCGGTCTCCGGATGGGTGTACGACTGTCGGTACGCGCTCAGAATGGCTGGAAACGGAGGCCTGCGCGAGGGACTGCGTCTCCAAGTGAACCAGGTGTGTACGTGCGGCCTCTTCTCGGTGCAACTTTTGCACCACTGTCAGGGTGGAGCCGGGAAATCCCGGCCTCCGGGAAGGCCGCAGACCGTGGGAACGCGTTCGGAACGGGCATAAAGGGAGGCCTGCATAGAAGGACAGGGTCTCAAAGAGGACAAGGTGTGTCCGCGCCGCCCTCTTTTCAGGGCAACTTTTGGGCCTCTGTCAGGGTGGGGCTGGGAAATTGCGGTCTCCGGGCTGGCCTCCGACCGTCGGAATGCTCTCGTAACGCTCGGAAACGGAGGCCAGCGTGAATGAAAGCTTCTCAAAGAGGACTGGGTCCGTGCGCTTCACCCTGTTTTCCAGGCACCTTTTGCCTCTATTTCAGGGTCGGGCCGGGAAATCCTGGCCTTCGGGCGCGCCTCTGACCGTCGGTACGCACTCGGTAAGGGTAGAAACGGAAGCCTGCACGGAGGGACAGCGTCTCAAAGAGGAATATGTGTGTCTGCGTGGCCCTCTTTTCGGAGCAACTTAAGCCCCTCTGTCAGAGTGGGGCCGGGAAATCGTGGCCTCCGGGAGGGCCTCCGACCATCGGAACGCACTGAGAACAGGCAGAAACGGAGGCCTGCATGGAAGGACACTTTCTCAAAGAGGACTAGGTCCGCGCGCTTTGCCCTGTTTTCCGGGCATCTTTTGCCTCTATATCAGGTTCAGGCCGGGAAATTCTGTCCTTCGGGCAGGACTCTGACCATCGGAACGCACTCGGTATGGGTAGAAACGGTAGCCTGCGCGGAGGGACAGTGTCTCAAAGAGGAGTATGTGTGCGTGCATGGCCCCTTTTCGGAGCAACTTTTGCCCCTCTGTCAGGCTGGGGCTGGGAAATCGCGCCACCGGGCGGGCCTCCGACCGTTGGAAAGCGCTCGGAAAGGGCGGAAATGGAGGCCTGCGCGAAGGGACAGCCTCTCAAAAAGGACTAGGTGTGTCCTCGTCACACTGTTTTTGGTGAAACCTTTGGGCCGCTGTCTGGGTGGCGCCAGGAAATCGCGGCATCCGGGCGGGCCTCCGACCATCGGAACGTGCTCGGAACGGGCAGAAACAGAGGCCTGCGCAGAGGGACAGCGTCTCAAAGGGGCTAAGTCTGTCCACTTTTGCCCCTCTGTCAGGGTGGGGACGGGAAGTCGCGTCCTCCATGCCATTCTCTGAACGTCGGAACGGGCTCGGAACAGGCAGAAACGGAAGCCTGCGTGGAGGGACCGCGTCTCGAAGAGGACTAGGTGTGTCCGCGTCGCCCTGTTTTTGGGGAAACTTTTGGACCTCTGTCAGGGTGGTGCCGGGAAATCGTGGCCCCAAGGCGGGCCTCCGACTGTCGGAATGCGCTCAGAATGGGCAGAAAGAGAGGCCTGTGTGGAGGGACCACGTCCCAAAGAGGACTAGGTGTGTCTGCCTCGCCCTGTTTTTGGGGAAACTTTTGGACCTCTGTCAGGGTGGTGACGGGAAATTGCGGCGCCTGGGCGGGGGTCCGACCGTCAGAACGTGCTCAGTATGGGCAGAAACGGAGGCCTGCTTAGAGGGACAACGTCTCAAAGAGGACTAGGTGTCCCTGCGTCGCCCTGTTTTCTGGGCAACTTTTGCCCCTCTGTCAGGGTGGGGCTAGGAAATCGAGGACCATGGGCGGGCCTCATACCATCGGAACGCGCTCAGAACGGGAGAAAATGGAGGCCTACGTGGAGGGACAGCTTCTCAAAGAAAACTAGGGGCGCGCGCGCCGCCCTCCTGTCGGGGCAAATTTTGCCCCCATGTCAGGGTGGGGCCGGGAAATCGCGGTCTCCAGACAGGCCTCCGATCGTCAGAACGCTCTCGGAATGGGCGAAAACAGAGGCCTGCACGAGGGAAAGTGTCTCAAAGAGGACTAGGTGCGCGCGCATCGCCCTGTTTTCGGGGCAACTTTTGTCTTCAAGTCAGGGTGGGGGCGGGAAATCTCGGCCTCTGGGCTGGCCTCCGACCGTCGGAACGCATTCAGAACGGGCGGAAGGGGAGGCCTGCGCGAGGGACAACGTCTCAAAAATGACTAGGTGTGTCCACGTGGCTTTCTACTCGGGGCAACCTTTGCCCCTCTGTCAGGGTGGGGACAGGAAATCGCGGCCTCTGGGCGGGCCTCCGACCATCGGAACGCTCTCGGAACGGGCACAAACGGAGACCTGCGCGAAGGGACAACGCCTCAAAGAGGACCAGGAGCGCGCCTCGCCTTGTTTCCGGGCAACTTTTGCCTCCCTGTCAGAGTGGGGCCGGAAAATCCCGGCCCTCAGGCGGGCCGCCGACTTTCGGAACGCACGCGATACAGGCAGGAAGGGAGGCCTGCGTGGAGGGACAGCGTCTCACAGAGGACTATGTGTGTCTGCATCATCCTCTTTTTGGGGAAACTTTTGGACTTCTGTCAGGGTGGAGCCGGGAAATCGTGGCGTCCGGGCAGGACTCCGACCGTCGGAAAGCTCCCGGAATGGGCCGAAACGGATTTCTGCACGGAGGGACAGCGTCTCAAAGGGGACTAGGCGTGTCCGCATCACCCTCTTTTTGGGGAAACTTTTGGGCATCTGTAAGAGTGGGGCCGGGAAATCCTGGCCTCCGGGGGGGACTCCGACCATCGGAACGCGCACGGAACTGGCTGAAACAGAGGACTGAGCGATGGAGGGCGTCTCAAAGAAGACTAGGGGCGCGGGCATCCCTTCTTCTCGGTGCAACCTTTGCCACTCTGACAGACTGGGGCCAGGAAATCAGGAGTTCCCGGCGGGCCTCCGACTGTCAGAACGCACCCGGTACGGGCGGAAACGGATTCCTGCGCGGAGGGACAGCATCTCAAAGAGGACTAGGTGTGTCCGCGTCACCCTCATTTTGGGGCATCTTTTGGCCCTCTGTCAGTGTGGGACCGGGAAATAGCGGCCTCTGGGCGGTCCTCCGACCATCAGAACGGTTTCGGAATCTGTGGATGCGGAGGCCTGCGCGGAGGGACAGCGTCTCAAAAGGGGATTAGGTGTGTCTACGTCACCCTCTTTTTGGGGAAACTTTTGGGCCTTTGTCAGGGCCGGGCCGGGAAATCGCGGATTCCGGGCGGGCCTCCAACCGTAGTAACGCGCTCGGAACAGGCGGAAACGGAAGTCTGCCCAAAGAACAGCTTCTCAAAGAGGACACGGAGCGCGCGCTTCGCACTGTGCTCCTTACATCTTTTGCCTCTCTGTCAGGATCTGGCCGGGAACTCCTGGCCTTTGGGCGGGACTCCGACCGTCGTAACGCGCTCGGTATGGGCCGAAACGGAAGCCTGACCGGATGGACAGCGTCTCAAAGAGGACTATGTGTGTCCGCGTGGCCCTCTATTTGGAGCAACTTTTGCCCCTCTGTCAGAGTGGGGCCGGGAAATCGTGGCCACAGAGCGGGCCTCCAACCGTCAGTACGCGCTCGGAACGGGCAGAAAGGGAGGCCAGCGTGGAGCGACAGCGTCTCAAAGAGAACTAGGTATGTCCACATCACCCTCTTTTCGCGGCATGTCTTGCCCATCTGTCAGGGTGGGGCTCGGAAAACGCAGCCTCTGAGCGGGGTTCCGACTGTCGGAACGCGCTCGGTAAGGGTAGAAACAGAGGCATGCGTGTAGGGACAGCGTCTGAAAGAGGACTTGGTGCGCGTGCATCGCCCTGTTTTCTGGGCAAGTCTTGCCCATATGTCAGGGTGCGGCAAGGAAATCGGGGCCTCTGGGCTGGCCTAGGATTGTCGGAAGGCGCTCGGTGAGGGCAGAAACGGAAGCCTGCATGAGGGACAGCGTCTCAAAGAGGAATAGGTGTGTCCACGTGGCCCTCTCTTCGGGGCAACTTTTGCCCCTCTGTCAGGTTGGGGCTGGGAAAATTTTGCTCGCCTTCCCCAGACTCCCCTTCCAGGGCTCCGGCAGAGGCCCCGACGCATGCAGGGTATCGGGGGCCCTCCCCGAGCACACTCTGTTAATTTGGAAGCATTCTGCCTACCGCCCAATTTTGCCACTTTCGGAGTCGTCACCCGCGGGTCAGGATCTCGGGCCTATTATTGGCATTTTGGACAGATTTTTCTCGACTTCCCCAGGCACCCGTTCCAGGTCTCAGGCAGAGGCTCCGACGCATGCAGGGTATCGGGGGCCCTCCACGAGCAAACACTGTGAATTTGGAAGCAATCTGCCAACCACCCAATTTTGCCACTTTCGGAGTCTTGACCCGCGGGTCAGCATCTCGGGCCTGTTCTTCGCATTTTGGACAGATTTTGCCCACCTTCCCCAGACACACCTTCCAGGGCTCCGGCAGAGGCACCGACGCATGCAGGGTATCGGGGGCCCTCCCCGAACAAACTCTGTGAATGTGGAAGCATTCTGCCCACCGCCCAATTTTGCCACTTTCGGAGTCGTGATCCGCGGGTCAGCATCTCGGGCCTATTCTTGGCATTTTGGACAGATTTTGCTCGACTTCCCCAGAGGCCCCTTCCTGGGCTCCGGCTGAGGCACCGACGCATGCAGGGCATCAGGGACCCTCCCAGAACAAACTCTGTGAATGTGGAACCATTCTGCCCAACGTCCAATTTTTCCAATTTCGGAGTCGTGATCCGCGGGTCAGCATCTCTGGCCTATTCTTGGCATTTTGGACAGATTTTGCTCGACTTCCCCAGAGGCCCCTTCCAGGGCTCCGGCGGAGGCACCGACGCATGCAGGGTATCGGGGGCAGTTCCCGAAAAAACTCTGCGAATTTGGAAAAATTCTGCCCAACGCCCTTTTTTGCCACTTTCGGAGTCGTGACCCGCGGGTCAGCATCTCGGGCCTGCTTTTGCCATTTTGGACAGATTTTTCTCGACTTCCCCAGGCACCCCTTCCAGGGCTCCGGCAGAGGCACCGACGCATGCAGGGTATCAGGTCCCTCCCAGAATAAACTCTGTGAATGTGGAAGCATTCTGCCAACCGCCCAATTTTGCCACTTTCGGAGTCGTGACCCGCGGGTCAGCATCTCGGGCCTGTTTTTGCCATTTTGGACAGATTTTTCTCGACTTCCCCAGGCACCACTTCCAGGGCTCCAGCAGAGGCACCGACACATGCAGGGTATCCGGGGCCCTCCCCGAGCAAACTCTGTGAATTTGGAAGCATACTGCAAACCGCCCAATTTTGCCACTTTCGGAGTCGTGACCCACGGGTCAGCATCTCGGGCCATTTTTTGCCATTTTGGACATATTTTGCTCGACTTCCCCAGAGGCCTCTTCCAGGGCTCCGGCAGAGGCACCGACGCATGCAGGGTATCGGGGGCAGTTCCCGAGCAAACTCTGTGAATGTGGAAGCATTCTGCCAACCACCCAATTTTGCCACTTTCGGAGTTCTGACCCGCGGGTCAGCATCTCGGGGCTATTTTTGGCATTTTGAACAGATTTTGCTCGACTTCCCCAGGCAACCCTTCCAGGGCTCGGGCAGATGCACTGATGCTTGCAGGGTATCGGGAGCAGTTCCCGAGCAAACTCTGTGAATTTGGAAGCATTCTGCAAACCGCCCAATTTTGCCACTTTCGGACTCGTGACCCGCAGGTCAGCATCTCGGGCCTCTTGGGCCTCTCTCAGGTTGGGGCCGGGACATCGCGGCCTCTGGGCGTGCCTCCAACTCTCAGAACGTGCTCGGTAAGGGCTGAAATGGATGCTTGCGTGGAGGGACCATGTCTCAAAGAGGACTAGGTTTCTCTGGGTCACCCTCTTTTTGGGGCGATTTTTCTGTCAGAGTGGGGCCAGGAAATTGCAGCCGCCGGCGGGACTCCGACCATCAGAATACGTTCGGAATTGGCGGAAATGGAGGCCCGGGCAAAGGGACAATGTTTCAAAGAGGACTAGGTTTGTCTGCGTTGCCCTGTATTTGGGGCAACTTTTGCCCCTCTGTCACCGTGGGCCGGGAAATCGCGGCCTCCGGTCGGGCCTCCGACCATCAGAATGCGTTCTGAATGGGCGGAAACGGAGGCCTGCGTGGAGCGACAGCGTCTCAAAGAGAACTAGGTATGTCCGCATGGCCCTCTTTTCGGAGCAAATTTTGCCCCTCTGTCATAGTGGGGCCGGGAAATCGCGGCCTCCGGGAGTGCCTCCGACCGTCGGAACGCATTCAGAGCAGGCAGAAACGGGGGCCTGCGTGGAGGGACAGCTTCTCAAAGAGGAGTAAGTGTGCATGCATGGCCCCTTTCCGGGGCTACTTTTGCCCCTCTTTCAGGCTGGGGCCGGGAAATCGCCGCCACCGGGCAGGCCTCCGACCGTTGGAACGCGCTCGGAAAGGGCGGAAATGGAGGCGTGCGTGGAAGGAAAGCGTCTCAAAGAAGACTACGTCTGGCCGCGTCACCCTCTTTTTGGGGAAACTTTTGGGCCACTGTCAGAGTGGGGCCGGGAATTCGCGGCCTCCTGGCGGGACTCCGACCTTTGGAACCCGCTCAAAAGGGTAGAAACGGAGACATGCGCAGAGGGACAGTGTCTCCTATAGGACTCGGTGCGTGCGCAACCCCCTGTTTTCGGGTCAAGTTTTGCCCCACTGTCAGCGTGGGGCCGGGAAATCTCTGCCTCCAGGCGGGCTTCCGACCATTGG
The DNA here is from genome assembly GCF_004798865.1 of Varanus komodoensis. Classification (NCBI taxonomy): domain Eukaryota; kingdom Metazoa; phylum Chordata; class Lepidosauria; order Squamata; family Varanidae; genus Varanus; species Varanus komodoensis. The sequence goes on along the minus strand of NW_025335740.1, from coordinate 3,252 downwards.
AACACGCTCGGAATGGGCATAATCGGAGGCCTGCCCGGAGGGACAGCGTCTCAAAGAGGAATAAATGTCTCCGCGTCACCCTCTTTTCTGGGTAACTTTTCGCTCTCTGTCAGCGTGCGGCCGGGATATCTCGGCCTCCAGGCGGGCCTCTGACCTTCGGAAGGTCCTCTGAACGGGCTGAAATGGAGGACTAGGCAAGGCACAGGGTCTCAAAGAGGACTAGGTGTGTCCACGTCACACTCTTTTCGGGGAAACTTTTCCCCCTCTGTCAGGGTGGGGCTGGGAAATCGTGGCCTCCGGCAGTCCTCCGACCGTCGGAACGCATTCGGAACAGGCAGAAACGGAGGCCTGCATGGAGGGACAGCGTCTCAAACACGAGAAAGTGCCGTGCATGGGCCCTTTTCGGGCCACTTTTTCCCCACTGTCAGGCTGGGTCCAGGAAATCGCGGCCACCGGGCGGGCCGCCAACCTTTGGAACGCGCTCGGTATTTGCAGAAACCGAAGCCTGCGCGGAGGGACAGCATCTCAAAGAGGACTCTGTGTGTCCACGTGGCCCTTTTTTCGGAGCAACTTTTGCCCCTCTGTCAGAGAGGGACGGGAAATCGAGGCCTCCGGGCGGAAATTTGACCGCCGGAATGCGCTCAGAACAAGTGGAAACGGAGGTCCCGGCGGAGGGACAGCGTCTCCAAGAGGACTAGGTGCGCGCACATCCCCCTCTTTTCAGGGCAACTTTTGGCCCTCTGTCAGGGTGGGCCGGGATATCGCAACCTCCGGGCTGTCCTCCAACCGTGGGAATGTGCTCGGTACAGGCCGAAAAAGAGGCCTGCGCGGAGGGACAGCGTCTCAAAGGGTACTAGGTGTGACCGCGTCACCCTCTTTTTGGGGAAACTTTTGGGCCTCTGTCAGGGTAGGGACAGGAAATGGCGGCCTCCGGGCGGGCCTCCGACCGTCGGAACATGCTCGGAACAAGCGGATACGGAGGCCTGTGCGAGGGCCAGCGTTTCAAAGAGGACTGGGTGTGTCCGCGGGGCCCTCTATTCGGGGCAACTTTTGCCGCTCTTTCAGGGTGGAGCCAGGAAATCGCGGCTTCTAGGCGGGACTCCGACCGTCGGAACGCGCCGGAACGTGCGGTAATGGATTCCTGCGCGGATGGACAGCGTCTCAAAGGGGACTAGGCATGTCCGCGTCTTCCTCCTTTCGGGACATCTTTTGGCCCTCTGTCAGTGTGGGGCCGGGAAATCACGGTCTCCGGGCGGGCCTCCGACCATCGGGAATCACTCGGAGTGGGCAGAAATGGAGGCCTGCGCGGAGGGACAGCGTCTCAAAGAGGACTGGGTGTGTCCGCGTGGCCCTCTCTTCGGAGCACCTTTTTCCCCTCTGTCAGGGTGGAGCCAGGATATCGCAGCCTCTGGGCAGGCCTCCGACCATCGGAACAAGCGCGGAACGGGCGTAAACGGATTCCTGCGTGGAGGGACAGCGTCTCAAGCGGGACTAGGTGTGTCCGCGTCTCCCTCTTTTCGGGGCATCTTTTGGGCCTCTGTCAGTGTGGGACCGGGAAATCGCGGTCTCCGGGCGGTACTCCGACCATCGGAACGCGCTCGGAATGGGTGGACGCGGAGCCCTGCGCGGAGGGACAGCGTCTCCAAGAGGTCTAGGTGGACGCGCGTCACCCTCCTTCCAGGGCAACTTTTGCCCCCCTGTCAGAGTGGGGCCAGGAAAGCGGGGCCTCCGGGTGGGTCTCCGACCTTCGGAACCTGCCCGGAATCTGTGGAAACGGAGGCCTGCGCGGAGGAAGAGCGTCTACAAGATGAATAGGTGCGCATGTCCCCCTGTTTTTGGACCAACTGTTGCCCCTCTGTCAGCGTGGGGCCGGGAAATCCCGGCCTCCGGGGGTCTCCGACCGTCGGAACGCGCACGGAACTGGCTGAAATGGAGGCCTAGCGATGGAGGATGTCTCAAAGAGGACTAGGTGCGCGCGTGTCGCCTCTTTCCGGGGCAACCTTTGCCCCTCTGTCAGACTGGGGTCGGGAAATCAGGGCCTCCGGGCGGGCCTCCGACCATCGGAACTCTCTCTGAATGGGTGGAAACGGAGGACTGCGCGGAGGGACAGCATCTCAAAGAGGACTAGGTGTGTCCACGTCACCCTCTTTTCGGGGCAACTGTTGCCCCTCTGTCAGAGTGGGGCCGGGAAATCACGGACTCCGGGCGTACGTCCAACCGTCGGAACGTGCTCTGAACAAGCGGAAACGGAGGCCTGCGCAGAGGGCAGTTTCTCCAAGAGGACTAGGTGCGCGCGCTTCCCCTTGTTTTCGGGGCAACTTTAGCCCCACTGTCAGGGTGGGACCGGAAAATCACGGCAACCGGGCGTACGTCCGACCATCGGAACGCGCTCAGAACAAGCGGAAACGGAGGCCTGCCCGGTGGGCATTTTCTCTAAGAGGACTAGGTGCTTGCGCTTCGCCCTGTTTTCGGGGCAACTTTTCCCCCTCTGTCAGGGTGGAGCCGGGAAATCGTGGGCTCTGAGCATGCCTCCGACAGTGGGAACGCACTCGGAACGGCGGACACGGATTCCTGCGCAGAGGGACAGCGTCTCAAAGGGGACTAGGTGTGTCCAAGTCACCCTCATTTCGGTGCAACTTCTGGCCCTCTGTCAGTGTGGAGCCAGGAAATCGCGGCCTCCGGGCGGTCCTCCGACCGTTGAAACGCGCTCGGAATGTGTGGAAATGGAGACATGCACGGAGGGACAGCGCCTCCAAGAGGACTAGGTGCGCACGCATCCCCCTGTTTTCGGGACATCTTTAGCCCCACTGTCAGTGTGGGGCTGGGAAATCTCTGCCTCCGGGTGGGCTTCCAACCAATGGAACACGTTCGGAACGGGCGGAAGCGGAGGCATGCACGGAGTGACAGCGTCTCAAAGAGGACTAGGCGTATCCATTTCAACCTCTTTTCGGGGCAACTTTTGGCCCTCTGTCAGGGTGGGGTCGGGAAATCGCGGCCTCCGGGCGGTCCTCCGACCGTTGGAATGTGCTCGGAACGGGCGTAAATGGAGGCCTGCCCGAAGGACAGCGTCTCAAAGAGGTCTGGTCTGTCCGCATGGCCATCTTTTCGGAGCAACTTTTGACCCTCTGACAGGGTGGAGCCAGGAAATCGCCGCCTCCGGGCGGGCCTCAGACCGTGGGAACGTGCTCGGAACAGGCTGAAACGGAGGCCTGAACGAGGGACAGCGTCTCAAAGTGGACAAGGTGCGCGCAC
>NW_025335739.1:31900-85549 GCF_004798865.1 Varanus komodoensis | reverse complement strand
TTAAGTACCCAAGAATGGGCAAGTGTCCAGTAAGCAGGTGGTGGGACGTACTTGTCCAAGCACCTTGTCCACAACATCAGGCCGCAATAACTGGAACTCATCCATCTATTTTGGACCGGACGGCAACATTGGCACCTCCCCTTAAGACTCTGAGTCCCTAATGGAGTCCAGCTCATGATGAATCTGAGCAATTTTCTCCTTAAAAAGCTTGGTAAAGTAATTACAGCAGGCCGTCGAGGGTGGTACAGGATCTTTCTTAGTGCCTGGATGAACCTGCCCTTGTACCACCTGAAAAAGCTCTGCTGGACAGCATTGTGAGGAGGCAATGGAAGCGGAGAAGAATTTCTTTTTCGCCGCCCTCACTGCCAAAGCATAGGCTCGATAATGAGCTCTCAAGTGATGTTCGATCAGATTCATCCCGTGATTTCCTCTACCTACACTCTAGACATCTTCCCACCTGCTTTATTGCCCGTAATTTATCTGTGTATGAAGGGGATGAATGGGCTCTGCTCAGTGGGAGAGGATGCTTAGGAGCAATCATTTCAATAGCCCTGGTTATTTCCCCCTTCCATAGCATAGGCAGGAGCCCCACCCTTGTCAACCGGAAATTCCCCCAGGGCCTTCAGTAATCCATCTGGATCCATCCGGATCTGGGGGCGGACCAAGAAAATCGGGTTAGCACCCTTACAGTGGAAAGGCCACTCTCAAGCTGAAACCACATGAGGAAGTGCTCTGAATATGACAGGGGAGTCAGACATAAATTTCTCATCCTCCGATCCCTCACTTCCTGCCCCATTGAGAAAACCTGGTCTAGAGTGTGTCCACATTCATGGATTGGGCCAATCACACATTGAGCCCTATGACCGCCATGGAGGCCATGAAGTCCTGAGCTGCCTTGGTCACAACAGTCTCAGCATGGAGATAGAAGTCCCCCAGGACCTGCGTCCTGGGAGTCTTCAACACCAGGTCTGAGACAATCTCCGTCAGTTCAGGCAGAGAGTCTGTTGGGCAGAAGAGTGCACGGTACACAAACAGAATCCCCAATCTGTCTCAGTTGCCCAACACCAAGTAGAGTCACTCTAGACTTGGCCTCAAGAAAACAGGAAGCCCCGTGATGGAAACTCGATAAACTAAAGAGACCCCTCCCTCCCCTCTCCTCCAGACATGGTCAGTGCTGGACCAGATACCTGAGCGAGCACAGTTGAGATAGGGAGACATCCCCACCACTCTCCTGCCCAGGTCTCTGCTATGCAAGCCAGATCGGCCCTCTCATCCACAATCAAGTATGGATGTGGGATGATTTATTATGGATCAACCTGGCATTAAGCAGCAGCACCAACAGGCCCAGGGGGTGGTTGACAAGCCTACTTGGAACCCTCCGGCTGGGGGAATAACCAGAAGGGGGAACTAGAGTCAACCAGCTCTCACCCACGCTGGTGGGGGTGGGCAAGGGTGGCCGTGGAGAACTCGCCGGCAAGATGGCATCCTCAGCATCATCGGCCTTGGGCTTGGCATCCTCCAGCCCTGGGTAGGTCCACCGATGGCCACTGTCAACGGCATCAGCTGTCCCCCAGGTCCGGCGGTTCGCCTTGCGGTCTTCCTCAGCAGCAGCAGTGGCAGATGGTTGAAGGAGGGGGCAGTGGGGGGCACTTTTGCTGGGACTCAGTTGGAATGAAAAGAGACGTTTCATTTTCTTTCCCAACTTTCCACAATTTTTTCCTCAACTTATGTGATTCTTCAGAATGTCTTGATACCTAGTGAAGTGATCTTCTGTCTCCTGGAATTCTCAGGAGGTGTGCAAAAGTTCTTTCATACACCTGTTTTGAGCTTTATTCTTCCAGGATCCAGATGAACTGTGACATCCACTGCAACCGAGAGTCCAAGCATGGATACAAATACATCAGAGGAAAGAGTCCTGCATTCAGCCCTGGGGGAAAGGTACCTACTAATCTTCATGTTGCAAACAAGGAGCCAAGTGCTGCTGAGTTACAGTGCAGGAGACACTGTACATGGGGCAACTGAAAATAGGCCCAGGGACTGGTTGAGGCTCTGCAATCCTCTCCCCTGCAAAAAGGGCTGATTTCCTCTGGAATTCATTCCTGCCTTTCAGCTGAATTTCCTTCCAAATATTACCCATTAAAGTGGTTGCTTTTCAAGAGATCACAGTGAAGGAATGCCCAGAAGTGATGCTGGGAATTTCTCCCAAGGCTTTGCTTTATAATAGCCTGTCCCCTTATTCCTTTTATCATCAGAGCATGGTCAAAGGACCACACTGTACATGGGAGTTGATCATTATTTTCCTTAAGTAAGAACTAACTTTATGGGGTGCCCCATTAACCATAGACATGAAAACAATAATTGGAATATTGATATATTCTACTGAAAATGATCAACAGAATGTCACCAAATAATGAAATGTTTGAATTACATTTTTCTTACGAGATGGCCTCTGCTATTGAGACTGGGCCTCAAGAAAATGATGTAGCATTTTGGGAGAAAGATGCATCCCAGGAGACCAGCCCCAGAGGTCAGGATGGAGAAGACCTCCACAGCCACGGCGTACTTCCCCTTAATGCTCAGGTAGGTGGGCAGAAAGGAGACCCACATGCTGCAGAAGACCAGCATGCTGAAAGTGATGAACTTGGCTTCATTGAAGCTGTCAGGCAGTTTCCTTGCCAGGAAAGCGACGCTGAAGCTGAAAAGAGCCAGGAAGCCCATGTAAGCCAGAACAACATAAAACATGGTGACGGAGCCTTCGTTGCATTCCACGATGATCTCTCCAGCCAAGGAATGGAAGTCTGAGTTGGGGAATGGAGGAGAGATCAGCAACCAGACAGCGCAGATGACGGCTTGGATGCAGGGGCAGAGCACCACAATGGAGGTCGTCAGTGGAGTCCCCAAGAGTCGACTTGCCATGTTTCCTGGCTTGGTGGCCATAAAGACCAAGACCACCATGACGGTTTTTCCCAACACACAAGAAACTGCAAGAGAGAAGGTGATGCCAAAAGCAGCTTGTCGTAGAAGACAGGTGAGCTTTGTAGGTGGACCAATGAAGAAGGAGGAGGAGAGGAAGCAGAGCAGGAGAGAGATGAGGAGGGCATAGCTGAGGTCTCGGTTGTTTGCTTTGACGATGGGTGTGTCGTGATTTTTAATGAAAGCTGCCAGTACAGCAAATGTGCTGAGACAGAGGAAAAGAATCAGAGAAATCAAGAGGATGCCAAGTGTCTCTTTATGGGAAAGGAAGTGGATCATCTTGGGGATGCACTGGTCATAGTTCTTGTTTGGATGCTGGTCCCGTGGGCAAGGAATACAATGAGCTGCATCTGAAATGAGCCATAGCTGTGGAACCATCTCAACCTCAACACTGAACATCTTTCTATGGGGGAGCCCCCACCCTCAAAGGAAAATTTGGAAATCGCTTTTCCCTAGCTTAAGCTTCACTTTTAATTGAGGTTTGCGAAATATTTCCGTAGAATTAAAAATATCTCCTCTTCTCAAATTTTATAAGGTTCAGGTTCGGTTTTTCTAATGATGACCATTCTTTCATTGCCCTCCATATTTCTGCCTTGCTTTAAAGGTTTGAGGTACCTGTAGAGGTGGAAAACATCCCTGCTGTGCAACGTTCACATGTGTAACAGCAGACCAGCTTCCCCTCTGGAACTCTCCTCCAGTGCCCTGGAGGGCAACTCTCCACACACCTCGCTCGGGGCATTGTCTAAAATTAGAAGGATGGATGGTAGGGATAGAGAGAGAAAGAGACTTCCAAGTAACTGGATTGCTTGGCAGAAGGATTCTCCAACCTACTTCACATGAAGAATTCAGGGAAAGACCGTGCAATGTCTGGTAAACAAGGTTTTTGCTTTACAGGTGGACAATAACACCCACACTCCCAGGATTTTGGTCCTGGGGGACTTCAACCTCCATGCCAGGAAGGTTCTGACCAGGGTGGCTCAGGACTCCATGACCTCCATAACGGCCATGGGGCTGTCTCAACACATCAATGGCCCGACCCATGAACGTAGGCACACTCTGGACCTGGTTTTCTTGATGGGGCAGGAAGAGGGTGATCTGAGGGTGAGGAACTTATGTTTGACACACTTGTCATGGTCAGATCACTTTCTCATGAGGCTTGAGCTCAAGAGTGGCCTCTCCCTCTATAAGGGTGCAGACCAGGTTGAGCTGGTCCATCTCCAGAGTCGGATGGATCCTGATGGATTCCTGAAGGCACTGGAGGATTTTCCAGTTGATAAGGCTGGTCTCTGGTCAATGCCTTGGTTGAACTATGGAATGGGGAGATGATCAGGACTATTGACACAATCGCTCCTAAGTTTCCTCTCCCACCGGGCAGAGTCTGTTCATCTCCTTGGTACACACCTGAATTACGGGTGATGAAGTGGGTTGGGAAACATCTAGAGCATAGGTGGAGGAGATCTCGGGATGAATCTGACCGAACACACTTAACAGCCCACTATCGGGCCTATGCTGTGGCAGTGAGGGCAGCAAAGAAGAAATTCTTCTCCGCTTCCATTGCCTCCTCACAATGCCATCTGGCGGAACTCTTTCAGGTGGTGCAGGGGCTGATAAATCCGGGCCCATAGAATGATCTGGTGCCACCCTCAAAGGCCCGCTGTGATGACTTTGCCAAGCATTTCAAGGAGAAAATCTCTCAGATTCGTCATGAGCTGGACTTTATCATTGAATCAGATTCTATTGGGGAAGTGCCAATGATACCGTCAAGTCCTCAATTGATAGATGAATTTCAGTTATTGAGGCCTGATGATGTGGACAAGATGCTTGGACAAGTGCATCCTACCACCTGCTTACTAGACCCTTGCCCATCTTGGCTACTCAAGAATGCCAAGGACGGGATTGTGACCTGGATCCTGGAGGTGGTCAAAGCCTCTTTAAGAGAAGGCCAGGTACCTGCCCCTTTAAAGGAGGTGGTAGACTGACCAGTCCTAAAGAAGGCATCCCTGGATCCAGAGGTGGTCGCCAATTATAGACCGGTGGCCAACATCCCATTTCTGGGGAAGGTGCTATAGCGGGTGGTGGCGGGACAACTCCAAGCACTCTTGGATGAAACTGATTATCTGGACCCATTTCAGTCCGGCTTCAGACCCTTATATGGTACTGAATCTGCCCTGGTCACCCTGTACAATGACCTATGCAGGGAGAGAGACAGGGGGAGTGTGTCCCTGTTGGTTCTCCTGGACCTCTCAGCGGCTTTTGATACCATCGACTATGGTATCCTTCTGAATAGGCTAGCGGGATTGGGAGTTGGAGGCACTGCTTTGCAGTGGTTCCGCTTCTATCTCAATGGCCGATTCCAGAAGGTGGTGCTGGGGGACTATGGCTCTGTGCCATGGCAGTTATGCCTTGGAGTTCTGCAGGGATCCATGTTGTCCCCCCTGCTATTTAACATCTACATGAAACCACTGGGAGAGGTCATCAGGAGGTGTGGGCTGCGGAATGATCAGTATGTTGATGATACCCAGCTCTACCTCTCTTTTTCACCCAATCCAGGTGAGGCAGGGGCTGTACTGAACCGGTGCCTGGCTGGATGAGGGCCAATTAACTGAAGCTCAATCCAGACAAGGTGGAGGTCCTGTTGGTGGGTGCTTCGGGCTTCAGGATGGGGGACTTGGTCCTTGACCTAAATGGGGTTGCACTCCCTCTGAGGGACAGGGTTCACAGCTTGGGAGTGCTCCTCGACTCTGAGCTGTCACTGGAAGCTCAGGTGACGGCGGTGGCAAGGAGTGCTTTCCTTCAGCTTTGGCTGATCCATCATCTGCGTCCCTATCTGAAGAACGACTGCCTGGTGACAGTGACCCACATGATGGTAATTTCCCGACTAGACTTCTGTTTTCGCTCTACGTGAGGCTACTCTCGAAGATGGTCCCAATACGTCAATTGGTGCAAAATAGAGCTGCCATGTTGTTGAAAGGGACTGGGCCTTGTTCTCATATAACCCCAGGCCTACATCAATTTCACTGGCTCCCTATTGAAGTCCAGGCCCAATTCAAGGTGTTGGTTATGATTTATAAAGCCCTTAATGGCTTGGGACATGGTTATCTAAAGGAACATCTGAGTCCAAATATGTCCTCCCACCCCCTACAATCGGCAGCAGATGCCCTTCTCCGGGACCCCTCCATGAGAGATATTAGGAGGGTGAGGACCTATGGAATGCGCCCCACCTATGGAATGCACTCCCCAGAGAGGTCCACCTGGTGCTGTCATTATTTGCTTTTCGGAGCCAGGCACCTTTTTATTTAAAAGTTATTTGAATTGTTAATTTATTATTGTTGTATTTATTGATTTTAATATATAGCCAAGATGGTACCAGTTTTTTAATTATTAAATGCATTTTTATGCATGTTGTGAGCCACCCCGAGGCTTTGTTGCGATGGTGGTGGCATAGAAATAGTTTAAATAACTCAATAAATAAATAAATAAATAAATAAATAAAACATTTCCATAATCAGAGATATAGTTCTCAAAAAGAAGCACAGCATCATTTCTCAAAAGGTAGAAATGTGCCATGTCTCTGCTTTCATTACCCATATGGTTCTCTCCAAGCCTACCTTCGCTGCCCACACAATATCTGCAGATTGAATGGAGAAGTCTTGGCCTGGGGGAGCACCATGATGAACCCATCCAATCTTCACAGCATTCACAGTTCCATTTGGATAAAGTCTCCAGTTAAGGATCTCATATCTTCGTTCTTTTTCTGAGGAAGATACTTCTTCCCCAGCACTGTTGTTAAATCGGACATTCCTGAGTGGGAGCTGGATCTGAAATTGCAGAAATATTCATAACACAGGACAATGAGTGCAATTGTTTTCCAATACACTCTGAACAACTCCAGTTCAGCCTCTAGCTTTACCTGCCATGGCTGAATGTTTTGAAGCTGCTTTCTTTTCCCTGTTGCTGAATATGTCAGTCCAGATGAAGAGAGGGCATGTAATGCATGTGCCACAGAGTAGACAGCATTGTAGATGCGGTAGCTGTGACTGGACATGCCCATTTCGAAATAGAACTTGCTTGGATCCCGCTGCATCTCCCTCCCTGTACACAATGTCTGTGAGTCTGCAGAGGGTTCTCCTGATTTCAGAACCTGACAGTCAAATACATTTTCCCACCACTTTTGAAGAAAGACATCTCCCTGAGGGTGGAATGGATCTAAGTCCATGAAAAAAGCTTTGAAATCTGGAACATCCCTTCTGTACGATCTGAAGTGTAAAGCTCCATGAAGAGTCCTTAAAAGTATTCTCAAGGCAGGGTGTGCACTGTCTTCTGTTTCTGAATGGGAGGTCAGCATCCAGACCTTCCCAAATGGGATCTTTGCATTTTTTTCATAAAAATGAAAGCAATACATTAATTGTAGTGTTGCAGAGTTGTGACCAAAGAAGATTATGACGTCAACTTGGAACCACATGTGAGGGATGAATCCACTTTTCCTTTTCTGCTCTTGTGCAGGACCAAATGGTATGAACCTGTCAGTAAAGGCCACACATACGTCCTCCTGCTGCAGCAGCGGGGTCAGTGCCTGGAGGAAGTGCTCGCCATGGTCATCGCTCTGAACAACCAGTCCAATCCAGTTCCAGTGGAAATGCAGCAGTAACTGGACTAGACACTCATAGCGAGGCATTTCTTGCGTATTTATCTGGAAGAAAAGAGGAATACATTGCTTCTTCTATGAATATAATGGAGCAATCCTTTTCAGTACTGAAGAAGAGAAATTCCTGGTAATCGTCATTAACAATATTTGATCACCTTTTGAAAAGAAGGATGCTCCTTTGTGGACTGTTCCTCATCCTATAGTAAGCATAATTTAAAATTAATAGAATAATGTGTCTGACCCCATGATTGATCACTGCCTTGTCATGGTGAAGGGGTATGTGTAGCAAAATGAAGCTCTGAGCTATCCCTTGCAGGGACAACCAAGATGGACAGGTCTTAGCAGAGAGCTCTGGCAAAACCTGAGCCACTGGAGAAGGAAATGGCAAACCTCTCCAGCAGTCTTGCCATTAAAACCGCATGAAAAGTACAAAATAGCAGAAGGATTTGATGCCAGTAGAAGAGTCCATCAGTTCGGAAGGTTTCCAATGAGCTACTGGGGAAGAGCAGAAGGCTAAAACTAGTACCGCCAGAAAGAATGAAGTGAAAGTTTCATAGCCGAAAGGACACTCAGGTGCAGATTTATCTGGTGCTGAAAGGAGAATCAGGAGCTGCAAAGATCTGTACTCTATAGGAATCTGGAATGTATGATCTATGAATCAAGGCTAGCTGGACTTGGTCAAACAAGAGATGACAAGACTGAAATTCAACAGCTTAGGAATCAGTGAACTAAAATGGACAGGATTGGGTGGATTTAATTCAGATGACCATCAGGTATACTACTGTGGGCAAGAAACCCTCTGAAGAAATACAGTAGCCTACATAGTCAATAAAACTGTAGGAAAATCAATACTGTGATACAATCTGCAAAATGACAGAATGATCTCAGGTTGGATCCAAGGCAAACCATTCAACATCACATTAGTCTGAGTCTATGCCCCAACCACTGGTGCTGAAGAAGCTGAAGTTGACTGGTTCTTTGAAGACCTACAACACCTTCTAGAATTCACACCAAAAAATGATGTCCTTATCATCATGAGGGATTGGAATGCTAAAGTAGGAAGCCAAAATGTAAGCAGAATAGCAGGCAAGTTTGCCTTGGAACACAAAATGAAGCTGGGCACAGACTGGTAGAGTTTTGTCAAGAGAGTACAATGGTCATAGCAAACACTCTTTTCCAACATCCTAAGAGATGACTCTACAAATGGACATCCCCAAGCTGACGAAAGGACAAACTTTGACTTTAGAATACTTTTAAAGACCATTCATGGAGCTTTACACTTCACAGCCTACAGAAGAGATATTCCAGATTTCAAAGCATTTTTCATGGACTTAGGTACATCCCACCCTCACGGAGATGTCTTTCTGAAAACATGGTGGAGACTGGCATTTAAGTGTCTCTTTCTGAGTTCAGGAAAAGCCCCTTCAGAGTCTTATCAAGTATGTACAGAGAGGGAGATGCAGCAGAATCCAAGTGAATTCTCCTTCAAATTGGGAATGTCCAATAGAAGCTACCACATGTACAATGTTGTCTATTCTGTGGCACATGCATTACATTTCCTCTCCTCATCTGGACTGAAATATTCAGCAATGGGGGAAACTAAGCAGCAACTAAAAATTCATCCGTGGCAGGTAGAAAAGTTCATTGAACTTGATTGGTGTAAAAGTGTATTGTAAAACAATTATACTCATTATCCCATGTTAAGAATAATTTCTGTATTTTCAGATCATGGTCCCACTCAGGATTGTCCAATTTAACAACAGTGCTGGGGAAGAAGTATCTTCACCTGAAAAAGAAAGGAGATATGAGATCCTGAACTGGAGACTGTCTCCAAATGGAAGTGTGGACCCCATGATGATTGGCTGGGTTGATCATGGTGCTGGCCCAGGCCAAGATTTCTCTATCCATTCTGCAGCTATCATGTGGGCCACAAAGTTGGGCCATGGAAGAACCATGTTTGACAGTGAAGCAGGGGCATGGCACAATTCTACTATTTGGGAAATGATGCTGTGCTTCTTTTTAAGAACTATGTCCCTCTGATTACGGGAAAGTGGGAGTCATTGTCCACCTGTAAAGCACAAACTTTGCTCACCAGAAAACACTTGATCATTCCCCATATACTTCATTCCAACTATGTTGGTGACCCGTCATCCAAGCCATCTAATTTTGTGGTAGTGCTGTATTCTCTCTCATTCCCTTCCTTCCAATTTTAGACACAGTCCCAAGCGAGGTGTGTAGAGAGGTGCACTCCAGGACACTGGAGGAGATTTCCAAGGGGGAATCCTGTTTGCTGCTACAGATGAGAACATTGTGCAGAAGGGTTGATTTCTACCTCCACGGTTAACTCAAGCCTTAAGAGCAAGGCATGAATGCTGAGAGTAATAAAATAAGATGGATCACTGCTTGCCATGGTGAAGGTGCTTGTGTAGCTCAAAGAAGCTAAGAACTATGCCATGCAGGGTCACCCAAGATGGACAAATCATAGCAGAGCCCTTGACAAAATGCGATCCACTGGAGAAGTAAATGGAAACCCACTCCAGTATCTTTGCCATGAAAATCCCAAGGAAAGTACCAAAAGTAAAAAAAAAAAAAAAAAAAAAAGACGGCAAATGAGAATCTCAGGTCGAAATGTGTCCAATATGCCACTGGGGAAGAGAAGAGAGCAAGTACTAGTAGCGCCAGAAAGAATGAAGGGACTGGGTCAAATAAAAAGGACACTCAGTTGTGGATCTATTTGGTGGTGAAAGGAGAGTCCGATGCTGCAAAGATCTATACTCCATAGGAACCTGGAATGTAAGATCTATGAACCAAGGCAAGCTGGACATGGTCAAAAAAGAGATGAAATAACTGAACATCGACATCTTAGGAATTAGTGAACTAAAATGGACAGGAATGGGTGAATTTAATTCAGATGCCCATCAGGCATACTCCTGCGGTCAAGAATCCCTCAGAAGAAATGGAGTAGCCTTCATAATTAATACAAGAGTAGGAAAAGCAGTATTGGGTTTTAATCTCAAAAATGACAGAATGTTCTTGGTTCAAGTCCAAGGCAAACCACTCAACATCACTGTAGTCCAAGTCTATGCCACAACCACTAGTGCTAAAAAGGCTAAAGTTGACTGGTTCTATGAAGGCCTACAACACCTTCTAGAATTAACACCAAAAATGATTTCCTTATCATCATGGGGGATTGGAATGCTAAAGAAGCCAAAAGATAACTGGAATAAAAGGCAAGATTGCCCTTGGAGTACAAACTGAAGCAGGGCAAAGGCTGATAGAATTTTTTCAAGAGAATACGATGTTCATAGCAAACACTCTTTTCCAACAACCCAAGAGACTTCTTTAGAATTGAACCTTACCAGACGTTCAACACGGAAATCAGATAGACAATGCACTCTGCAGCCAAAGATGGAGAAGCACTATACAGTCAGTAAACACTAGACCAGGAGCTGACTGTGGCTCAGATCATGAGCTTCGTGTTGCAAAATTTAGGCTTAAATAGAAGAAAGTAGGGAAAAGAATTAGGCCACTCAGGTATGACCTAAATCATAAAACTGATGAATATACAGTAGAGGTAACAAATAGATTTAAGGAATTAGATCTGATAGAGTTCCTGAAGAACTATAGACGGAGGCTCGCAGCACTGAGGCTTGCAAGAAAAAGAAATCCATGAAAGCAAAATGACTATCTGAGGAAGCTTTACAAATAGCTGAGGAAAGAAAGGAAGCGAAAGGCTAGGAAGAAAAGGAAAGATACACACAATTGAATGCAGAATTCCAGAGAATCGCTAGAAGAGATAAGAAAGCCTTCTTAAATGAACAGTGCAAAGAAATAGAAGAAAACAATAAAATAGGGAGGACCAGAGATCATTTCAAGAACATTGGAAATATGAAGGGAACATTTCATGCAAAGATGGGCATGATAAATGACCATAATGGCAGGGACCTAACAGTGGCAGAAGAGTTGAAGAAGAGGTGGCAAGATTACACAGAAGTTATCAAGAAAGAGGTTAACATCCCTGATAGCCAAGATGGGGTGGTCACCTAGCTTTACCTAGACATGCCAATTTATTTCCTATATTTTATCTTGCTTTTACATACCCTTATTTTCCTTCCAAGTAACTCATTGTAACTTGTAAAGCTCGGCATCTCCTCTCAATCATATCATTCCAACAACTACCCTGCATATGAGGTTTTCTGAGAAATGGTGAGCAGCCCAAAGTCACCCAGGGAAGATCATGCCTCAGTGAGGACCAGAGCCCAGGTTTCCAGAGTCCCAGTCCCACCCTCTTAACACTCTTAACCATGACACCACTCTGGCTTTCTTCTAGCCATGCAGCAATTTATGGTCCAGTAAATCCCTTTGTGAGGTGCTGCATGGGTTTCTTTTTGCAACTATACCTGTGAAGTGGCTCATTCATTGATTCTAGAAACAACTGCTTGAGTTTTGTAACATCCTACTTGATTCTGTCTCCGTAAGGACTACCAGTTATTTCTCACAATTGGTTATCTCAGTAAGACTGACCAATGCATTGATACCTGGGATTTATCTCCAAAGGCTCTCCTAAGATTCAGTCCTGGCCTCCTTTTAGGGGGTCACAACACAGCCTCACCAGCTGGGAAGGCCCCCTGCCCAGTTCTCCAGAATCCAAGGAAACGGCCCACTTTACATGTAAATCAATTCTCAGAGATGGCCCATCTTTCTCCAGGTTCCTCACCCCTTGTCCAGATGAATGCACTTACCTCTGGGATCTTGAAGATGCCCATGATGCCTGCACTGCCTGATGAAGATTTCAAGTCAAAATCGTGT
The DNA here is from genome assembly GCF_004798865.1 of Varanus komodoensis. Taxonomy (NCBI): domain Eukaryota; kingdom Metazoa; phylum Chordata; class Lepidosauria; order Squamata; family Varanidae; genus Varanus; species Varanus komodoensis. The sequence continues at coordinate 73,122 of NW_025335739.1, read as the reverse complement.
ATGATGGAGATTAACTGACCCTGCTTGTCACATCTATAATTGGGAACCATTCTCCCCGATGTAGACACAAGGTAGAGGTTGATGCCTTGCACTAGTCTGAGCAGGTGCCCATGCTCATAGATACGGAAGCCAAGAGTAGTGTTGGGAAGGATAAGTGTGTCCTTATTGAGCTCTGTGATGGCAAACACGAATGCCAGGATGTGCTGGTAGTTCCTGATTTTTGACCTGTCATGGCAAGAGAAATATCAGAACAGGGGTGATGATAAGCACAGAACAGGCCACATTTTTTTTCTTCAAGCACAATGTTTCCGAATCCTTTTCCACACTGTGACTTACCAAGGATATCAATGGCCGAACACCCTTTATTGACTTTACCTGCTGCAATAATTTGCCAAAGGAAAACAAAGGAGAAACAAAGACGGCTTAGGAAATATTTTCTATGCAGGACTGCAATGCATGTCTCTGTTCATCAGCCAAAGAGAGTATGAGAAACCCAACAAGGGAGAGATGAATGCACAGGCCTTCCTTCCTCTTCCCCTCCCATGTACATAGATGGAATCCTTGAATGGAACCTCTGTGGGATCCGGCTGAGGACTCCCATTCTGTCCTCCCATTCACTGGAGCCTTTTCAAAGCAAACTTAAATCCAGGAGTCTTCCAAACTTCCCTGTCACTGAGTCAGCTTTTGCTGAATGACCAGAGCTCATCAAGGAAGGACCATGGAACCAGCTGGGTTCCCTGAGTCCCAAGGAAGGTGTGTCAGGATGAAGGGAAGGCTTGGGAGTCCCTTCCTGCAACCCCTGGACTGCTGCTCCCTCTCAGTTCAGACCCAGAGTGTACTAAAGCAACGAAAGGATGTAAAACACCTACTGACAAAGCCTGTAATAATAATAATAATAATAATAATAATAATAATAATAATAATAATAATACAAGTATAGCCAAGCCGCTCCTTCAAATGCAGAGTCTCCCAGGCTTTGTCCCTGGCATATATCGGTTATCCAGAAAGAAATACAGAGATCCCACCACACCCCCAAGAATCTGGCTGGGAATGCTGGGAGTTCTGTGTCAATGACTTCACAGGTGCAGAGTTTCCCTCTTTTGAGGTTCATAATTCAAATAGGATCAATTTTTGTGCTTTTTTGACAGAGTTGATAATCAGAAATGCTTGCTGTGTCACTCTAGGAGCAAAGTGATTTACCAGTAGATTCAGCAGTTCAGAAAGGGTGAAGAACTTAGAGCAGGGCTCCACCATCCCATCCCTGCCTCATATGGAGTTTGCTTGGGACAGGAATGGCAAGAGAGCCTTTCATCATTCATGGATATTGAACACAAAGACAAACCACTGGTTTCTTCCCACTCTGTTGCTTGCCCAGCACCCATTGGGATGGGGACAAACTCCATGTCTGGCTCTCCTTTTAGGTCAAGGGTCCTCCTGGCAAGGCTCATCTTCATTCTCAACTTGTCCTCTTGAACAGCATCCCTGATGCACCTCCCTGGAATGTGCCCTGTTGTGTGAAAGCAAACATGCAGACATGCATCCCAGGTCCCTTTGATGGAAACCTACATTATATTCACACGGAATCTCAGTTCTGGTGTTGTTTGAAACTCTGCTCGATCTGTATGGGAATATCTGCCAAGGAGTAAATTCCCACCAACAATCAAGTCTCCCGGCCTGTAATAGTCTTTTAGCAGCATTAACTGTGGGGAGAAAGAACAGATACCCCTCTGCATCCTCTGGTTAATTTGAGGAAGGAGCCAAAGCAGCAGAAAGAGCAGAAAAGTCATCACTGGAAGAGGGAGGATGTCGTTCCTCAGTTAGCCAGAAGTGGAAGAAGAGTTGTCATTGAAACCTTGCCAGGGTTGAATCTGTGGAAAAGATGTGCTGGTGGCCAAACATCAGACAGAGCTGCAGCCCCACACCAGCGAGCTCAGGGCACCTTCATATTCACCATGCTTTCTTGGGGATTGCGTTGTTATTGACTTGCTGGTTGGAAACCCTTGTGGAATTCTTCAAGAACTTTCTATAATTCCAGGGAAAATAAATAAGCAGAACACAAGAGGCTGCAGAAAAAGTGGTTTGAATCAGTCTTACCTTCTTTGTGGACATTAGGGAATTGAATGTCCCTCTCTGCTCCTTGAACTTTGGAAATCAGAGCTCCATCAGCTAGGAAAAAGACCAGACTTGGGCCAAAATTGTGAACAACATTTTGGGCTTGGAAACGAGGGGTGGATCCAGGTTCTAGCAATGCAAGGACACTGCTCCCTGAATGTCTGTAGGCATTAAACCTGCAGGACCCTCTAGGATGGTCCACCAATAGACATGTATCTCTGAGTGAGGATCAATGTCATTTGTCAGGTGCTTCAATAAAGTGGTCTGAGTCTGGAGAGCTCCCTTTGGAGATACAGTCCACTACCCTTTATGGACAAAGAGGGACCATGTCTAATAGCAGGAAAACGCATGTCCACCCCAAATACTTCAATTGGTGCATAATAGAGCTGCCAGGATGCTGATGGGGACTGGTCGTTATTCTCATATAATGCCTGTCCTCTATCAGCTACACTGGCTCCCAATTGAAGTCTGGGCCCAATTCAAGGTGCTGGTATTAATCTATGAAGCCCTAAATGGTTTAGGACCATGATACCTGAAGGAACCTCTCCTTCCTTATATGCCCTTACACCCCTTCAGATCTGCAGGTGAGGCCCTGCTCCAATAACCCTCCCAGAAGGAGGGAGAGAGGATATCTACCCAGAGGAGGGCCTTGTCTATGGTGGCACCCAGTCTGTGGAATGTGCTCCCAGAGAGTTTCACCTGATGACGAGTTTATATTCTTTTTGGTGCCAGGTGAAAACATTTTTATTTGAACCTCATTTTAAGAATTAGGGATTTTAGATATTTAAGTTAACAGTTATGTCTTTTTATTTTAATTACCTTTTTAAAATGTGATTCACTCTTTTCTTCTTATTTGCTGTATTAACTCTGACTGTACTTTTATGATTACAGACTGTATTTATTATTACTATTCATTTATTCTTATCTATACTATTATTGATTGTACTTTTATTAGAATCGTTGATTTTCAGCTTTGTAAGCCATCCTGAAGCTTTGTCGTGAAGGAAGGGATAGAAATGTTTACAATAAATACATAAATAAGTAAATGAGCGTGGAATTTCAGATGACCCTAAACTCTATGATAGTTAAGAATCCCCTATTAGAAACATAGAAACAGAGCGAGTCAGAAGGGGCTTCCTGGGCCATCTAGTCTGACCTCCAGCACCAGCTGGTTCCACTCACGACATGCCCACCATGTGCACGTCCAGCCTATCCTTGAACACCCACACTGATGGGACCTCAAAGACCACTCGTGGAAGCCCGTTCCACACCCTCCATTAAATATGGAGAGCAACTCTTCCAAACAAGCATCCATTGAGGGGGCCAAAGCATGGCAAATTTAGTTCACTGCACACAAGACACGTTAAAAACCTTGGAAATTATTTCATAGACCAGAGTAGGGTGGACATGCTGGAAACCAAGGAGTGTTCTCTTTTCCAGCAGAGATAACTCATAAAATTAGTACAAGTCTTGGACAATCGAGGATTTGTTGAATGATGGATTTCATTCCTGTAACAGCAGGGCAAAACCTGGAGCAGATGTGAGGAGACTCAAGAGGGGTGGGGCTAGGAATTTCAGTGTCCATCACATTGAGGGCAAAGTTCACTTTATTACAACCACTGAATTATTACATATAGAATTTGTCTCAGTTGTGATATTGGTGGTAAATATATATATCCTCCTACAACATAGAAAGACAATTAGTACATCGATATGGACTGACCTGGAAAATTAAGCTGAAGATCTGAAAACAGATACTGTTGTACATAAGGCCCTTTTTGTTGAGGGGGGCGGGATTTATTTTGGCTTGGCCAGATTTTCTTTATGCTAAACATAAACTGCCTAATGCATACAACACAGAGGAGCATTCTCTTTCCCATTATCCCTGCCTCTCCAAAGAATGTACGGTTGGTATATGCCTCGCAAGGATGGTGGAAAGAGTCTTCCTTACTATTCTGAAGAGATCTTTCCCAGGGGATTATCCTGAGGAATTCACATTCATAGCTGGAAGGAAAGGCAGTACTATTGATTACATGTAAACAAATGCAATTTGATTCCAGAGAAAAATTATGGGACAACCTTGAGGCCACATCTATTGACTGAAGGCTCTCATATTTAATACAAGCCCTATATTCCAATACTTCTTTGAAAGTTAGATGCAATAACAATGGGCAGCTTACAGATTATTAAATGGCATGAAACATGGATGTGTACTGGCACCACTGCTATTCCCCTTCTACATCAATGACATGATTAGATCATTAAATAACCTTGACATTCTCTTCCCCAAGTTAGCTTCCTGCACTCTTTCATGCTGACAACTTGGTGCTACTCTCCAGAACCCTTGTGGGTCTCAGGAGAGCTTTGCAGGCATTTAGCCTCTTTTGCAGTGAGAACATGCCGTAAATTAACTATCAAAAAAACTAAGCATATGGATTCTGGGAAAATACCCAAAATCAGGGTCTGGAGCATCAATGGGAATAGGGTAGAGGAAATTATGGGTTTTAAGTATTTGGAGGTGCTGTTGCAATATTCGGGAGAAAGGAATGCCCATCATGAAAACATGGCCACTCTGGCCAAAAAATCAGAGCAGAATACACTGAGAGTCTTCTGAACCAATAGTGGACAGGATATTCCTGCTGCCCTTAAATTGTTGAATTGTTTCAGGCCAAAATATTATCTCAGCTTCTCTAATGAACACTCTTAGGTCCAATATCCTCTACTCTTGCCCTTTAGAAAAAGTTCAATCACAATTTATAAGGGCAATATTCTGCATTCTCAGCTGGGAACACCTGGGCTTAGAAAATAGTCTGATCAAAATAAAGTCTAGCATAAGCCTCACCTCTTCAAGCTTTTGGCTCAGATTAAACTACTTCCCCAAGGAATCACTTCTTTAATCCTTTGGGACTGTCCTTTAATCCTGTGGATCAGCCTGGCTAACTGCAATCCATCCAAAACTCACACCTCATTGTCTCTCACCAGACTCTTTTAGTGTTGGGACTGGATTGGGCAATAGCAATGATCAAACAGAGAGTGTTAGATATTGAGCACCAATGTACTATCAGGAGAGTACCAGCTTTTTTGCCCTGGAGAACACCAGACATGTCATTGCCACTGCACCTTAAGTATCACTTTTTAGTCTCACATTCTTTGAAGGGTCTTCTCCCTAGCAAGATGGTCTTGCAGAGAAGGTATTATAAGACTCCAATGGCAAAGAGGGTTTCCCCTAATGGTGCCATAGAGATAGAAGCAACTGAACAGGTTATTTTTTGCTTCTGGTTTTATCAAGAAATATGGACGAAGTTTATTTCTCATCTGTTTAGAAGGTTGCTTGGCAGATCAGATGCTGAGTTTGCTGGGAAGCTCTTTACAGGCACCAATGTCCAGTCAACTGCTTGTTTATGCAAGGTTTTTTGTTTTTTGTTTTTTTGAAGCTGCTTGAAAGGTCCACAAAATATTGCATGCAATGTTTTAAAATCTCAATTAAAAATGTGAAACACAATTTTAAACAAATGTGTATCATTTGCTTATTGATATTTGTCTAATTAATAATTGGAATATTTTAATCTATGGTGTTATTTGAAAATTCTGTGTTAAGAACGAGCTGGTCACGGACCATAATTAAGTGCTGAAAGTTGCACTCAAAGACAGCATGAGTACCAATCGCAGAGAACTCCTACTGGGGACCATCAAGAGCCGGTTTCTCCTTAAATGGCATATTTGAAGCAGACAGGGTGACAAAGGAGCAGCATCTCCTGCTTGCCTTCATTCTCCTCTTTCCTGGGGAGTGGACATTTTCAGGACATTGAGGTCAGCAAAGGAACAGTGGTAAGTGGATTTTTTTTTTTTTTTTTTTTTTGAGATTGTGTGAAGTATAGAGGATGTTGGTCACAAGAATATCCAAGATGCCTCCGACACACAGGGTGATAAGTTTTCTGGGGATTGCCAGGATTAAATCTCTTGCATCCACCAGAACTTTGATTCCAAATTCAATCAACCTTCTGCATCACAAAAGAAAAGAGGTTAAGCACTATATGTTTTAAAAAAAAGTGGACCCTAATTATATTCTTGATGAGGATGGTAGGATCTTGATGGTAGAAATTACGATTAAACTTAAAAAGGTGCTCTTAGTGGCAATATATGCACCAAATGACCATCAGGAAACATTTACCAAAAATTACATACATTAGTTTTGCAAGTGAACTACCAGACTATGTGTGTAATGGGTGATTTTAATGCAATTGTGGGTAAGGGAATCGATCACAAGAGTGAAAATGAGGGGAAAATGCATAGGAGGATGCTTCCATAGCCTTGTTCCACCTTGATTGAAGAAGTCAGATTGATAGATGCCTGGAGGCATAAAAACCCAACTTCTGCCAATTATTCTTTTTACTCAAACAGACATAGGTCATGGTCTAGAATTGATATGGTTTGGATAACTCCAGACTTAGTTCCAGATTTGATAGAAGCTGAAATGGAGATAAATGTTTGGGCAGATCATAACCCTGCATCTATATCACTGAAAGGAGCTGCAAAGACGCCCAGATGGAGCTTAGATAAAGCAATACTAAAAGATAAAAAATCTAGAGAAGAGATAAGCAAGGAAATGCAAATATCGTTTCAAATAAAAAAAAGCAGAAGAAACTTCTTTACAGAATGTCTGGGATACAGCTAAAGCCTATGTCAGGAGACTGATAATAACTTACTCAGCAAAAATAAAGAAAAAGAAAAAGCAAGAGCAAACAACATTAGTAGAAGAACTGAGGAAATGGGAACAAGAACAGCAGGAGGATCCAACAAAAAAATCTTAGGGTCCAAATGAATACTTTAAAGCATAAATTGAATTTCTTGGATACAAATGAAATTACTAAGCAAATGAAATTGGCCAAAAAGATTTTTTTTTGAAAATGCTAATAAACTGGGGAGATGGCTAGCATATAAAGTAAAAAAAGAAAGAGAGAAGAGACTGATTTTGAAACTGAAAGATGGAAAAGGATGACTACAGGTACAAAATACACAAATCAAGAAAATAGCTGAAGACTTTTTTGCAAGGTTATACCAGAAGGAGGAGATTCTGATCAAGAAGGCAAAAGAATACATTCGAAAGGGACACTTACCAAAACTACCAGAAAAGTAACAAAAATTATTGAATCAAGAAGTAACAACTATGGAAATAACAGAAGCAATTATGCGACAAAAGAACAATGGTCTGGATGGGCTACCAGCTGAATTTTATAAATCTTTTGAGGGAGTTTTTGCTACATTTTTTAAAGATATATGTAATGAAGCACTGTTAAATATTAAAATACCAGATACTTGGATAGAGACAAATATCACATTAATACCAAAAGAAGATATGGACTTAACACAGATTCAAAATTATAGATTATATCATTACGAAATGTGGATTATAAAATTTTTGCCTCTATACTGGAAGAAAGGTTGAAGAAGTTTTTAAAAGACTTTGTTCATCCAGACCAAAATGGTTTCCTGCCTAAAAGACAAATGAAGAACAATCTGAGGACGACCTTGGATATCCTAGTATACTATGAGACACACACGGAAAAAATCAATGGTTCTGCTGCTTTTGAATGCCCAGAAAGCCTTTGATAATGTTAATTGGCAATTCATGAAGCAGCAGATGGCTCAAATGGAGTTCGGGGGAAAATTCATGAATGCGATATCAAGTATCTATCAAAGAAAATTGGCCAGGATTTTAATTAATGAAGAACTTACAAGGGCTATAGATATACAAAAGGGTACAAGGCAAGGATGCCCATTGTCACCCCTATTGTTCATTCTGACTTTAGAGGTTTTGAATAGAATTGTTAGGGACCATGAGAACATTAAGGGTACTAAAGTTAAAGACGAAAAATATAAATTGCAAGCATTCGCAGATGATTTGGTCTTCATAACAGAGGAACATTTTGTAACACTCCCTAAAGTTTTACAACGGATTGAAGAAAATGGTGAGGTTACGGGGATGAAAAAAAATACAGAAAAAATGAAACTTTTAGTTAAAAATCTTACAAAAGATCAGAAAAAAAGACTCCAAGAGCAAGTGCATTTGCAGATTGTTAAAAAGGTTAAATACTTGGGAAACTGTCTTAAAGCTGAATGTAAAACTTTGAAAGAAGACAATTATGATAAATTATTGAAGGGTATTAAAGGTGACCTGGAAAAATGGGCCAATTTACAATTGTCTTTGATGGGAAGAATAGCACTTGTTAAAATGAACGTACCACCAAAACTTTTGTTTTTGTTCCAAATGCTTCCTGTAAAAATGATAAAAAAATTTTTTGAGGATTTAAATCTTCAAATTTCGAGATTTATTCGGAGAAAAAGAAATCAAGGATTAAATTAAAAATGCTTCAGGAAACCAAAAAGAATGGGGGTTTTGGTCTTCCTGATTGGATGTTGTATTATCAAGCATCTAATTTAACTTGGCTAAAAGAATGGATAACTTTGCGAAATAAGAGAATTTTGTATCTTGAAGGTTATGATTTGCAAATGGGCTGGCATGCTTATATGTGGTACGAGAAGGTTAAGTCTCATGGGACTTTTTCAAGTCACTTTATTAGAAGATCATTAATGTCAGTGTGGGAAAAGTTAAAGTCAAAATTGTATAATAAACTACCAAGATGGCTTTCACCTATGGAAGTTTTTGTGTATCCAAATGTATTGAACTTTGAAGGGATCATAAGATATGATGATATTTTGCATAAGGATGGAGGCCTGAAACTAGATCAAGAAATACAAGAACAGGGTCTCAATATCTCTTGGTGGTATAAGGTGCAGATGCAATCAGGATATGCTAAAGATTGTAAAATATGGGGGTTTTATAAAGACCTAACAGCCTTTGATCAAGTGATGCTAAAAACAGATGAGAAAATGATTAAAAGAATTTATGAGTTCTTACTTGACAGGAAAATGCAAGGGGAACAGGTCAAGGAAACTATGATAACATGGGCACAAAATTTTGGATATAATATTGAATTAGAAAAGTGGCAAAAGCTATGGGAGAGAAACATTAAGGTAACTTTAGCAATTTTGTATAAAGAAAATTTATATAAAATGTTTTATAGATGGTATTTGTCACCAAGTCAATTAGCTAAGATGTTTCCAAATATGTCAAATGGATGTTGGAAATGTAAACATGATGTGGGTACTTTTACCATATGCGGTGGACCTGTGAATATGTGAAAAAGTAGTGGATTAAAATACATAAATGGCTTGAGGAAATGCTATAAAAACCCTTAGCTTTTAAACCTGAAATTTTCTTGTTAGGCATTATACTGGAAAATATTAGCAAACAAAAAAAGTATTTGATGCTATATTTAATCACAGGGTCGAGGATTGTGCTTGCTCAATCCTGGAAGAGTGAGGAATTACCCACTGAGGAACTGATTTTTAAAAAGATTCTGGACTGTGCAGAAATGGACAGATTGACTCTATTACTGAAGGAGAAGGAAGATACTGACTTCGATCAAACTTGGGACCTTTTTTATGATCGACTGGAGAAATGGGACTTGGCTTAGATTTAAAGTTGTTTTTAAATTTTTATAAATTGATGTGAATTTGATTATAGAATGTTAAAAAGATGCTTTATAACGGGCTGAGCCAGTTCATTCGATGTATTTGATGATTGATGTTTTTAGATTTTAGTTTTAAAATTTTAATAAAAATCTTTATAAAAGAAAGACAGCATGAGTACCGATGGCAGAGAACTCCTACTGGGGACCATCAAGAGCTGGTTTCTCCTAAAACAGCATATTTGGGGCAGAGAGGGTGGCAAAGGAGCAACATCTCCTACTTGCCTTCATTCTCCTCTTTCCTGGTGAGTGGACCTTTCAGGACAGTGAGGGAAGCTAAGGAACAGCATCTCACTGCTTGGTAAGTGGATTTTTTTTTTTTTTTTTTTGGACTGTGCGAAGTATAGAGGATGCTGGTCCCAAGAACATCCAAGATGCCTCCAAGACACAGGGTGATTTGTTTTCCAAGGACTACCAGGATTAAATCTCTTGCATCCACCAGAACTTTGATTCCAAATTCAATCAACCTCTGTCAGAATAGGTATTACAGAAAGACCTGGGAGAGTTTTCTTTGATGATGCTCTTCTCACTCATTTCAAGGATGTTAACAAAAGACTTGGATACATCAGTGCAGCCCCATCTGTTCCGGATGCACTCCCTTCCTGGTTTACGAAAGGGAGCAGGGCAAGAACAGGCATGGAGAAGGAACTATCGATGCTCTTTATGAGATGGGTCGAGGACCTTCTGAAAGAGCTAATGGTGAGACGAGGGATGTAGGAGAAATCCAGTTTGGGGATAGGAATCTTTTGGAATTCCTTGGTGAACGTATCAGGCCTGGGCCTGTTTCCCCTCTGACCTAAACCCACTACACCCTGAGCAACCAAGAGGACGTGTGGCCACCTGTTCCAGACATATAATTAGTGATGTTCTCATTCACATGGTTGATACATAGCATGAGGAAGTTCAGCTTCATAGTCCTTGTAACAACATTACACTATACAGATAGGGGATTTCTGTGAGATTAGGTAGAATAGAGTCTTAGACAAAGTTTTGTGCTATAGGCCACCTGCAAGTAATGGGAACTGATCCCAGGACTCATTTCCTAGACTGATTCACTGCAAACTGCTTTTCCTGGAAGACCCAGAAGAAGCAGCCCTGAGAACTGATCAGATGGAGTAGCGGCAATAAAACAGCTGGAAGGCTCTGGAAGACAGAGGGTTCCCACAAAATAGTGCAAGAGCTCCATTCCTACATCTCACTGATTCAGGGCACAACTTCATACATAGCAAAGGGTCTATCAAAGAGATGAGATGAATCTACAATACTCCATAGGAGAGTGGGTGGGAGAAAGTTCAATGGTGAGGATCTGTGCTGAGGGAAAGGGCTCACATGTGTACTACCCATAAGGGTGTGAGGGACCACATGAAATCTAGCAGTGAAAAATTTGGATCAGAAAAGCTGGTGGTTATATAAAAAAATCACAAAAGAATGACATGTAAAGATTATTTTTTCTTATGAGATGACCTCTGCTATTGAGACTGGGCTGCAAGACAATGAGGTACATTTTAAGAGAAAGATGCAACCCAAGACACCCGCACCAGAGTCTAAGATGGAGAAGACCTCCACGGCCACTGTGTACTTCCCCTTGGTGCTCAGGTAGGTGGGCACAAAGGAGACCCAAACACTGCAGAAGAACAGCATGCTGAAGGTGATGAACCTGGCTTCATTGAGCTGTTTTGTAGCTTCCTGGCCAGGAAAGCCATGCGGAGGCTGAGAATAGCCAGGAAGCCCATATAAGCCAGGACAGCATGAAACATGGTGACAGAGCCTTTGTTGCATTCCACAATGATCTCTCTAGCCAGCAAATGGAAGTCAAAGTTGGGGAATGGAGGGGAGGTCAGCAACCAGACAGCACAGATCATGGCTTGGATGCAGGGACAGAATAACACAATGGAGGTGGTCAGTGTTCTTCCCAAGAGTTGACTTGCCATGGTTGCTTGCTTGGTCTCCATAAAGACCAAGACCACCATGGTGGTTTTTGCTAACACACAGGAAACTGCAATAGAGAATGTGATGCCAAAAGCAGCTTGCCGCATAAGACAGGTGACATATGACCGTCGGCAAATGAAGAGGAATGAGCAGAGGAAGCAGAGCAGAAGATTGCTGAGGAGGGCATAGGAGAGTTCTCAGTTGTTTGCTTTGACAATAGGGGTATCATGATATTTAATAAATATTGTCAACACAGCAGATGTGGAGAGAAAGAGGAAAAAAACCAGAAACACTAAAAGGCACCCCAGTGTCTCTTGAAAGAAAAGGAAGTGGATCCTCTTTGAGATGAACCGGTCATGGTTCTTGTTTGGATGCTGATCTCGTGGGCAAGGTATGCAATGAGCTGCATCTGAAATGAGCAATAGACTTGGAAGCATCTCAACTTCAACACAGAGGATCTTTCTCTGGGGAAGCCCCACTCTCAAAGGAAAATGTGTTAACCTCCTTTCCCTTTCTTAATCTGCACTTTTAATTAAGCTTTAGGAAAAAGTCCAGAATTATTATTTTTTTTTTAAAAAAAGGCTTATCCTTTCAATTTCTAAAAGGTTCATTTTCAGTCTTTTATAAGGCAAATTATCCTTTATCTAGAAAATAAAACGGGGAAGTTTAAAATCTCTCCTGTGCAATGTTACCTAAATTTGCACATAACCTATTGGAAGTATTAAGCCCCATTTATCTCCACCTTGCCAAAGAATGTTCAAACTACCACACCATTACACTCATTTCACAGGCTAGAAAAGTTATGCTCAAAATTCTACAAGCTAGACTCTAGCAGTATGTGGACCGAGAACTACCAGAAGTACAGGCAGGATTTCGAAGAGGGAGAGGAACAAGAGATCAAATTGCCAACATACGCTGGATCATGGAGAAAGCTGGGGAGTTCCAGAAAAACACCTACTTCTGCTTCATTGACAATGCTAAAGCCTTTGATTGTGTGGATCACATCAAATTGTGGCAAGTTCTTAAAGAGATGGGAGTACCTGACTATCTTATTTGTCTCTTGAGAAACCTATATGTGGGTCAAGAAGCAACAGTAAGAACTGGACATGGAACCACTGATTTGTTCAAAATTGAGAAAGGAGTTCTACAAAGCTGTATATTGTTGCTCTGCCTATTTAACTTATATGCAGAGCACATAATGAGAAAGGTGGGGCTAGATGAATCACCAGTTGGAATTAAGATTGCTGGGAGAAATAGCAACAACCTCAGATATGCAGATGATACCACTGATGCAGTGAAGAGGAACTAAAGAGTCTCTTGATGCAGGTGAAGGAGGAGAGTGCAAAAGTTCACTTGAAACTCAACATTAAGAAAACGAAGATCATGGCATCTGGTCCTCTCACTTCCGGGCAAATAGATGGGGAAGAAATGGAGGTAGTGCCAGATTTTATTTTCCTGGGCTCCAAGATCACCGCAGTAGGGGACTGCAGCCAAGAAATTAAAAGATGCTTGCTCCTGGGGAGGAAAGCTGTGGCAAATCTAGACAGCATACTAAGAAGCGGAGACATCACCCTGCCAACAAAAGTGCGTATAGTCAAGGCTATGGTTTTCCCAGTTGCAATGTGTGGCTGTGAAAGCTGGACCATAAGGAAGGCTGAGCACCGAAGAATTGAGACCTTTGAATTGTGGTGCTGGCGGAGACTCCTTAGAGTCCCTTGGACAGCAAGGCAATCAAACCGGTCAGTCCTAGAGGTGATCAACCCTGACTGCTCTTTAGAAGGCCAGATCCTGAAGATGAAACTCAAATACTTTGGCCACCTAATGAGAATGAAGGAGTCCCTGGAGAAGAGTCTAATGCTGGGAACTGTAGATGACGAAAGAAGAAGAGGACGGCAGAGAATTAGGTGGTTAGATGGAGTCACTGAAGCAGTTGGTGTGAGCTTGAGTGTACTCTGGGGGATGGTAGAGTACAGGAAGGCCTGGAGGAATGTTGTCCATGGGGTTGCAATTGGTTGGACATCAGTTCGCGACTAACAACAACAATCTCCATCTTGTGCACTGGTCACTGTTCTTTGTGAGGCTGAAGAACATGATGCAGAAACTTCTATTGAAAGGAGGGCTCTCTGATTCTGGTTGCAGTCAACACATGCATTGTTTTAAGAGAGACCCTTCGTCTGCCCCAGCCAGTCTTTTCCAAACACATTGAGGTATCTGCAAAAAAACGCCAAATGGGAAAATGGACCTTCAGAAACATGAGATATGCATGGACAGGAAGAGTCTGTGTTTGATGGCATTCATAAGCCACTAAGAAAAATGCTGTATGGTTTCCGAAGAACATACCTTTTAGAAATGTTGAACATATTGTAAACCAGAGAAGCATAGAGGTCTGCAATTCTGAGTGGGGATAAAAATTCATAAATCATAAAATCTTTTTCTTTCCTTGAGCATTTTTTAGTCCCCTCGAAACCCTTATATTATTATCCTCAGCATTTATGACTGCTCTAAAATCTGGAGGTATCTGGAGCGGTGGAAAACACTCCTTCTGCACAAGGTTCACACCTGTAGCAGCAAACTGGCTTCCCCTCTGGAAGTCTCCTCCAGTGCCCTGGACTGCACATCTCCACACACCTTGCTTGAGGCATTGTCTAAAATTGGAGAAACGGAGAGAGAAAAAGAGACTTCAACATAACAGGATGGCTTGGCAGAGGAGTTCACCAAAAGAAATTCAATGAAGTATTCAGAGAAAGATCATGCGATTTCAGCTGAGCAAAGTTTGTGCTTAAAAAGTGGAAACTGACACCCAATTTCCAATAATCAGAGGGAGAGATTTCTCAAAAAGAAGCAAAACCTCATTTCTCAAAAAGTAGAACTCTGCCATGCATCTGCTTTCATGACCCATATGCTTCTCTCCAGGCCTACCTTCATGGCCCGCACGATAGCTGCAGAATGGATAGAGAAATCTTGGACTGGGGAGCACCATGATCAACCCATCCAATCTTCAAAGCATACATAGTACCATTTGGAGACAATCCCCAGTTCAGGATCTCATACTTCCTGTCCTTTTCAGTGAATGAGACTTCTTCCCCAACACTGTTGTTTAGTTGAAGCTTTCTTTTTGGGAGCAGAATCAGAAAGTGCAGAAGTATTCATGACTTGGGATAATGAGTGCCATTTTTTTCCTATACACTTTTTAAAAATCCAGTTCAGAGATCTTCTTTACTTGCCACGACTGAATGTTTTGAAGCTGCTTACTTTCCCCCACTGCTGAATATGTCACTTCATATGAGAAGAGGGCATGTAATGCCTGTGCCACAGCATACACAGCATTGTAGATGCAGTAGCTCTGACTGGACATGACCAAATGTAGGAGAACTTCTCAGTGTTGTTTACACATTATGAGGCCTCTTGCTTTGGAGGGAAAATATCACACAACTGTTCCTGGGAAATGTTATTCTTTTCTTTTCTTTCCTTTTTATTTATTTTAAACTTTTTTATCCCATCCACTTGGATCATGCCACAGGATGTCTTACAAAGGATAAAATACTAATGTAATAATGCAAATACTTAATGTTCTAAAGTAATAAATGCACCATAAAACAACCACTTTAAAAAAAAAAACTAAAGAAAAGGAGGAAAGGAAGAAAGAAGAAATAAATCTGACTGTGATCAAATCTTATAATATCTAAAATCATCAATTATTAAAATCATGGCTAAATACAAATGTCTTTACCTGGCACCAGGAAGAGTAAGTAGTTGGTGCCAGGCGGACCTCTCCGGGGAGTTTTTTCCATGTTAGGCAAGGACACTTTGACAAGCCACCAGATGTAACTGTTTGATGTGTAGATGTGACCAAGACAAATGTGCCTTGCAATTGAAGAAAAATGAATTACAGATAGGTAATAATCTTTAGTCTCAGAATGCAGAGACATTTATACACTCCCATGTTTTACCATTTTCATTGTTCTACTGTACATTCTCAAGAAGTTATGAGGTAGCATGATCATCAGACTACTCCCTCCATTGTAGCGAAATATGCTCAACTGTGCATAAATGTTTATAGTGAAATATCTCAAAAACATTAGCAAACCAGCACCTTGATCATCTGTTTTCAAATTCATCTAATCAAAATATGTAAGAATTAGCACATTTAATCTCAGAGCTCAATACTTTCCCAAAATTAGTAGGTCAGTGTTATCATTATATTATTATTCTCACAGGGCCACATTACACATGAACATAAACATTATCATTCTTCAGAAGTAGCTGAAGGTATGGGGAGTTTCATGAGTACTCCAATGGTGAAAAAAGGTAATTTTTGATGAGGGGACAGACCAGCACAATATTGGTGGTCAGTGGACTCCCTAAGAGCTGACTAGCCATGCTTCCTGGTTTGGTGGCCATAAAGACCAAGACCACCATGACGGTTTTTGCCAACACACGAGAAACTGCAAGAGAGAAGGTGATGCCAAAAGCTGCTTGTTAGAGAAGACAGGTGAGCTTTGTGGGTCGACCGATGAAGAGGAAGGAGCAGAGGAAGCAGAGCAGGAGAGAGATGAGGAGGGCGTAGCTGAGATCTCGGTTGTTGGCCTTCACAATGGGTGTGTTGTGATATTTAATGAAAGTTGCCAATACAGCAGAAATGCTGAGAGAGAGGAAAAGAATCAGAGAAACCAAGAGGATACTGAATTGTCTTGGGGATGCACTGGTCATGGTTCTTGTTTGGGTGCTGATCTTTTGGGCACGGAGCACAGTGAGCTGCATCTGAAATAATTAATAGCTTTAGATAATCAAGTTCATTCAGTGCAGGCAAATCCACTCACAAATGATGATTTGGAAATCTCTTTTCCATTGCTTAATCTACACAGTTAATTACACTCCCAGAAATTGTCCTTAAATTAATAGTCTTTCCCTTTGTTTAAAATAGAACAATTTTTTTAATGATTTATGTTCAGTCTTTTGTCAGGAAAAGTGACCTTTATCTAGGAATGAGCCGGGAGAAGTGCTCTAAATCTTCCCCTTGCACTGTCACCTGAATTTGGACACATGCTAAAGTAGGCATATTAGACAAAATTTTCCTTCTTGTTGCACACTATTTGTGCTGAGGCTGGAGACTGTAAAAATTTCCAAGAGGGACCCTCCAGCTGCCCCATTCAGAGGTCTGAACAATCATCTTTGGTTCTCATTAAAGCAGAGCCAACTGATAAAGTGGAGATTCGGAAGGATGAGCAAATGCAAGGATGGAAATAAGTCTGTGCATGGAGGTGATTATGAGCTACTGGGCAAAATGTTGTATTACAAAGAATGCATCTCCTGTAAGTGTGGAACACTCTGCATACCAGAAAAGCACAGAGGTCTGCAATACAGAGGGCAGATGAAAACATCCAAAACAATATAATTTTCTCCGTTCCTTGAGACATTTTTTGGAACACATACAACTATTTCATTTTCTTCATTGTCCTTTTTTTGAGGTACCTGTAGAGGTGGAAAACATCCCTTCTGCGCAACATTCTCATGTGTAGCAGCAAATCGGATTTCTCTCTGGAACTCTTCCAAAGTGCTCTGGACTGCACCTCTCCACACAACTCCCTTGGGACATTGTCTCAAATTGGAAGGAAGTGAGAGAGTGAGAGAGAGACTTCCACATACTGGATGTCTTAGCAGAGGCGTTCACCAACATAGTTTGAATGAAGAATTCAGGAAAAGATGATAAGATTTCTGGTGAGCAAAGTTAATGCTTTACACATGGACAATGACACACACTTTTCCCATAATTTGGGATGCTGTAGTTCTCAAAAAGAACTATAGCATCATTTCTCAAAAATTAGCATTGTGCCATGCCTCTGCTCCATGGCACACATGATTCTCTCCAGTCAAACCTTTGTGGCCCACACAAAGCTGCAGGGTTGATTGAGAAGTCTTGGCCTGGGGGAGCACCATGATCAACCCATCCGATCCTCACAGGGTACAAAGTTCCATTTGGAGAAAGTCTCCACTTCAGGATTTCATATCTCCTGCCCTTTTCAGTGAAAGAGACTTCCTCCCCAGAACTGTTGTTAAACTGGACATTCCTCAGCAGATGCATTATCTGAAAATACAGAAACATTCAGAATAGAGGACTGCAAGCAAAACTGTTTTCCAAAGCACTTGGACTCTCATCCAGGTCAGAGACCCCGTCATCCCTCATTATTCCAATGTAAAATTTAAGATTTTGTCTGATACCTGCTCAGATAAGTGTGGACACTGGTTTCAGCATCTTTCCTCATTTAAACTACCTACCAAGTCTTCATAGTATGACAGGGAATCTACAAAGCATATTCCTGGAGCAGCCAAGGGTCCAGCATGTACATTCTCCTCCTTCTTCCAAGAAGGAATATTCTGAAATGGCTAGGCCTACTCCACGATCTGCAGAAATACATTAAACAGGAACTACATACAGTATCTGCGGCTGGAGTGTGAATGCTTTCTCCATTCACAATATGTGCAATTTGAGAATCATCTCTGTTCCAGGAGCACCACCAGTCTCTGCTGAGCTTTTCTCAAGTCTGAATGTCTATTCAGAGAAAATAAATTGCATGCATACAGAGAAATCCACAAGGAAGACACCTTCATGCTTTCCCTTAATCAGGCTTCCTCACACTCTAACCTTTCCCTCAAGGATCATTCACTTAACAACCACCCTTAATCCATGGATAAGTTCCTGTCATCTGCTTATGGACATTACTTGCCATGGCTGAATGTTCAGAAGCTGCTCCCTTTCCACCGTCAGTGAATATTTCAGTCCAGAAGAAGACAAGGCATGCAGCGCATGTGCCACAAAATATGCATAATTGCAGATGTGGTAGCTTGGAATGGACATGCCTAAGTCGAACTTGAACTTGCTTGGAGCCTCCTGCATCTCCCTTCCTGTGACTGTGGAGAGGGTTTTCCTGATCTCAGAAACTAACAGTCAAATGTTTTTTCCCACCATTATGGATGAAAGACATCTCCGTGAGGGTGGAATGGATCTAGTTCCATGAAAAATGCTTTGAACTCTCTAATAGCCTGTCTGTAGGATCCGAAGTAAAAAGCTCCATGAAGAGTCTTTAATAAGATTCTCAAGGAAGGGTGTTTACTTTCTTCAACTTCTGAATGGGATGTCAGCCTCCAGACCTTCCAAAATGGGATCTTTGTATTTTCTTCATGATAAATTAGGCAGCTTAATAATTGTAGTGTTGCAGAGTTGTCACCAAAGAAGACTATGATTTCAGCTCTCATCCACACACGAGGGATGGACCCTTTTTCAACTCATGCACTTGAGCAAGATAAATTGGTGAGAACCTGTCAGTGAATGCCATGCAGAGGTCCCTCTGCTGCAGCAGGGGGGTCAGTGCCTGGAGGAAGTACTCACCATATTTATCACCCTGAACAATCAGCCCGATCCAGTTCCAATGGAAATGCAGCAGTACCTGGACTAGACCCTTATAAAGAGGCATTTCTTGTGTATAGATCTGTAAGGAAATGGGAACACATTGCTTCTTCTATGAATATAATGGAAAAATCCTTTTCAGTGCTGAAGCAACGAAATTTAGGCAGAGGTTGATCCTCTGCACTCATCTGACAAGGTCCCTGTGGTCATAGATGCGGAAGCCAAGAGTAGTGTTGGGAAGGATACATGTGTCTTTGTTGAGCTCAGTGATGGCAAACACCAATGCCAGGACATGCTGGTAAGACCGGATTATTGACCTGTCATGGTGGGAGGAAAATCAGGACATGAGAAGAAGCACTAAACATGTAACATTTTTTTCTTCAAGCACAATGCTCCTGGATGATTTTCCACAGTCTGACTTACCAAGGATAGCTCAGGATGAGCACCCTTTATTGAACTTACCTGCTTCAAAATAATTTCAGAGGAAAACCAAGCAGAAAGGGGACTGCAGAGGGATTATTTTCCATGCCAGACAACAATGAGTGACTTCATTCACCAGCCAGTGAGATTATGGGGCACCCCATAAGCAAGAGAGGAATGCATAAGCCTCCATTCCTCTCCCCCACCATTGTACACAGGTGGACTCATTGAATGGAAACTCCCTGTTTGAATCCAGCTTACTAGTCCCATTCTGTCCTCCAGGAAGTCACTGGAGCCTTCTAAATCTAGGACTCATCAGGGCATCTCCAAACTTTCTTGCCATTGAGTCAGCTTTTGCTGAATTATCCAGAGCTCATCAATGTACGGACCATGGGGCACACTGGAGGCCCTGCTTCCCATGCAGGGGGTTTCAGGATCAATCCTGGCATGTCCAGGGAAGGCTGGGGAGAACCTCTTTCATACCCTTGACTGCCACTCCCACTGAGTGCAGACACATTGTCCTTGAGTGCACTAAAGCAATGAGAGAACAGGAAAACTGCTTCTGACCAAATTGCATATAGTAGAATTGTTTTATTATTAATATTTCCATGTATGACTGAGCAGCTCCTTCAAATGCAGATTCTCCTGGGCTCAGCCCTTCTCATGCATACATAATTCTGGGAGGGAGGGAAAGGGAGATCCCACCACACCCACAGAGAAACCCTGCTATATTTTGATTATAATAGGATTGCCCTCAAATCCCATCATGAGAGGTTCCCTGGTGATACTTTTCAGAGCAGCCATTAATAAAGAGCTATTAGGACTAGCACCTTGAATTTGTTTTTGCCAAAGGAGAAAATAAGCTTCACACTCTTTTTCATCCAGGAACGTGTCAGAAAATCTTGGATTTCAATTAGTGAGGAAGAAATAAAGCTTGGTTTCGTGGGAAAGATCAAGCGTCCAGACCATCTGTGGTTTTATTGTTTGGCCAGGTTCCTGCGGTAGACTCATGATAATGCATTACCGGGCAGGCAGAGGTAAACTCGCTGCAATGTCTCAATACAACTACAGGTTATTTTATACCCTTCTGTTCACAAAGCAGTTAATGACAGAATGCAGACATTGCAATAAGATTCTGAGGTCATCACTTACAGAACAGATAAAGGAATGTCAGTGAATCATACAGTGACAATGGGATTACAGTATTTCTAACTGCAGTGTATTGACACATTAGTTGAGTCACTTGAACCCATCTCCAGGTCTGCTTAGACATGTAAATTCAAACTACTGAGAAACTATTCATGAACTCATAAGCTCATCCAGACTCAGACCCTAAGTAATGCATCCACATCATTCTGAATGGCCAGGGCACATGAAGCCCTCTGGGCTAGCAAAAGATACTTCCTGGTAAACTGTGACTTCCAAGAAGGATTATTTAATCATTGTGAAGGTATATAATGTATATTTGGACTAAATGACCTGTCTACTGAAGTTTACAGCTAAATGTGAGAGAAAGGAGCAGGGGAGGAATGCCATTTTAAACAGTGACTTAGCTTGATTTGAGAAGGGAGTACACGATTGATTCCACAATGCCAAAGCACACAGAAGCAATGTTTTTCTGACAGGATTTATCCACATTTTCCCAACAGAGGCAACCAAGTGCTGCTCATGGCAGGAGAAGCTGAACTGGACAGACAGAGATTTTTTAGTACCAAAAGGAAGCTCCCTGGCTGCTTCTCCTGATGGTCTTCACAGGCTTTTCCAAGTAGAAGAGGAATTGTCCCATCTTGTGGCTGGGAGTATATTTGAGGGTAGAAGACAAATTATAGGTAGCAGCATTAAGTTTTAGAGTCTGGAGGGTTGGGAGCATTTGCTGCCTAGGTGGTGATAGAATCTGAGCAGACAGAAGGAGAGGAGCAGAAAGGGCATCTGAGGAGAGAGATTTTGTGCAACCCCATTCGGGCACTTCTTCCAGGAAAAGAAAACGACTCTTATTCTTGAACTTCCTCTTGTTTTCAGCATTTTTGGATGCATATTTCACAAGTGATACTCTGGATAATAAATATTTTGCTCCTTTCAAAAGACCTCTTGTGGACCTTCCCATCAGCTGGCTGAGGTCTTCCATCAGGAGCCATCCTATTACATGAAAGACACTGCCAGTAATCCAATGAAGTCTAGGCTCGGAAGATGCCTCTGAGCAAAAAAGTAAAACTTAGCCTGATGTCTCCAGCTCAGAAACACCGTCAAGCTTACCCAGAGATGCCTTCTTTTCCTTCTTTTGAGGTGCGCACTTCAGGGTGGTAGGGAGAACATTTAGGTGCTATTATGACTGAGCTGCTTGTCAGAAGGACTCACTCCACTCAAGCCATCCACCTGTAGTTTAATCAGATTTTAAATGTTAAAGCAAAGCAGATCCCCAGCTTCCCATCACTCTCTGTGATGAAGTCTGCTTAGGGCAGAGATGGTAGACAACCTTACAGGTACTGTAAACATGAAAACAAACCATTGATTTCTTCTCATTCTGGAGATTGCCCAGCACTCCTCATTAAGCAGCTCAGAAGAAATCCCAAGGCTGGCTCTCCCTTTATTTTTGAAGGCCCTCCTGGAAAGGCTCTGAGGCTCTCATGTTAAACATTTCGTCTTGAGCAGTATTCCTGACACAGACCAATGGAATGAGGACCTTCTGCAAAAGCTAACATGCACACATGCACCCCAGATTTCACTTGGTAGAACCTACATTTCATTAAAACTGAAACTCAGTTTTGGTGAGGTATGAAACTCTTCTTGATCAGCATAGAAATATCTGCTAAGCAATATATTTCCACCAACAATCAGGTCTCCCAGCCTGTAATACTCAGTTGGCTGCACAAGCAACCTACACAAAGGATATGAGCTCTGAGTGCCCTGAGGCAGCAGCCAAAGCAGCAGCAAGAGCAGGACAATCATCCCCGGAAGATTGTCTCTCCTAGGTCAGCTGGAATCAGAAGAAGAGTTGTCCTTGCAGCCTAACCAAGAGGAGCAAATTTCTGCAGGAGACATGCAGGAGGCCAGACATCAGATGAAGCTGCAGTCCCTTGCCAAAGAGCTTAGGGAAATTCTACATTCAACATGCTTTCCTGGGGATTTCTTTCTCATTGACCAGCTGGATGGAAACCCATGTGGGATCCCTCAAGGAGTTTTGATAATTCCAGGGAAAAGCAATAAAGAGAGCCCAAGAGGCCTGGGAACAGAGAAAGGAGTTTATTTCTCTCCTACCTTCTTTGTAAATGCTGGGCATTGACCATGCTTTCTTCCCCTTGAACTAAGGAAATCGAAGCCCCGCCAGCCAGAAAGTAGATGTTGGACAGAGTGTGACGTCACTTGCAGTTCTTTTGTCCCTTCATGCCATCTTACCTGATGAGGGACCAAGTTTCAAATGAGGCAGGGAAACATTCCCATGGCACACCTGGGTGTGCAGGCTGACTCTTGCACTAATCAGTTAGTGGAAGGTGATAAGACTTCAGTCATTTTCCACTTTTTGTGCTCATTACAGCTTGCTTGGAGATGCTGAAGGCCAGCAAGTTCAAGCCAAAGGCTTGCTGCAGAGTGGAATTTTGCAAATTCACAGTCTCCTTTTTTCACAGCACCTACTCAGGGGCATCCTCTCTATTGTTTCTGTTCTCAAGCTCAGTCAAGTCTTCCTGGACTTCTGGCAGCCCCCTGAATGCTTCCCCTCCTCAAACTCCCATCCTTCTCTGCCCTGACTGGTTGATGTCAACTCAAGGCAATACCTTCCTTGATGGAGGCCACCCATCTCTTCTTTGTTCTTCATCATTCTTCTGCCTTTGCTTCTTCTGGACAAGGGTCTAAGCTGGGTGGATTCTGGCCACATCTAGGTACCCTTCATCAGAACTGAGTATCTGGATCTGTTCTATTCATTCAAGTATTTTATTTAAAACTTTTGTATACCATTCCATCACAGATGTCTTGGGAAAGTTTTCAACAGATTAATAAAGTAAGAATCGTAATAATAGTAATCGTTGTACAGCATTCATAGTTAAAATATAAAACCACTAAATAAAACAGTGGGGGAATAAAAAAGTTTTTTACCTCACGCTGAAAGGAAAGAAGTGTTGGTACAAGACATACCTCTCTGGGGAGCGTATTCCACAGTCAAGGTGCCACAGCAGAGAAGACCCTCTTCCAGGACGTCACCATCCTGATGGCCTCTGCTTCAGATCAGAAGGGGTGGGAGAGCACATAGGGGAAAGAGGGTTCTTTCAAGTATCCAGCCCTAAGCCATTTTGGGTCCTTTATAGGTCATCACCAGTGCCCTAAGTAGGAACTGGACTATAATTGGTAATCAGCTTAGAAGACAGAGGACCAGCGTTATACGTGAGCACCTCCCAGTCCCCATCAATATCCGGGCAGCTTAATTTAGAACCTACTGAAGTATTCCAACCAATAATACAGTCAGGAATTTACCACAGCGTGGGTAACTGCTGCAAGGCAGGGCAAATCCAGGTAAGGGCACAGTTGGTAGTCTAGTCAAATCTGGAGAAAGGCACTCATTTCCACCTCTGGGTGAAGAAGCACATTCAGATTTGCACCCTGCCCTGTAGGAGGACCACAACCTCATCCAGAGCAGGGCAGGTGTCCCTCACATGAATGGTTGAACTGTAGGGCTGGGTGTCATCAACATACTGAAGACTCTGCAGCCCAAACCTCTGGCAGACCACTCTCTGCGGTTTGATGGAGATGTTAAAAAGCATGGGGGATAAAATGGAACTCTTTGGAACTACATTTCTAAATTGCCATGAAGCAGAGCCATAATCCCCCTGAACCACCTTCTGGAATCGGCCAGACAGGTGGGGGTGGAACCAACGCAGAGTAGTGTATTCATCACCCTACCCAGCCAACCTAACCAGAAGGTTACCAAGGTCAAGGGTATTGAAAGCGGTTGAGAGGTCCAGGAGAAACAACAGGGAAGCTTTTTCCCTGTCCCTCTCCCTGGCCGGGTCATCATACCCGGCAACCAGGCAGTTTCTGTTCTGTAGCCAGGCCTGAAGCCAAATTGACATGTGTTGAGAGGATACAATTGCTCCAAGAGTGCCTGGAGTTTTACGACAACCACTCATTTGAGTACCTTGCGTGAAAATGGGATATTAGCTGCTGGTTTATCATTGGCAACTATCTCTGGGCCCGGGACACTCTCTTCAGGACAGGTCTGATCACTGCTTTGTTCAAAGGGGCAGGGACTTGATGGTCCCTCATGGAAGCGTTGTCTACCTCCAGATGCAGGTACATATCCATTCCTTGGCTTTGATGAAAAGCCACAAAGGGCAGGGGTCAAGTGGACAGGTCTGGTCTAATCAGCATTGATTAGTCCTGTCCTTGGTTGGACCAGTCTAAGCACCTGTCCCCATCCTCAGGCCACAACAATTCAAACTCATCCAACAAAGAAGGAACAGACTGTACTCTGGACACTTCCCACTCTAAAGACTGAACAACGGTGGAAGCCAGCTTGTGGCAAATTTGAGAGATTTTCTCCTTAACCTGGTGGGCAAAGTTATCACAGGAACCTGCAGATGCTACACTCAAGTCCTTTCTGGGCTCAGATTATAATAGGCACCTTACCACTCAGAAAAGCTCAGCTGGATGGAATAGTGAAGATGCAATGGAAGTGGAGAAGAATTCCTTCTTCACCACCCTCAACACCAATGCAGAAGCTCGATAGTGAGTTCAAAGAGGTGCTTGGTTGTATTTGTCATGAGATTTTCTCCACCTGAGCTCTAGTCATCACCCAGCCTCTCCATCACTCGCAACTTTGGCACATACCATGGTGCCGAGTGGGCTCTGCAAGGCAGGAGAGGATGGAGTGTTTGTGTAGAATGCCCTGGTCATTTCCCCATTGCACAAGTCAATGAAGCATCAACAGTAATGCCAGCTTTATCAACTGCTGGAAAATCCCCCAGAGTCCGCCAGAATCCTCCTGATCCATAAGACTCCAGGGGTGAAGCATCTTAATAGGGTTCACACCCTTCCAGAGGGGGACTCAGGTCCCAAATTCAAACCTTACGAGGAGGAGATCAGAGTATAAGAAAAGGATGAGGCAAATCCCTCACTTCCAGATCACCATCTTCTTGCCCTTTTGAGAAAACTAGGTCCAGAGTGTGGTCATTTTTCACACATTGTGCCGGTGAAATGTTGAAACAGTCCAATTGTTGTGATGGCTGCCATAACTTCCTGAGCTGCCCCGGTCAGAGTGCTTAGGCATGGAAATTGAAGTCCACCAGGACCAACATCCTGGGGGTACTCAACACCAGGTCTGAGACGATCACTGTCAGCTTGGGCAGGGGGTTTGTTGGGCAGAAGGGTGCATTGTACACCAACAGAATCCCTAATGTGTCCTGATCGCACAGTGCCATGTTGAAACACCTCAGACCAGGTCTTGAATGGACAGCAAGCCCCATGGACTTCTACTAGCCCCATGAATGTTTCCCCTCTGAAAACTCCATTCCTTCTCCACCCTGACTGGTTGTTGTCAACTCTAGGTGGTCCCTTCCTTGATGGAAGCCATACAGCTTCTCTTTTTTCTTCCCCCCTGTTCTTCTGTCTTTGCTTCTCCTGAAAAAAGGGCTTGGCCACATGCTTGCTGGGCACTTCTACGTGCTCTGCATGGGGCTGCCCTTGAATATGGTCTGAATACTTCAGCAGGTACAGAATAGAGCAGCCAGGAGGCTAACAAAGACCAGTCGTTATTCTCATATAACTCCAGTCCTCTATTAACTGCACTGACTTCCAGTTGAAGCCCAGGCCCAGTTCAAGGTGCTGGTTTTGACCTATAAAGCCCTGAATGGCTTGGGACTTGGATACCTGAAGGAATGTGTCCTTCCTTATGTGCCCTGATGCCCCTTAAGATTTGCAGGACAGGCCCTGTTCCAAGAATGTGGGAATTCATCCCTGCCTCACCGCATTCATGCTGTAGCTAGGCATGCTACGCTCAGCCAATAGTAATGTGATCTACCAGCCAGCAGTATTGCAACTTACTCAGCTAATAGCATTGTACTTCACCTGTGTAACCATATAAGGCTTGTGACCATATATAGCAATAAGTACGCTTCCTGTTACCCGCGCCTGCGCATAAGCAATCAATAAGCCTTTGTGAATCCTGCACTTGCGCACAATCAACTAGGGTGTTCACTGCTTTACTCGATGGCTATTGGATTACGCAAGTATAAATGTATCAATCTGTGAAATAATAAAAAGGGCTGCTTGTGTTGACGCAAAGGAATTTTTCTGCGAAGATCTTCTTTGTTCTCCCGAACAACCAACCAAGCATGCTTTGAAACTTTATCTCTCGTCTGCAGTGTTTTATTTCTCTCTCTGAACTCTCTCACACCAATTGTCGAGCCGGATCTCGACACAAGAACCCTCTCTGAAAGAGGTAAAAAGGATATCTACTCAGAGGAGGGCCTTCTCTAGGGTGGCACCAAGCTTATGGAATGTGCTCCCCAGAGAGGTGTGCCAGGTGGCGACTTTATACTCATTTTGGCACCAGGTTAAAACCTTTTTATTTAACTGTTGTTTTAATACCTAATTTCAAATTTTAGTATTTAACAGTCACTTTTATTTCACTTATTTGATTGCATTTTTTTTGTAAATTGTTATTTATTTATTTATTTTACTGTTGTTGTTTTTTTAATGATTGTAAGTCGTCCCGAGATGCCAAGCATAAGGGACGGCATGCAAAAGTTTTAAATAAATTAAATAAATAAATCTAGGTACTCTTTAACACAATGGAGTATCTAAATCTGTTCCACTCACTCCTCAGACTTAGTTTCTGCTTTATTCACCCTATGGAGTGAGCTTTTCTGTTAGAAGAACAGTGGAATCCTGATGATTACCTTGGACCCCTGATTGACTTTTGATCCCACCACCCACAGCATCCTTTTGGATGGGCTCTGTCAGCTGGGACTGGAGGTGCTGCACTGTGGTGCTTCCATTTCTGCCTTGTTGGCCACTATTCCATCCCGGAAGGATACCAAGATGGGTTATTGGCCTGGTTCCAGGCACTGATGCCTTGGAGCACCAAGGGACTCTCTTTTCTCCCCCAGGCTCTTTCACATGAACATGGAACCATGGGGAAAGGATCCCTTGTCCATTCTCAGGTCATGGAAAGGAGCTCCTTTTAGGCAGAGAAGAAGCCTGCTAGCTCAGACCAAGGCAACACCCAGGCCAGAATTCACTGCACACAACGACCAATCAGGTGCTCAAGACAACTCTATTTTTGCAAAGAGCAATGATTTTAAGTTCTTCGATACAATTTCAATAATGTAAAGCAAAAGCAATGTAAACACATGCATGTACATGTTTCAGTGCATGTATATGGAATGCAGGCATTTGTGCAGAAGGCTTTCTAAAAGTTGCACACATACTTGAACAAAAGAACACATATGTCTGAGCAAAGCTGCTTTCACCAGTCAGGTTTATGCACTACTTGATCAACTGTTGCAAGTGTCCATTTCTCCCAAGTTTTATTAACTGTCCTAGTTGCCCAGATCATTCTTAGTCAGGGATCTTACACTTTGAATACCAGCAAGAGGTTTTACTGTTTTTTTTTTTTTTTACAAAGAACATATCTTCTGGAATTGTTAAATAATTTGCAAACCAGAAAAGCAAAGAGGTCTGCAATATGGAAGGGGTCAAACATTCCAAAAGGATTAAATCTTTCCTTGAGCTTTTTTTTGTAGCCCAAACCAATCTTGTATCACCACCTACTGCATTTCTGCATGGCTTTTAATGTTTGAGGTACCTGTATAGGTGGAAAACATCCCTGCTGTGCAATGTTCACATCTGCAGCAGCAGACTGGCTTCCCCTCTAGAACTCTCCTCCAGTGCCCTGGAGTGCACCTCTCCACGCGCCTTGCTTGGGGCTTTGTCTAAAAGTGAAAGAACGAAAGACTTGGAGTGGTTTGTAGATGGGCACCACTCTAGGTGACAGGAATAATTTCTGGATGCATCTGACTTCCTCAGCAAAAATGGGAAATAGCCTCTAAATAAATCAGCTCTGAGGCAGGGCCAGGATCTTTGGAGCTACCTTCCACTGGGTCAGAGGCTCTGTCAATTGTGCCCATGATTGCCTATCACTGCCACTACCTCTACAAACATACATGCATGGGACATCATTTTGAACTTCCCTGGAGTGTCCAGGGAAAGAACAAGAGATTCCTGTAGAGCAGGGGTGGGCAATTAATTTTCCTATGGTGCCACATGAGAAACTTTGACAGTTGTTAAGGGCCGGACCAATACACTTACAGCTCTGCTCAATACGTATCTCTATAAAAACAATAAATGAAACATTACCATGATACAATGAAAATGTGGAGCACAGAACAACACTATTTAATGGATATTCACAAAAACATTAACATTAACATTACATGAAAAGCAATAAATTCAATTCAATTTTACTTATATAGCACAAATTTACAACATATGTAATCTCCCAGTGCATTGACTTTTAATTTGCCAGTGACCTCATGTGGGCCAGTCAGGGTCAGCCATCAGGTCGGATGTGGCCCGCAGGCCGTACAATGCCCAGGTCTGCTGTAGAGCAAAGTTTGTCCTTTACAAGAGCCCAATGACACCCCACTTCCCCACTCCCAATGGGTTTTAGATCTCCAAAAGAAGCACAGCATTTTTTCTGAAAGAGTAGAATTGTGCCATGCCTCTGCTTCCATGGATGGTTCACTCCATCCCACCTTGGTCCACGGAATTGGTGTAGAGTCGATGGAGAAGTCTTGACCAGGGGGACCACAATGATCAACCGATCCAATTGTCACAGGGTGCAAGGTTCCATTTGGAGACAAGCTCCAGTTCAGGATGTCATATCTCCTTTCTTTTTTGATGAACGAAATTTCCTCCCCAACACTGTTGTTAAACCAGACATTCCTCAGAGGTTCAAGTATCTGAAAATGCAGACATTTTCACAACAGTGGACAAAGAGTGGAAGTTTTTTTCAAATGAACTCCAACTCCCATCCAGGTCAGAGAGCTGTTTCCCTTTTGTTATTCTATTTGGAACTTTATTCATTAGATGCACCTCCTTTTGGTAATATATGCCCGGGTAAGCTTTCAGTCCACTTCCTACCAAGGCCCTTGTACCATAACAAGGCAGCTGGTAAAACTTTTCCCAGAGCATCCAGGAGTCCACCATTTGGGTTCTCTACCTGACAGCAAGAAGGAACATTCTGAGTGGAACAGGCCAACTGCTTGTTCTGCATAATTATATTGAACTGGAACATCATATTTGAGACTGGAGCTTGAAAGCTTTTTCCATTCTGAATATATTCAATTTGGAAAGAATCATTATTCCAGGAGCAGCACACACACCTGCTAAAATTCCCCTATTTTGAAAGTCCATTCAAATAAATTGCATCCATAGAGAAAAATCCATGGTGAAAGTTTCTGCTGATTACCCGAAAACAGACTTGCTTACAGATTGTCCTTTCCTTCCACAATCTTTGACTGAGCAACCACCAGGGATTCTTGGATAAGCACATGGCATCATGGATATATGGACATTACCTGCCATGGCTTAACATTCTGAAGCTGATTCCTTTGCCCCATTGGTGAATATTTTTATCCAGACAAGGACAAGGCATGTAGCACATGTGCCACAGAATAGATGGCTTTGTAGATGCGGTAGCTGTGACTGGACATGCCCAATTGGAACCAGAACTCACTTGGATCCTTCTGCATCTCCTTTCCCATGCAGTATTCTGAATAGGGTGGAGGGGGTCCCCCAGATCTCTGAAACTGACACTGAAAGGCGAATTCCCACCACTTTTGAAGAAAACCATCTCCCCGAGGGTGGAATGGATCTAAAGTCAGGAAAAGAGTTTCGAACGCTGGAACATCCCTTTTGTGGGCTCTGAACTCCAAAGCTCCATGAAGGTTCTGTAAAATAATTCTTACATAAGAGGGTGTTCTTGTTTCAAATTTTGAATAGGAGGTCAGGATCCAAACCTTCTGAAATGGGATTTTTGTATTTTCTTCATGATTCTGCAACCGAGATGCTAATTGCACGGTTGCAGTGTTGTCTCCAAAGAAAACTATGACTTCTGCATCCAACCACACACAAGGAATGTATCCAGTGTTCACCCCTTCATGGTGTGCATCATCAAATGTTGAGAACATTTCAGTGAAGGCCACACAGAGGTCCTTCTGCTGCAGCAGGGGGGGTCACTGCCTGGAGAAAATGCTCCCCAGGGTCATCACTCTGAACAAGCAGCCCAATCCATTTCCTTTGTAAATGCAGTAACAGGTGGAATTTTTCGTACTGAGGAATTTTTTTAGTATTAATCTGGAGGAAAAAGGAATAGACAGTGCAGTGCTGCCAACCAATATCAGGATTGCTGTGGACCGAGCCCTGGCTGAAGGGCCACCCATGGCAGAGAAGAAATCCATTCACATTCCATGGGTGCATCTCGCTGTATGAATATGCAGAGCTTAGAGGCTTCAGGGCTGGTCTCCGTTGGCAATACTTGGTCAGAATGGTTCCATTTGGCAATACTTGATCAGAATGGTTCCATTTGGCAATACTTGGTTAGAATGGTTCCACTTGGTGTCCAAATAAAGCAGGGCACATAAAGTAAGGTAAAAAAAGCAAATGAAACTTCCTCAGAACCAGAAAGTGCCTCACTTTTCTGCTTTGCTCTAAAAGCATGTGGCTGAAACTTGAGGAATGGAAAAAAGAACTTGGGTGAGCCCTGCAGGAGACATCTCAGGTCAGCTGAGGACTTTTTTATACACAGGTGTACTAATTCCCAACAACAACTCTGTGAGTTAGGTTAGGCTGAGAGTCTGTAACTGGCCCAAAGTCACCCACAGAACTCTAGGGCTCAGTGAGGACTAGAACTCAGACTGCCAAAGTACAGTTCCCACCCTCCTAACTCTCCTAATCACAAAACCATCCTGGCTATCTTGACGTCATGTAGTCATTCCTGGCCTGCTACATCCCATTGTGAGATGTTGCATGGGGTACACATTACCCTGTGAGGCAGCTGATTCATGGATGCCAGGTAGAATGATGAGTGTTTTTAGCACCCTATTTGTTTTCTCTCTACATATGATGTCACAAAAAATCCTGATATTTCTCTCAATTGGTCTTCTCCAAAGGACAGACATATTGCTAGCTGGGATTTGTCACCTAGGACTTTTCTGAGTTTCATTTTTGGCTACCTCTAAGGTGATGAAAATGCCACCTCAGCAGGTGAGAAGGCCCCCTGCCCTGTCATCCAGAATCAAAGAAAAGACTCTCTACGGCAACATATCCTTTCCCTTCTATCTACAGGTCCCTCACACCTATCTCCAGATGGACACATTTACCTTTGGGATCTTGAAGATGCCCAGTATGGGTGCAAGGTCTGAAGGAGACTTGGAGCCAAAATCCTGTATGACGGAGATCAGTTGACCCTGCTTGTCACATTTATAATTGGGAATTTGTCTCCCCCGAGTACACAGCAGGTGGAGGTTGTTTTGATGCATTAATATGACCAGGTCTTTGTGCTCATAGATGTGGAAGCCAAGCATCATATTGGGAAGGAGGGCGGGATGCTTGTTGATCTCAGTGATGGCAAACACCAAAGCCAGGATCCACTGATAGTTTCAGATTATTGATCTGTCATGGCAATAGCAGTATCAGGACATGGATGAGGATAAGCACAGAATGGGTGACATGTTTCCTTTCAGGAACATTGTCCTGGATTTGTTCCCCTGGGGTGACTTACCAAGGATTAGGTAAGATACTAATGCCCTTAATTGAGCATACCTTCTTTAAAAGTTTATGTAAGTAAAAAGCAGGAGAAAGAAGGCTGCAGAGGAAATTGATTGCACCTAGTACAGGAACAGGCTTCTTTCTTAGTCAACCAAAGAATTTATGGGGAACCTCACAAGGAAGAGGTGAACACAAGACCCTCCCTACTTGTACCTAGTAGGCACATCCCTTGTACCTAGATTGACTCCTATCACGGAACATCTCTGCAGCGCTCAGGCTGGAGGACCCCCTTCTGTCCTCCAGGAAATTGCCTGATCCTTTCCCAGGCAAACTTCAATCCAGGAGTCATCAGGGCATCTCCAAACTCTCTTTGCCTCAGATTAAGACTTTGGTGAATGATCCAGGAAAGAAATGGGGTTCAACTACTCAATATGTTTGCTACAATTCTACATAATTACCAAAGAAAATAAAAAAGGTAGAACTGCCCAATTCCTACTTTGGTTCTGTCTTCTCCCAAAGTAAGACCTACGATCTGCATGATGAAGGAAACCACAAGGTGACTGGGCTGGGTAGCAGGCCAATTTTGACAAGCAAATGTTCAAGGATCATCTACGTGTGCTCAGTGCATCCCAGCCCCAGGGACCAATAAACCATGAGAGCATCATAAAGGAGCTGACAGAAGAACTCTCAGAAACAATCTATTTTATCTTTGAGAAATCGGGGTTGGTGGTGCAGCAGAAGTCCTAGATGACTGGTGAAGGGCTAATGCTGTTCCAACCATCAAGGAAGGAAAACAAGAACAATCTGTGAGCTACAGACCACTCAATCTGATATCAATCCATGAAGCGGCTTCGGGACAACCATGCATGGAGTAGATTTTTTGTTTTACATGTATGACTGAGCAACTCCTTCAAATGCAGATTCTCCCAGGCTCTGCCTTGGCATGTATACTTAATTGAGGGAGGGAGGGAGGGAGGGAGGGAGAGAGGGAGAGATTCCACCAAGCCACCAGAGAAGCTATACTGACCTTGAGAGGATTGCCTATTGAATCCAGCATGAGGGATCCCCTGGTGATACTTTTCACAGCAGTCCTTGATGGAAAGCCATCAGGACTAGCACATTGCATTTGGATTTGCCAAAAGAGCAAGGCTTCAACCAGCTTCATGCACTTTCTCATCCAGGCAGGGCAACCCACTGCCACCTGTAGGAGGAGATGCTGAACTAGATGGACTGAGGTTCTATCTGCACAGATGGAAGTTCTCTGGCTGCCTCTCTTAATTTTCTTAAAGTCCATTTCCAAGTGGAGGAATTATCCCATCTTGTCTAGAGTACATGTTAGGCTGGATGACAAATATTATGAAGGAAGGCTAATTTTTAGACTGAGGAGCTGTTCGCTTCCTGGGTGGGGAAAGGACCTGGGGAAAGGACCTGAGCTTACTGAAAAAGAAGAGCAAAAAGGGTAACTGCTGACAGAACTTTCCTTTGTGTCTCCTTCTTGGGACTTCTTCCTGCGAATGGAAGTGACTCTATTCTTGAACTTATTCTCTATTTCAGAATATTGGATGTGCATTGCACGAGTGTTACTCCATGAAATAAATACACTGCTCCCTGGCCATTAATTATCACAGCCCCAATCACCAGAGCCCCTCTTTGTGTAGCTGTGACACCCATCCAGAGGCTCCTGCATGCAAAAGGCTCCCATCGTTAGCCTGGAATTGCCCAATGCATGCAGCTGTGAGGAACTCCAGATTTTCCCTGGATCTGGCTGGGAATTCCTGGAGTTGTGGGTCCATCCTGACTTGTTGGGGTTCAAGGATGGGAAGGAGCAGCTCTCCAGCTCATCTGCTTCAATTGTTTCAGCTGCATGAGGTCTTCCATTTGGAGCCTACACATTTCCTGAAAGTCACAGCCATTAATCCAATGAAGTCCAGGCTCAGGAGACTATTCTGAGCAAGAAAGACAAAATGAGCTCTGAGTCTTCAGCTCAGAAGCTTCCCCCAAAGTTTCCTTCTTTTGATCTACAAAATTAGGGGTGGGAGGAAGTGCATTTTGGGGCTATTGTGACAGAGCTGCTTGTCAGAAAGGCTTGCTGAGTTACTCTCCAAGCTCAAGCAATCAGCCAGTAGATTCAGGAGAACTTAAAGGGGGAAGATCTTATACCATAACCTACCTTCCCATTATTGTCTCGGATGGAGTGTGCCTGGGGCAGAGATGGCAGGACAGCCTTTCATCTTACATGGATTGTCAGCACAAGAACAAACTGCTGGTTTCCTCTCAGTCTGCCACATGCCCAGCACCACTCAGGATGAGGCCCATGAAGAAACCCCAAGTCTGGTTCTCTCTTTTGATCAAGCGCCCTCCTGGCAAGGCCCTGAGACTCTCCTACTCAACATGTTGTCCTGAGCTGCATCCCTGACTCCTCTTTCTGGAATGAGCCCCCTGGTGAGAAAGCAAACACATACACATGCATCCCAGATCCCATTGAGGTTAACCTACATATAATTACCACTGACTTTCATTTTTGGTGATTATGAAACTCTTGAACTGTACAGGAATATCTGCCAAGCAGTAAATTCCCACCAACAATCATGTCTCCTGGCCGGTAATACTCTGCTAGCTTTGCAAGCACCTTTCCTGCAGCACATCTAGTCCTCAGCCTCCTCTGAGTAGCCAGAGGCAGGAACCAAAGCAGCAGCAAGAGCAGGAATGTCATCACTGGAAGAGGGAGGCTCTCCCTTTTCAGTTAGTGAGAAGCAGGAGAAGAGGTGTCTTTGCAGTCTTACCGCAAGGAGTGAATCTCTGGAAGAGACATGCAGGCAGCCAGACATCAGACGCAGCTGCAGCCCCACACCAAAGAGCTCAGGGCACATGCATAGTCAGTCTGCTTTCTCAGGGATTTCTTTGTTGTTGACTTGCTGGAAGGAAACCCATGTGGAATTCCTCAAGAACTTTCCATAATTTCAGGGCAGAGGAATAAGCAGAGCCCAAGAGGCCTGCAGGCAGAGTAAGGAATTTGCATCACTCTTAGCTTCTGAGTGGACTTGGATAAGAAGTAAATTCAGTAAAGCAGAGGCTCTCAGTATGGGTTGTCAAAACAACAGGAAGATCAACTGCATAAGGACTTGGGTTCTGTAACATGAATTCATATGTTTCCATGTTTGGTCATTTTTATCCACAGAGATTTAAACAAATTTTAAAAGGAGAATTATGGTGCATTTTTATTCAATCATTATCAATGAAAGTACCACAGAAATACTGTATTGTAATCACAAAAATGTTTGATCTCTATATTTGTGAAGGGAAAATTCCAAGAGTCCCCAAAATATGATATATCAATGTTCTGGGATGGGTGGCTAGGAGTACCAGAGACCAGAAACATTTCAGTTGTTCCAACTTGTTCCAATTTTGTGAAAAGACTTTAGCCTAGCTTGGATGGAAAGAGAATATCCTGGAGAAATTTTTGAATTGTTTTTGTCCTACACAGATAGAAGGATAACTACACTACAAAACCTTTTTATTTTTTTAAATTTTACCTTCCAGATTTGGAACAAATGGCACACATTTTAAACTCCCCAAAGTTCACCCTTTAAGGTGAAATTCTGAGCCATCTACTGTTTTTCCATCCAGATAACTTCGATGAGTTGCCTCCTTGGGATCAATGTGGTTTCCATAAGCTGCCATATTCCTTTCCCAAGGGCTTGTATTAAACAGGACAACACATTAAAGATAGACTTCCTGACATCTCTAATTCACTGCTCTATGTCTACTAGATGCTCCATTTTTAAGGGTTCTTTTGCTTGTACAGCAAGCTACAAGGCAGCTCACACAATTTTAGAACCACCTCCTCGATTCAATGCTGGGCTCCAGAGAACTGTCTTGAAAATCTATATATGCCGCCTCAATCTTCTAGCAATATACTTGGGGGATTAAAATCAGGCTGGAAGCAAGAGCTTGGGTATGAAATAAAGGATAAGAATTGGCAAAGAAGTTTGCCTGCCCCTCTTGGAACTCTGTCGCAGCACATGCCGGAGAAAGTTCAATCGGTGATCTAGAAATGGCCTTGCACTCCAATGAGACGTGGAAGAAGTAGAGCTTCCCATTACGTGGGAGAGGAGGGGAGTTTTACGGACGTACTTTCACCAGGGGTGGACATGCCCGTTTTCCCAGTGCTTGTGGAGAGAGATTGAAACTTGAATTTATACAATTGATCAGTCCAGAATGAAGTTGTGCTGTACTTAACATCTACTCTAACAACACCAAATCTTTGCAGAAAGATCTGATTGCTTTTTATTGTTGGCTGCTGGAATGGTTTCTGTCCTAAACTGGAATGGTGCTAGAGCCCCTAAGCTGAATTGACTGGAATGGGAAGCATGCAATTTGGCTCTACTGGGAAACTGGCCTATCAAGTGAGGTATGTAAAGGAGCAGCTAGAATTAGGCACATTTGAGCATATCTGGTCATCGTCTTGACTGAGAAGGAGCCCGATTCCACTCTGCCCCAGTAGCACTTGGCAAGATCCTCCTTTGCCCTAGGAGAATTTAAAAACCAGATTCTCCAAGAGCCTTTTCTCTGAAATTTCTCCTCTCTGGAAAGCAGCTTGGGAGTGCTCCTCGTCCCAGAGCTGTCATTAGAAGCTCAGGAGACGGCGGTGGCGAGGAGAGCTTTACTTCAGCTTCAGCTGATCCATCAGCTGTGTCCCTACCTGGAGAACGATTGCCTAGCAAGAGTGACACATGCATTGGTAACTTCCCAATTAGACTTCTGTAATGCGCTCTATGTAGGGCTGCACTTGAAGATGGTCGGGATACTTCAATTGGTGCAAAACAGAGCTGCCAGGTTGCTGACGAGGACTGGGTGTTGTTCTTATATAACCCCAGTTCTCCATCAGCTTCACTGGCTTCCCATTGACGTTCGGGCCCAATTCAAGGTGTTGGTTATCACCTATAAAGCCCTCAACAGCGTGGGACCTGGTTATCTACAGGAGTGCTTGCGTCCATATATGCCTCCCGCCCCTTGAGATTGGCGGCAGAGGCACTTCTCCGGGAACCCTCCGTTAAAGATATTAGGAGTGTGAGTACCCGGAGGAGGGCTTTCTCTGTGGTGGTGCCCCACCTATGGAATGTGCTCCCCAGAGAGGTCTGCCTGTTGCCATCATTATTTGTTTTTCAGAGCCAGGCGAAGACCTTTTTATTTAAATGTTATTTTAATTGTTAATTGTTGATTATATGTATTGGTTTTTATCTGTGCCAAGATGTCTCCGGTTTTTTAATGTTAATTGGAGGAATATTTATTTGTTTTGTAAGCTGCCCTGAGGCTTTTTTGCGAATGGGGCGGCATAAAAATGTTCTAAATAAATAAATAAATAAAATTATGTACTCCTGTTAAACTTGGTAGTAATGAGATAAGTTTTTAAAGAATGTATCCATTTTATCATTGTTTGGTCATTAAGTATTAGTAAACCATTTGGGTGTTCTTCTGAAATATAAAAAAATGGGCAAAAGTTGACCTGTAGAAGCGATCCATCTGAATCATCCAAGAGTCCAACCCTGGTCAGATATGTCCTCAGGGATAAGTGCAGCAGAGGAAAGCATGCACCAGCCTTGGGCCTGGGTGCAGAGCAGCTCCAATTCTGCATGAGCAACATCCATGCCACATCCTCAGTCCAGATGTTTCCCTCTTCACTCTCCGAAGGCCAGAAAAGTCATGACTTTGAGGTCTATTCAATGCCCTCCAATTAGCCTACACCCTGCTCAATGCCAGCTCTGCAGTGCAGGGTCAGCCAACAGCATTGCCAAGAGGTGGCTGCCCAGTTCTGCTTGCACACCTCCATCAGAGGAGAACTCCGCACATCTTGAGCCCAGGAGGGTCTGACTCAGGGAAGGTGACTGTCTGAGCCCGCCCGGAGATGCAGGCAGCCGGAAGTGGCTCAATTCTTTTATGTGTGAACAAAGCCAGATGTTCCACATTCCTTTGTTTAGAGAAGAAATAAGTGGAAGATGAATGCTGCCAGGACAGTTTATTAACCATGAGCAACTCATCAAAAGAACCACGGTTTTTTATTGGACTGTGAACTGCGTGTTTATGATTAGCAACTCCTGGTTCTCATGGCTGCTGCCTTAAGACCAAGTGAGAACCTGCAATTCCACAACACTCTGTGGTTCAGTGCCATCCACACTTTCCCAGGAGGGAGCCCTGAGCCATTCTTTCTCTCTCTCTCTCTCGCTCAAGCTCTCTCTCTGTGTTGGGAACATATTAAAGCAAGGGTTCGGGCTGCAAAAAAGAAAAAAAAGAAAAAAAAGGCTGTGGGAAAACATTACCTGAAACAATACCTCGGGAAACCAGCTAGGAAAAAACTGTGGAACAGGGAGGAAACCATAAAATATTTTGGGGTGAGAGCCAAGTGGATGGGAGAGAGAAACCCAGAAACAGAGAAGCCCCAGGCTGGAGCTCCTGAACAGGTCAGTTCACCAGGACATCCTCAGGCTCCCCAAGCAGAGAAACCCTGTTTTCCTGCTCCAGGTTGGTGCAAGATGGTGGGGGAGCCCATAC
Organism: Varanus komodoensis; assembly: GCF_004798865.1. Lineage (NCBI taxonomy): Eukaryota > Metazoa > Chordata > Lepidosauria > Squamata > Varanidae > Varanus > Varanus komodoensis. The sequence goes on along the minus strand of NW_025335739.1, from coordinate 34,356 downwards.
TTTCTTCTTATGGGTGACATACCTCCAACTCCTTGACTGTTTCTCCCTTGGCCCCTCCATCATCCTCCTGCCTGGAAGGAAGCTGCTCTCAGTTGGCCTGGAGAGCTCTCTTCTCCTTATCCAGGAGTCACTCGTGTTCCCTTAACTCCTGGAAGGAGGTGAGGGAGTCCTCCAGACCCTCACCTTCTCCTCTAGGAGGGACACCAGCTTGCAGTCAGGGCAAGTGTACCCCTGCTGTTCCAGCAGGAGATGGACAACCATGGCACAGGTGTTGCATTTCACAGCGACCCCTGCGGTTCTTGCCAGGGCACTGCCATCTTTGCCTGGCTTTTAAATAGGCTGTATTATTTTGGAGAGGGCTTGTCTTTCTGCCCCATCCACTACTGGGATGCAGCCTGCAAGCATGACTCAAAAATTGAGTTTGGTCCTTGAACAGGACAGAATCTCCTGCCCCTGCCCCTGATCTTTAGCTGCTCTCTCACGACCCTTCATGGGAGTCTATTTGGGGTGCAGTCCTAGCGCTTCACTAGCCATTCTGTCTGAGGATGGAAAGGGGACTTTTCCATCAGCAGCAAGTCTGTGCAGCTGCAATGTGAAAGCCTTTCCCTGATCTCTCAGTAGTTCTCCTGGACCTGCCCTGGAGAGAAGAAATGAGCATACAAGAATGGCTGTCCAGACTTGCTGAGTGAACAGGACCACCTTCATGGCATGGTAGATCCTCTGAGACTTCAGAGAAAAGTATAAAATATATTAGGGGAGGGAGGGCGCATCAGCAGGGACAGGAAAAGCAGTCTGAGGGTCTGTAGTTGCCTGTGGGGGCTCCATTTCCTGCCTGGCCTGGTCCGCACTCAAATCTTTTGCACAGGAACCATGATGCCTGGACTCCCGGGATGCAAGCCATACAAAGGGATGCTGAGCTTCACCTAGATCCAAAAGTGGATCCTGCCAGTGGAAGTCCAGGTTGATGTGAGGATGCCATGTGGTCCTCCTACCCAGAAGCCACAACCACTACATCGTGGGCACTATAGCATAATAACAAGTCAACCCTGTTTGGGCACATTAGTTCTGATGCCTGTGCTATGAGAGCTCTAGGCCATTCATGGCCTGCTTCATTGCCCAAAGCTCCATGAGGCCACTGAAGCTCCACGGCTAGGGAAGATGCTTAAGCAGGATTGTGAGTTTTTGCCTTAGGGTCCTTTTCTGCTACCTGTAAACTCTCCGATCCATTCAGGAATCTCTCTGGTTTTATAGGCACCTGTGAATTGATCATTCTAGCAGGTCCTCTAAACTGCAGGATATTACAATTGCTGACAGAACAGATCTTTCACCAAGCTGTTCTTCCTGCCCACCTCTGCACTACTATCACCAGGTGCTGGCTTCACATCTCCTGACTCAGTTAACTTAGTTAACAATCTTTGCTCCAGGCTGGGACTCCAAGTTCAACTATGGTGCTCTGCTACAAACAGGCTAGAGGAGAGAACTGGACAACAAAAAGTAAGTCCAATCGGCCCACAGGGAAACAAAGTTTTCAGCAAACTTGTTTTTCTTCCTCCAGAGTACCAAGGAGGATCCCTGCTCTCAGGAGTTGCATTTACTTGGCTACCCTGAAATTACGAATATGAGGGTCATTCTCCAGGGATCCCTGTGGATTTCCACCTAGCTTGTCAATAGCAAAACAGGCTGAATAGAAATATGCCCCATCTCTCCACTTGCGGTTCAGCAGGCCTCTGATCCCTTTGCAGCCACTCATTTCAATTCTCTTTCTGGCCTGCACAGTTAGCCATTCTCCAGGATCTCCTTGTCACTGACCTTGATGGGAAGGCCTCTGTGCTGCTGATGATTTGGTTTCTGCTCTTTCTGCTCTTTTGCTTCCTGCCTCAGTGCATCCAGAAGATGCTGAGGGTGACATGTTCCCTGAACTGGATTCATAAATGGCAAGACTATTACAGGCCAGGAGACCTCATGTTGGGTGGGAATTTGCCACTGGGCACTTATACCTATGACAACACCCCAGACTTCCGTCATCCAGTCCACTTCGAGTACTCCAGTTTTCCAGCGTAAGTATCCATGGGAAGGATGTGGGATGGATGAGCTGTGCACTGGCTGAGGGTTCTTTCCAGGGATATGAATCAGAGATGCTGCCACCATTCAGATTCATGACTTAATGTGAGGGTTGCATGGACTTGTCAGGATTGGCCCCACCCATAATGAAAGCAGGGATTTCAGGGCTCTTCTCTGGCTTCTTTCTTGGGGATTTTGTGCCAGGAGCAGAGGCATAGCTAACGGATGCCTTCATCTGGGCAACCTGGCAATGATGTTGGCTAACGGATGCCATCCATTCCCCAAGCAAATTTCATCAAAGATGGGAATGGGGTAAGCAAGGTGGATGCAAAGGAAGATCTTGGAGCACTGTGCCATGGATGAGCATGCATTTCTCACTCCCAGTTGGGTAAGAC
>NW_025335739.1:3898-31800 GCF_004798865.1 Varanus komodoensis | reverse complement strand
CGGGTCTGAAGCCGGACTGAAATGGGTCCAGATAATCAGTTTCATCCAAGAGTGCTTGGAGTTGTTCCGCCACCACTCGATCTAACACCTTGCCCAGAAACGGGATGTTGGCCACAGGTCTATAGTTAGTGGCCATCTCTGGATCCAGTGATGCCTTCTTCAGGACCGGTCGGATTACCACCTCCTTTAAAGGGGCAGGCACCCGACCCTCCCTCAGAGAAGCGTTAACCACTTCCAAGATCCAGATCCCAATCCCATGCTTGGAATTCTTTGTTAACCAAAACGGGCAAGGGTCCAATAGCAAGTGATGGGACATACTTGTCCAAGCACCTTGTCCACATCATCGGGCCACATCATCAGTTTCCCATGATAACACAGCAAAGTCTTTTGTGGCACCATATTTTTCCATGTACTACATCATTCATGTTCGAGGACTAAAGTGGTGTAATGTCAGAGGAGTCACTCATATGGAAGTCAGGGTGAAAAGGGAGAAGACACCTTTCACTTAAGAAATCCTCTTCTCTGAAACATGGAGCCATGGGAGTTGATGCATACAGGGAATGTTTTTCCAAATCAACTCATGTCTCCTTAGTCACAGTGTGAGGCACAAGGAGGAACTGTCATGTAAATATATTTATTTATTTATTTTATTAAAACATTTTTATCCCTCCCCATTCGCCAAAGCCACAGGGCGGGTTACAACAATAAGTTAGGTCCTCATAAGTAAAAATTAAAATATATACATTAAAATAAAATACAACTATACAATATAAAATAAGCCGCCCTGGCCAGATAAAATTCAATAATATTAACATTTAACATGCTGCTTAAATAAAAAAAGACAAAAATAAATATATCCAGTGTTTGCTATGAATTCTTGCAACAAACTTCCCTGGAATCCATCCTCCTTCAGTTCACTGTCTTCCTCTTGTGAATGGCCTGGTCTTAGAAGCAAGTCAAGATGAATCATGGAAACAGAGTGAGTCAGAAGAGGCCTGCCGAGCCATCTAGTCTGATCCCCGGATCCAGGCAGCTCTGCTCATGACAGGCCTACCATGTGCATGTCCAGCCCATCCAGTGGCTACAACCAGTTCCCAAGGAAGCCCGTTTCTTACCCTGAGAGTCCTAACTGTCAGGAAGTACTTCCTGGCATCCAGATGGAACCTTGGTTCCCAGAGCTTTGTTCCATTGACACAGGTCCTGCCCTACTCTGCAGGGGAAACCAGGTCTCTACCTACCTCCGCATGGCACCCCTTTACCTACCTATATGTCACCATCAGATCCCCATTGAGTTTGTTCTTCTCCAAGCTGAAAAGACCCAGTTTCCTCATTCTCACCTCATATTCCTACCCCAGCAATCCGGCCACCATGCTTGTGGACCTGTGCTGCAGCAGTTCCAACATGGTTATATCCTTTCTGTGACATGGAGCCTTGAAGTGAACACAATATTCCAGTTGCTGGTGCACCAGAATCATATAAAGGGGGAGTAATACTTCTCTCAAGCTAGAAGCCACATTACTGACTATGCAACCTAGGGTCGCATTCATCCTCTTGACCAGTGCGTCACACTGCTGACTCATGTTTAGCCTGGAGTTAACCAGTACCCTGAAATTTCTTTCATAAGTGCTCCTCCCCAGCCACTTTTCCCCTAACCTGTACTTCTGACACTCATTCCTATTTTCCAAGAACAAGACCTCATACTTATCCACACTGAAAGCCATCCTGTTATCCCCAGCCCACTTCCATAGCCTGTTCAGATCCTTCTGGATCTAGAGGACCTTGTCCTTAATTGTGGCCATCACCCGCATTTTAGTGTTGTCCCAAATTAATCAGCCGACTGGCCACCCCCTCTTCCAGATCATTGATGAAAACAATGAACAGGATTAGTCCGCTGGGGGAACCCACTCTTAACATCTGCCAATCTATTGCTTCCCCATCCAAAAATAATCCTCTGCTTTCAGTCTGTCAGACATGCCCTAATCCATCGGACAGTGCATTGGTCTATCCCAAAACTCCTCAATTTCTCAACCAGGATGTCATGTGACAGTTACTCAAAGGGCTTGAGGGAATCCATATAGATGACATCCACTGCATGCCCACCATCTAGCCTCCTTGCACAGAATTCCTCAGGGATTAGAATCATGGCAGTGATAGAAGGAGCCAGAAGGTAGAGTGTAAGAAACCTTGACTTCCAAGAAAATAGACCCAAAAGAGAAAAGGTAATTCAGAATATTGATTTATTCAGGTACCAAATAATACACAAGATTTCACCAAAGCACAAACTGTTTAGATTATGATTGTCGTATGAGATGGCCTCTGCTATTGAGACTGGGCCTCGGGAGAACGATGTAGCATTTGGGGAGAAAAGTGCATCCCAGGAGACCAGCCCCAGAGGACAAGATGGAGAAGACATCTACAGCCACCGCGTACTTCCCCTTGGTGCTCAGGTAGGTGGGCAAAAAGGAGACCCACACGCTGCACAAGACCAGCATGCTGAAGGTGATGAACTTGGCTTCGTTGAAGCTGTCAGGTAATTTCCTGGCCAGGAAAGCCACATTGAAGCTGAGAAGAGCCAGGAAGCCCATGTAAGCCAGGACAGCATAAAACATGGTGACAGAGCCTTCGTTGCATTCTACAATGATCTCCCCAGACAGGGAATGGAAGTCCAGATTTGGGAAAGGGGGAGAGGTCAGCAACCAGAAAGCACAGATCATCACTTGGATGAGGGGACAGACCAGCACAATGGAGGTTGTCAGTGATCTTCCCAAGAGCTGACTTGCCATGCTTCCCGGCTTGGTGGCCATAAACACCAAGACCACCATGATGGTTTTTGACAAAACACAGGAAACTGCAAGAGAGAATGTGATGCCAAAAGTCGCTTGTCGCAAAAGACAGGTGAACTTTGCAAGTCAGCCAATGAAGAGGAAGGAGCAGAGGAAGCAGAGAAGGAGAGAGATGAGGAGGATATACCTGAGCTCTCAGTTGTTGGCTTTGACAATGGGTGTGTTGTGATATTTAATGAAAGTTGCCAACACAGCAGATGTGCCAAATCAGAGGAAAAGAAGCTGAGAAAGTAGAAGGATATCAAATGTCTCTTTATGGGATAGGAACTGGATCGTCTTGGGGATGCACTGATCATGGTTTTTGTTTGGGTGCTGATCTTGTGGGCACAGAGCTCAGTGAACTGCATCTGAAAGGAGAAATAGCTGTGGAACCATCTCAAGCTCAACACAGATCTTTCTTTGGGTACAGCCCCCATCCTCAAAAATAGATGTAGACATCTCCTTTCCCTAGAGTATTCAGCACTTTTTAATTCAGCTAATGGCCATTAGTATAAAAGATTAAAAACATTCTGTGTCAGCAACCTGTGTAAGTTTCAATGTTGCATGTTTTACCAGGAAGACCAGTATCTAGAAATGAAATCATGGAATGCTAAAATCTGTTCCCTGCACTCTTTCCTGAATTTTCACACATACTAATGTAAGCAAATCAAGCACGCTTTGTGTTAATACTGTGCACTGATCTCTGACATCTGTTTGGGCTGATGCTGGAGTTGAGGCTGCAAAAACCATGACTGAAATGGCAACACTTTTTTTCTGGTTGCAGGGAAATCCTACAATGTCTTAAGAGGGAACCTCCGGCTTCCCCATTCAGAGTTTGCCCGAACACCTTCAGCTTTAACCTAAACCCAGCCTTGGAAGAAAGTGGAGCTTCAAAAGCATGAGGAAATGCTAGTATCGAAAAGAATCTCCATGTGACAGCATTCACAAGCTGCTGGGCAAAATGCAGCCTTATTTACAAAGAATATTCCCTCCGTGAATGTTGAACACTTTTAAAACCAGAAAACCACATAGGTATGCAGTAGCAAGAGAGAATTCAACCTTCCATAACAGTAAAATCTTCTCTCCTTGAACGTTCTTTGTGGCACATACTGCCCTGATTTCAATAGGAATGACTTGTAATGTTTGAGGTACCTGTAGAGGTGGAAAACATCCCTGCTGCACAATGTTCACACCTGTAGCAGCACACCGGGTTCCCCTCTGGAACTCTCCTCCAGTTCCCTGGAATGCACCTCTCCACACATCTCGCAAAGGGCATTCCCAGAAATTGAAAGAAAGAAAGTCCTCAACACATTTAGATTCCTTGGCAGAGGGTGTCCCCAGTGTAGGTGAACTGGACAATCTCTAGACGCATGTAGCCTCCTCTGCAACACTGGGACAGAGGCTCTTAATAAATCCCATCTGAGGAAGAAGCAGAATCTTTGGATCCTGCCTTATACTTGGTCCAACCCGAGGTCCACCATACCCATTCTTGCCTGCCACTTGCAGAACCTCTCCAGGAATAGAGGCATGGGGCATCATTTTGGACCTCCCTGGAGTTCCAGGGAGAGAACATAAGATTATTGGTGAACAAAGGTTTTTCTTTACACCCCACTTCCCCACAGTCTTTGGGACTTAGGTCTCAAAAAGAAGCATAGCATCATCTCTCAGAGTGGGATTGTGCCATGCCTCTGCCTCCCTGACCCATCTGGTTCACTCCAGGCCCACCTTCTTTGGCCACACGATTGCTGCAGAGAGGATGGCAAAGTCTTGTCCTGGAGAAGCACCATGGTCAATCCATCCAATGTTCACAGTGTACAAAGTTCCATTTGGAGATAAGCTCCAGTTCAAGATGTTATATTTCCTGTCTTGTTTCGTGAAATAGACTTCCTCCCCAGCACTGTTGTTAAACCGGACATTCCTCAGAGGATGCATTATCTGAAAATGCAGAAATATTCCAAGCAGGGGACAGTGAGTGGAATTGTTTTCCACTGCACTCTGATTCCCATCTGGTTTGGACACCTGCTTTTCCCTCATTATTGTATTGTGAAATTTAGTGCTGTGAAATTGCTGTCCCCTTTGGTGATATCTGCTCAGGTAAGCTTTCACACTGCTTTTGTCATCGTTGCCTGTTATCCACTTTATTACAAGGAACTTCCAAAGAGCTGGAAAACATTTGCCCACGTCAGCATGGAGACCTGCATGTGGGTTCTCCCATAATGGCAGGAAGGAACATTCTGAGTGGGGCAGACCCACTCTCAGTTCTTCATGAAAATACTAACCTGGACCTACATATCTGAGACTGGAGCTTCTTGCATTATTTGGAAAGCATCAGTATTTGAGGAGCACCACCAATCCCTGCTAAACGTTGCTGACTTTTGAAAGTCCTTACAGAAAAATTGGATCCATGGAGATAAATCCATGGATAAAATTTCTCATGATTCCCCCAAATTTAGTTTGCTTGTTGACTAACCTTTCCCTCCACTCAGGATCACTGAAAGAACAAGCACCAGGACTCTTTGGATAAGTTGAAGACACCTGGATTTGGACATTACCTGCCATGGCTGAATATTCAGAACGTGCTTCCTTTCCTCCATCACTGAATATTTCAGTCCTGATGAGGACAGGGCATGCAGCGCATTAGGCACAGAATAGACAGCATTGTAGATGTGGTAGCTGTGGCTGGACATGCCCGGTTCGAACCAGAACTTGCTTGGATCCTTCTGCATCTCCTTCCCTGTACACAATGGTTCTGAATCTGGAGGGGGTTCTCTTGAGCTCAGAAACTGACACAGGAATGCGTCTTCCCACCACTTAGGAAGAAAGACATCTCCTTGTGGGTGGAATGGATCCAAGTTAGGAAAAAAGCCTTGAATGCTTGAATATCTCTTGTGTGGACTCTGAATTGCAAAGCTCCATGAAGCGTCTTTAGCAGAATTCTGAATTCAAAGTGTGTGCTTGCTTCAAATTCTGAATGGGAGGTCAGGATCCAAACCTTCTGAAATTGGAACTTTGTGTTCTCTTTATGAATATGTAACCGGATTGTTAATTACAGTATTGCAGTGATGTCACCAAAGAAAACTATGACTTCAGCTTCCTCCCACACATGAGGAATGCATCCTGTTCTGACTTCATGCTCGTGTGCAGCCTCAATTGTTGAGAACATAGCAGTGAAGGCCACACAGAGATCCTCCTGCTGCAACAAGGGGGTCACTTTGTGAAGGAAACTCTCACCATTGTCATCATTCTGAACAAGCAGCCCAATCCAGTTCCAGTGCAAATGCAACAGCAGCCAGACTAGGCCCTTGTACAGAGCAACATGCTGGGTGTTAATCTGGAGGAAAAATGTAAACAGCATTTTCTTTTCATCCTGAAGACAGAGTAGCACACAATCTGAGGGCTGAAGCCAGGAAAATCCTGGCTAACCAAAGATGCTTCCATCCTCTAGTAGCCAGGATCCGAAATAAATGAAGTATCCCAGGAAAGGGGTTATTCTTTCAGTTGGGAAGTGAAAACATAAGCAGTAGCTCCCAGTTTACCCCCTCTCCACCCCCATTCACCATGGGCCTCTTCACCCAGAGACACAAGCAACTGCACATCCCCAGCATAGATGTTTCTAGCAAAATCCTGAATGATTTGGATCAAGCCCTGGCAGAAGGAGTACTCATGGAAAGAGCGAGATGTGTTCATATTCAAAGGGTACACCTCACTGTATCTATTTCCTGAGATTTGGAGCTTTAGGGCTCATCTCCAATGGCAATACTTGGTGAAAATTGTTCCATTCTGTGTCCAAATATACCAGAGCACATGAAATAGGGAAAAAAGGTACTGAAGCTTCCTCAGCTCCACAAAGTGCCTCAGTTCAAACCTTTTCTGCTTTTATCCAAAAGCATTTGGCTGAAATGTGAAGAATGGAAAGAAGAACTTGGGATGAGCCCTCTGGGAGAAGTTCCAGGACAATTTAGGACACTTTAAACAAGGCCAACTAATCACTCACAGCAAGCCCATGTGGAGGACAACTGCCAGAGCAGATGTGCCATAGCATTGCTCTCCGTTGACTTGCCAATGTCAATGGTGCCAGAGCTAACCTCAGACCATGTATTTCTTTTATTGAATCTTGCATTTACATCCCATTATTTTTTCTTCCACGGAACTCAAGGCCACTTATAAATTGCTCCTCCTCCTCCTAATTGCACCCTCGCAGCACAACCTTGTGAGGAAGTTGGGCTGAAGGTCTGTGACTGTCCCAAATCACCCACAGAGTTCCAGAACTGAGTGGGGACTAAAACCCAGACTGCCAGAGTTGAAGTCCAATCCTCCTAACACAATTCACTGTGACACCCCTTGTCTCTCTTAAGGACATGCAGCCATTCACGGTCCAGTTCATCCCATTATGAAATGTTGTCTGGAAATTCTATTGAAACCATCCCCATGAGGCAGCTCACAGGGAAGAATAACAAGCATTTTTCAGCACTTCATTTGTTTCTGTCTCAATAGGGTGCCACAAGAAATATTTATCACAATTGGTCATCTCAGTAAGACAAGCCCATTGCTAGTTGGGATTCCTCACTCAGGACTCTCCTGAGATTCATTCCTGGCCTTCCCAAAGGTCATTACAATGCAGCCTCACCAGGTGTGAAGACCCTCTGCCCTCTTCTAGAACTGAGGAGAAACACTCACTGCAGGGATGAATCTGTTTTCCAAGTTGGCCTTTTTTTCTGCAGGCCCCTCATAACAATCTCCAGATGAATGCATTTACCTTTGGGATCTTGTAGATGCCCATTAAGGCTGCAATCTCTGATAGAGCTTTGGAGTCAAAATCCTGTATGACAGAGACGAGTTGATCCTGCTTGTCACATTTATAATTGGGAATCAGTCTCTCCTGTGTGGACAGCAGAAGCACATTTTTCTTGTGTACTTCTCTGACCAGGTCCCTGTTCTCATAGATGCGGAAGCCAAACGTCACATTGGGAAGGAGAAATTGATCCTTGTTGAGCTCCATGATGGCAAACACCAAAGCCTGGATGTGCTGGAAGTTCCTAATTGCTGTCCTGTCATGGTGAGAGCAATTATCACAACATGGGAATAAGCACAGAAGAGGTGACATTTTTTTTCCTGAAGAAAAATGTGCCAGGATCCTTTTGCCTAGGATGACTTACTCTAACTGAACACCCTGTATTGAACATATTTCCTTCAATAATTTGTCAGAGGAAAACTGCAGAGAAAGAAGATTCGAGGAGCCAACCAAAAAGAGAGAAATTTGTTTCCATACAGGTTAGCAACACATTTCTCCCTTGGTCAGCCAAAATGATTATGGGGCACCCCACAAGGAAGCGGTGAATCCAAGAGCTTTCCTTCCACTTCCCACCTCTGTTACAAGGATGGACACCTCAAATGGAACCTCTCCATGGGGGTCAGAGTGAAGGATGCCCCAATCATCTGTGCTCCAGGAATTCACCTGTGCCCCTTCCAAGCAAAGTTAAATCCAGGCATCATCCAGGCATCTCCAAACTCTCCGTGCTGCAGAGAGAGCTTTTACTGAATGATCCAGACCTTATTAAGAGAAGGACCACGGGACAGACTGGGGCCCCTGCTTTCCATGCATGGGGTGTCAGGATCAATCCTGACATCTCCAGAGAATGCTTGAGAGACCCTCCTTCAAATCCTGGTCTGTGGCTCCTACTCAGTGTAGGCACAGTGAATTTGAGTGCAACAACTCCCTGAAATGATGTAAAACATTTTCTGTCCAAACTTGCTAGACTAGAATAAGGAAGCTAAAACTACAGGTAGCCAAACATGTACCCTGGATTTTAAAAAAGACAAATTCAGGAAAGTGGAGCAAATTGACAAATTTGGGGAAGAAGAGCCCAATAAGTGTGGAGTGACTTAAAAAAAGTAAAGAAGATTGAAATGGTTCCGGCCCAAGATCAAATATTTCCAACAAGGAGAAGGTGCAGAAGACAACAAAGGAAGTATGCATGGCTTTGCAAAAAGCTATGAGATTATCTGAAAACAGGAAAAGAACCTGTACAGGAAGTGGACAGAAGTTCAGGCTGCACAGGCCAAATGCAGGCAGGTCACACAGAATTGCTGGGAAGGCACCAGGAAGACCAAGCTAGTAATGAACAGAGGCTAGCAAGGGATGCTAAAGCAACAATAAAGCCTTCTGCAGATCTGTCCAAAATAAAAGACGGAGGAAAGAAATGGGGTTCAATTACACAATATGGATGGTAAAATAATATGTCCAAAAGAAAAAGGCAGAACTTCAGTTACAGAGCAATTGCTCCATCCTGTAGCTTAGAGTATAGTTTAGGCTGGAAGATGAATACCATGAGGAACTTTAAGAGTTAGAGTGTTTGTGTGTGTGTGGGGGGGGGGGGGATTTGGCGCCTGGTTGGGTGAAAGGAGCTGCACTTACTGGAGGAGTGGAACAGAAAGGAAAACTGAGAACAGAGCTTTCCTTTGCGTCCCCTTTTGAGAACTTCTTCCTTGAAGGTGAAGTGACTCTGTCATTGGTGAATTTACTACTTCAGAATTTGTGATGTGTGGTGCACAAGGGTTGTTTAGTGCAAGAAATAAAGTACTGAATGACAATTAACCATCCCTATCCGGATTGTCAGAACCCCTCTTTGTGTAGCTGGGAGACCCTCCCAGAGACTCCTGCATGCAAAAGGCTCCTATCTGCAGTCTGGAACTGCCCAATGCTTGCAGCTGTGAACCTCTCAAGATTTGCCAAGAATGGCTGGGATTGCTTGGAGTGGTGTGTTGAAGAACCTCGAGGGGTGTGGGGATGGGAAGGAGCAGGTCTCCAGCTCATCTGCCTTGATTTTATCAGCCACTTGAGGTTTTCCATCTGTCCATTACTGAAAACACAAGGGCATTATTCTAATGAAATCTGATCTCGGCCGACTCTTCTGGGCAAGAAAGTCAAAATGAACTCGGGACTTTGTTACAGAAACCCAGTCGGGCTTGTTCCAAAAATTTTCTTCTTCTGAGGTGTATACTTCAGGGTTGGAGCAGATCCATTTTATTTATTTATCAGGATATTTCTAACCTGTCCAATACAAAACATCTCTGGATGGCTTACAGAGTGATAAGGATCCAATAAATACAATAGCAAGATGCAATTTTATTTGTGTGCCATTTTTACACTGGTAGTCAAAAATACTTGATGAGTATTTCTCAGAGCTCCAGCAATCTGTCAGTAGATTCAGCAGAAATGGGAGTACAACCTTGCATCTTACAGATATTGTCAACACTAGAACAAACTGCTGGTTTCCGCCCACTCTGTTGCTTGCCCAGCACCCTGTGGGATGAGGAGCCTGAAGGAGCCCCAAGTGTGGCTCTCCCTTTTGGTATAGGGCCCTCCTGTCAAGGCTATGAGACTCTCATACTCATCCTTTTCCTCCTGAGCAGCATCCCTGACACACTTCCCTGCAGTGAGCTCCTTGTGTGAAAGCACAAATGAAGACATGTGTCCCAGATCACTTTCACAGAAACCTACATATCATTACCAGTGAGGTTCATTACTGGTGGTGTATGAAACTCCACTAGACCTGTATAGGAAAATCTGCCAAGTACTAAATTCCCACCAACAATCAGGTCTCCTGGTCTGTAAAAGTCATTTTCCAGTATATGTGGCTTGGTCACAAAGCAGCTTGTCCTGATCATCCCATGAGTGGCTGGAGGCAGGAGCCAAAGCAGCAGTGAGACCAGGACAATCATCACTGGAAGAAGGAGGCTGTCCACCCTCAGTTAGCAAGTAGCAGGGGAAGAGTCCTTTTAGCAGCCTGAAAACAAGGATTGAATCAGACACAGACACAGGTCAGACACAGCTTCAGCCCCATCCAAGGAGTTCAGGGCACATTCATATTCAGCATGCTTTCTTGGGGATTTCTTTTTTATTCACTAGCTGGAAATCCTTGTGGAATTCCTCAAGAACTTTCCATAATTCCAGGGGAGAGAAATCAGCAGAGCTCAAGAGGTCTGGAGGGAGAATAGGCAGTTTGTATAGCTCTTACCTTCTCTGTGGGCCTTGGGGAATTGAGTGTCTCTTTCTGCCCCTTGAACTATGGAAATTGAAGCCCAGTCAGTCATGATGGAGACCAGGCTTGGGCCAAAATTGCTAGCAATATTGTTGGACTGGAAAGGTGGGGGAGGTGGGTGATTCCAGATTCTAGCAACATAGGGACACCAGTGGATGGAATGTTGGGAAGTCTGAAGGCCATTCATCCTGCGGGACCCATTAGGATGGTCCACCTGAAAGACCTTTGTCCCTGAGTGACCATCTGTGTCATTTGTCTGGTTCTTAAATGAAGTGGTCCGAGTTTCGATAGCTGCCTTTGGAGATACAGTCCCCTCCCATTGATTGGCAAAGTGGTCCATTTGATGCAGCCTGTCCCAAACTGCCTCTCTGGAAATGCCCATGTCTGCATCCTCTCCCAAACTGTTTCTCCATATATGCACACAAAGGAAGGAGCCTCCTACAAATGCAGTGAAAGAATTGTGTCAGATAGAGTGCAACATCAGTTGCATTTTCATTCATTTCTGCACACCAGCTTTCCCTGATGGGGGAACATGTTTGAAATGAGGCAGCAAACATCCCCATGGAGACCTGGGTGTGTGGGCTGATGTTTCCAGTGATCAGGTAGTGGGTGGAGATGAGAAGCTCCCATCTTTTTCCACCGGTTGTGCTCAAGATGGCATGCCCAGACAGACTGAATGCAAGTAGTTCAAGCCAAATGCTTGCTGCAGACCAGGCTTTTGTAATTGCAGAGGTGCCTGTTCTGTCAGTGCCGCCCGAGGGGCATCCTCTCCATTGTTCTTTTTCTTGTGTGCAATCAAGTCATCTCAGACTTCTAGCAGCCTTATGATTGCTTTGTCTCCAAAGCCTTCAGTTCTTCTCCAACCTGGTGGGTTCTCGTCAACTCAAGGCAGCCCGTTCCTTGATGGAGGTCATCAATCTCCTCTTTGGTCCTGCTCCCATTTTTCTGCCTTTTGATTTTCTGGGTGAAAGGCTTAGCCAGATGGTGATGGCCATGTATCTTGCTCCATTTTATTCTTCCGGTTTGCTTTCGGAATGGAACTTACCTGAGTCACCCTATGAAGTGAGCTTTGCTGGGAGAAGGGCGGAGGAACTCTGTTGATTTCCTTGGAGTCCTGAGTGTCTGCAGATCCCACAACCCACAACGGTCTTCTGGATAGGCTCTGTCAGCTGGGACAGGAGGAGCTGCACTGTACTGCTTCCATTCCTGCCTGGTTGGCCACTCTTCCATCTCAGAAGGAGAATGAGATGGGTTATTGTCCCAGCTCCTGGCGCTTAAGCCATGAAGCATGGGGGGCTCTTTTTTATTCCCCTGGGCTCATTCACATGGACCAGTGGGGGAGGGATCACCTGTCTATTCTCCACTCATGGAGAGTGTTACTTCCAGACAGAAGAGAAACCTGCTGGCTCAGATCAAGGCAACACCCGGCCCAGCATTCTCTTCACATAGTGACCATTCAGCTGCCCAGTGGAACTCTCTTTTTTAAAAGATCCATATTTTTAATTTTTATTAATATTTGAACAATGCAAAACAAAAGCAATGTAAATACATGTATGTGCATATATAGGATGCATGGATATGTTCAGATGGCTTTCAAAGAGTTACACTTGAACTTGAACAGAAGCACACCAGATATCTGAGTAAACCCCCATTCACAGGTCAGCTTTTTATACTATTTGTTCAATGGCTGGAAAGGAGCATTCCTCACAAGTTCTATTCTCCATATTTTAGCTACCAAAGGGGCATGGAAAGTCCATTTGTGTTAAACAAGAGTTAACTTCTGGGAAGTAGGTCGATCACTTAAAGATCAAGAATATGGGTAAATATTGAAGGGTTAAGTGTACAAATTTATCCATATGGTGAGCTCCTCCCCAAAAGAGGTCTCAACAAAATATAGAGTTAAAAGCAACTTTCACTGCACTGCTCCACCAGTTGGCCAATTCAGACAAAGACCTATTAAAGAAGCATCATGGTGTCTAATAGACATGGAATGAGAATAAGCAGAAACTTCTATGAGTACATCAAGCCAAAAATAATATCCATGTGGCATTGACATCCATTACATGACTCGGTGACAAAATCCAATGCTCCCTCCAAGATGCCACAAGATGTATCTATATTTAAAGCTGAATTTTGCCATAAAATCTACATCGCATGCAAAAATGCACCAAAAGGAAAGTGACTTCACATTAGATGATGTACATTTCTTAGCAGTCATAACTGTGGGAGGATCCCATTGCATTTTAATATGCTGTGAACTCAGTGACATGCTATTAAAAGAGGATCTAAAAGTTTGATTCTAAACATGTTTTATGTCCTCAAAGCAGAACAAATGTCAGCACCACAGTGGATTTGTCTCAATGTGAAAAATGGAAAACAGGACTTGTTTGTCCTAAGACTATAACCCAAAGAGAACCATGTAGCTTTAATGATAGGGATGCTATTTGTAAACTACAGAAAATGGGAAATTATACTTTAATTATAGATACTGGGATAGGATGTTTATGTGTAACAACAGTTCAATCAATATTCTGGTCCGATGGAACAATTTTGGAAAAGGATCAACAGTTCAAGTGTAATATAACTTAAAGCAAAACATGATGACTGGACATATACATTATGCTATTGAAATGGTAAACACAGAAATAAGATTAACAAAAGGAAAAGAATAGTTGAATTTTTCCCTGGGGTTAAATTTTGCAAAACTTTATAGAAGGAGAATCAACAAAACAACACTTACAGAAACAGATGGAATACAGCTAAAGAATTCAATATCCAATATTATTGTTCAGATCCATTATCAAAATAGGGAATTCCAGAGGACAGTTGATGAAGGAAGAGGATTGGTATGATATATAATATACTTAAAGATATTCAGCTAAATCTTCTGCCTTTTTACTCTTGTTACATGATTTTAATGTTACATTATTATTTTTATTTTTCTCTCTTTTTCCCTCAAATATCATAATTATGTTTGATATTGTAAGATAATTACAATATCAAGAGGAGGGTGTATGTTACAGTGTGCATGAGTTCCTGAAGGCCTAAGACCTAGTAGAAAATGAAGAATGATAAAGCATGATGGGACTGACCAGACTGAAAAAACTGAGAGGCTGGGGAGTGGCTGGAGAATGAGACACAACAGGCAAGATAAGCCCACGCGGTACCATCCAGAGAGAGAATGGAAAGTGAGGAGAGTGTGTGTGTTCAAGATAAGGACCATCACATTCTGTGTCAGCTCTGCTCAAGGAGTTCACTGTTCAATCCAGTCAGACTAAGCAGATAGAGTCAGCTCAAAGGTATAAAATGACTGGGCTTTCCAGCTCCTGTGTGTGCCAGAACAGCGCTGCTACTGGTCACCCACAGTCCTGACGGATCACTGGGAGTGTCTATTGGCTGGGAGTATGAGTGTTGCATGAATGCGAGTGTGAATGAGGCCTCTTGCTATTGCTGCTGATGACTGCTGAACTTGTATTCTTGTACTTCAGTATTCTTTATATCATAGAATAAATGTTACATGCATAGTGTTTAAAACCAGATCTGGTGTTCAGTTTCTCTTTGACAAGGGCTTTCCTTGGAAACCTGGTAGTCTCTTCTTTACTGAATCAAGGACCACTTTTTACGGTCACAAACTTGGGATACAGATCAGGGCTTTTAACCCCACTCAGAAGCCAAGTGAGAAGGAGAAAAAAGTCATCCCATCTCTGGACAGAGAGGAAAGCTTGGATCTTGCACATCCTTCTTTTTTCTTTTCTGGTGGTCAACAAAAACATGGTGCATCCTCACAACAGCCCCTTTAGATGGCCCACTTCCTGAAAATTCCTCCAGCCTTTCTTGACTGTGCTAAAAGGGTTTTTTGTTTAACCGAATCCTCTCTCTACAGTGATGTTCTCACAAGGAAATACAAGAGTTGAACACTTGGGAAATTTCCCTCGATCTTGCACAACTGCCTGGTCTTGGCTGTTTGGCACAAATCTTTTCTGTTTTAGGCACACCAAGGTTTCTTTGGAGTGTTATCTCAAGCCTGCCTCCACTCTGTGGCTGAAAACAGAGCTGATATGACTTTCAAAGGCACTTTGTACTTTGCACATGCTCAGGGTCTCTGTGCACTGATTCTGCAGCACTCACAAAGTGCTGAGAAAATTCATCTAGAGCAACTTCTTTGGTCACAGATACACAAAGTCTTGAAAACTGTTTCCCAGGGATTAAATAAATTTCCCTCATGTTGTGAGAGAAATCTATCTTTGCTTTATATTTTTTTTTTCCGGTGGTCCCTTGGATTGCCACCATATGAGTTCTCAGCACCATTTTTGCTTTGCTCTTTCCAGCAAAGGCCAACCAGCTGGCCTCCTTCTCCCCCTTGGCCTTTCTTCCCGCAATTGCAAAGGCAATCACTTGGCCCAATCCAAGAATAGCTTCTTGCATGGAGGAGCAGCAGTCAGGGAGATCTGAGGGTGGCTTAAACATTTGCAGGATTTGTACAGCTCCTAGTAAGCATAGAAAGCCCTCGTAGTCCCATTTCTGGCCGGCAGCAGCCTCCCACGCTGTGGGAACTTCCTGTCTGGATTCTTGTAAGGGGTTGTATCTGTGGCTGCCCATGAAGACTGCCTGGATACTTAAGTTGGTCCATAATAGAGCTCCCAGGATATTGCTGGGAACTGGAAGTTATTCACATATAACACCCATCCTTTGTCATCTACACTGGCTACCAACTGAAGTCTGGTTCCAATTTAGGGTGCTGGTGATGACCTATAATCCTGAAACGGCTTGGGTCCTGGATAACTGAAGGAACGCTTTTCCCCTACGTGCTCTCCCACCCCTTCTGATCTAAGGCACAGGCTTTCCTCCACGAGCCAATCTTCCAAGAGACCAGGATGCTGACCTCCCAGAGGAGGGCCTTCTCTGTGGTGGTGCCCTGACTATGGAATATGCTCCCTGGAGAGCTTTGTCTCATGCCAACCCTTCTTTCCTTTTGGCATGAGGTGAAAACTTTTTAGTCTCCCATTATTGTATTTGTTAACGTCTTTTATTTAGAAGATTCATATCTTAACTGTGGATACTGTACAACCGTTACTCTTATTTCTATTCTTACTTTATTGTATAAATGCATTGTAGACTAGTCGAAGACATCTGTGATGGGACAGTATAGAAAAGTTTTAATTTAAATAAGTAAATAGAACAGATGAGCATACTTTGTTTTGATCAAGAGTATCTAGATGTGGTGAGCAAGCCCCTGGCCAAGCCCCTTGTCCAGAGGAAGCAAAGGCAGAAGACTGGGGGAAGAACAAAGAGGAGATGGGTGGCCATCACCAGTGAAGGCACCACCTTGAGTTGACCACAATTGGTCAGGGTTAGAAAGAATGGGGGTTCAGCAGGGGAAGCATTCATGGGGTGCCAGACAAACAGGAAGACTTGACGGAACATGCGAACAGGAACAACAGAGAGGATGCCCCTGAACAGGTGCTGCTAAAACAGGAGCCTGTGAGTTTGCAAAAGCATAGTCTGCAGAACCTGCCGATCTTCAGCCTTTCCAGGCAAGCCGTACTGAGCAGAAGAAGTAGAAAATGGCTGAAAAGTCTTATCACCCCCCACTAACTGATCAGTGCAAAATTCAGCCTGCACACCCAGCCCTGCCATAGGAATGTTTCCCTGAATCATTTGAAACCTGGTTTTTCATCAGCATATGTTGGCAGGAAGGAACATAGAAAAATGGAAGCGATGCTGCAGTCCTTCCAACATCAGCTTCCAGGCAGATGGGTCTTCCATTTCCATAGTTCAAGGTGTAGAAAAGCACAGTCAATCCACAACTCTTCACAAAGAAGGTAGGAGAGAAACAAACTCCTTATTCTGCCACCAGGCCCTGTGTATTTCTTTCCCCTGGAATTATCAAAAGTTCTTGAAGATTTCCACAAGGGTTTCCATCCACCTGGTCAATAACAAAGAAATCCCCAAGAAAGCATCTTGAATACAAATGTGCCCCATGCTCTTTGGTGAGGGACTGCAGCTGTGTCTGATGTCTGGCCTTCTGCTCATCTCTGCAGAAATTTGCTCCTCCTGGTGAGGCTGCAAAGACAACTCTTCTTATTCTTCTAGATGACCTAGGAGAGACAGCCTCCATCTTCCAGGAATGTTTTTCCTGCTCTTGCTGCTGCTGTGGCTCCTGCCTCTGGCCACTCAGGGGTTGTGTCCTTTGTATGACCTGTTTTTGCGGCCAACTGACTATTACAGGCCAGGAAACCTGATTGTTGGTGGAAATTTACTGCTTGGCAGAAGCTTCTATCTTGATCAAGTAGAGTTTAATACCTTACCATGAACGATGGGAAGAGTTAATGGAATGTAGGTTCTGCCTAGTGGAATCTGGGATGCATTTGTGCATCTTAACCTTCATGGCAGTTGCTCATTCCACTGGTCTGTGTCAGGGATACTGCTCAAGAGGAAATGTTGAGCATGAGAGCCTCAGACCCTTGCCAGGAGGGCTTTCAACCAAAAGGGAGAGCCATCCTTGCAGTTTCTCCATGAGCCTCCTTCTGAGAGGTGCTGGATAAGCTGCAGAGTTAGCAAGAACGAATGGTTTGTTTTTGTATTCACAATCCATAAAGGATGAAAGGCTGTTCTGCCATCCTTGCTCCAAGCAGACACCATCCGAGAAAGGGATGGGAATCTGGGTTCCCCTCCAAGATCTTCATCTTTTCAGATCTGCTGAATCCGCTGGCAGATCAACTGAGCACCAAGAGTGACAGAGCAAGCCTGTCTGACAAGCAGCTATCTCACAACAGCAGCAAAATGAGCTCTCCCCCACCCTGTACCACAAGAAAAGGAAACTCTGGCATTCTCTTGACCGAGTTTCTGAGCTGAGCTCAGTTTGACTTTCTTGCTCAGAAGTGCCTCCCAAGTTTAACCTTCTTTAATGGCCATGACTTTCAGGTCATGGAAAAGGTCCAGATAAAAGACCTCAAGCAACTTATACAATTGAAGCAGATGAGCTGGAGATCTGCTTGGTCCCATTCCTGAACCCCATGAGCTCTCCCAGCATTCCCAACCAAATCCTGGGAAAATCTGGGGATTCCCTAAAGCTGCATTCCTTGGGTAATTCCAGAGTGCAGGAGGAGTGTTTTTCATGCAGGAGACTCTGCGTGGGTGTCACCGCTGCACAACGAGGGGCTCTGGTCTTTGGGCCTGAGATAAATAATTGTTAGGCAGCACTGTAACAAAACATATCACTAGTGAAATACACATCAAATATTCTGAAATCAAGAGGAAGTTCAGGAATAAGACTCTCTTCCTTTTCCAGGAAGAATTCCCAAAAAGGGGATGCACTAAAATCTCTGTCCTCAGTTGCTCTTTCTGCTCTTCTCCTTCAGAAAGTCCATATCGTCTCAACACCCAAATAGCAAATGCCCCCTGCCCCCCCCGCGCACACACACACTCTATGCTCCTGCATAATATCTGTCTTCTGACCTCAAAAACACTCTAGGCCACCGGAAGGGACAATTCCTCTTTAACTACTTGGAAATGGATCTTAAGAAAATGAGGAGAGGCAGTCAGAGAGCTCCCTTATTGGCAAAAAAAACCCCTCCCACTTTGTCTTGTTCAGCCTCTCCTGCTACGAGTGGTATGGGTACAGTCCCTTGATGAGTGAGTTTGTGAATCTGATTTGCTCCTTTGGCAAGAAAAGATGCAGGGTACTCATCCTCATGGCTCTGCATTAAAGGCTTCTTTGAAAAGTATCACGGGGGAATCCATCATCCTAGGCTAGGCAGGGAAACCTCTCAAGGTCAGTATCCAGCAGGGCCAATCTGGGTGTGTGGTGGGAACTTTCCCTACTTACCACTCTCCCTCCCCCCCATCCCTCCAAGGATAACCTCTATGGGCAAGAGACAGAGCCTTGGAGAATCTGCATTGTAAGGAGTGGCTCTGTCATGCATGTAAAATAGAGAAAATCAAGTTCATACAAGCTTAGTCAGATTGTGTTTTACACCCTCTCATGGCTCTACTGCACACACACTCACTCAAATTCTCCAAGTGCATTTTAGCACACTCAAATTCAGAGGGAGCTGTAGTCCAGGGCTTTGATGGAGGGTCTCCCAAGGCTTTCCTGGACATGCCAGGATTGACCCTGACAGTCCACCCTGGGAAGCAAGGCCCCGTCCTGTCCCATGGACCTTCCCTGCTTCATTGAGCAAAAGGTGATGCTGCTTCACAAGCATTCTTGCAAGGCACTGATGGTCCCAGGAATTCAGTTTCTGTGGAGAAGGCTCAGGTGAAGTCCTTGAGGACATAAGGAGAGTATCAAGTCTGATGACTAAGGAGAGGTTCTGTTCTAGGAACCCATCTAGGTGCATGGGGAGGGAAAAGCGAGGGAAGCTCTTGCATTCACCTCTTTCTTGTGGGGTTCTACTTTAGCTGTTTGGCTGATGAAAGGAGATACCCCTTGCTGTCCTGGATGGAAAAAATTTCCTCTGCAGTCTTCTCTCTCCTGTGTTTCCTTTTGACAAATTATTGAAGGAGGCATGTTAAATAAAGGGTGTTCTGCTAGAGATACCCTTGGTAAACACCCTGGGGGAAATGATCCTGGAATATTTTGCTTTAAGAAAAATGGTCACCTATTCTGTGCTTATCTTCACACGTGTCCTGATATTGCTACCTCCATGAAAGATCAATAATGAGGAACTACCAGCACATCCTGGCGTTGGTGTTTGCCATCACTGAACTCAACAAGGATCAGGCCATCTTTCCCAACGTGACGCTCGGCTTCCGCATCTATGAGCACAGGGACATGGTAATAATAATGCATGAGAACAGCCTCCTCCTGCAGTCTTCACAGGGAAGAAGTTTTCCAAATTATACATGTGACAAGCAGGGTCAACCAATCTCCATCATTCATGACTTTGTCTTTAAAGTTTCATCTGAGACTGGAGTCTTGATGGGTGTCTTCAAGATTCCAGAGGTAAATGTGTTCCACAGGAGATGGGTGTGAGGGACTTGCAGGGAGAAGGTCAAACTCTGGGAACAGAGTGGGTGGGATCTCTGCAGTGGGTGTTTCTCTTCAATTCTGGGTAAGAGGGCAGGGGGCCTTCCCACCTGGTGAGACTGTCATGGGAACACCTAAGTGGAGGCCCTGAAGAAATCTCAGGAGACTTCTGTTTGACATATCCCAGTTAGCAAGGGGCCTGCTTTACTGAGATGATCAACTGAGAGAAATATTGGGTACTCCTTGAACAATTTAAATAATTGGAACCAAAGAGGGAGCAAGAAGTGGACATTTACTTTCGTCTCTGGCTGAGGAGACCCATTGTGCATGGGGTGGAGAGGAGGGAAACAGGCTTAATGTGTATAAGTTCACATCCCTGGAGAAAGAGTGATGAGATAGGAGTCCAAGCCTAGTCCATCTAAGAAGATTCCTTGTTTTCAACATGCAACCAAAGAGTGTTATGAAGGATTATCAGGTATTTCTTTGCTCCAGCTCCTACATGGCTTGCTCCTTTATCTAAAGGGCAAAAGTAATGTATTCCTCTTTTCTTCCAGATCAACACTCAAGAAGTGCCTCGCTATGAGGGTCTAGTCCAGATACTGCTGCATTTCCACTGGAACTGGATAGGGCTGATTGTTCAGAGCGATGACCGCGGTGAGGTCTTCCTCCAGGCACTGACCTCCTCTGCTGCAGCAGAAGGACTTCTGCATGGCCTTCACTGAAATTTTCTCATTAACTGATGATGCACACGTTCACACAAGGAAAAATGGATACATTCCTCCCTTGTGGTCAGAAGCAGAAGTCATAATTTTCCTAGCTTTTGCTCAGTGTAGATAGAGAGTGTAGATTTCAAAAGCTATCTCCAAATTCCATTATCTCCAACTGTTTTATCATAAATTCCCAATTCACATTGCCAAAGTCCTTCTCTACATCTAAAAATACTAGGGCCACCCATTTTTCTAGATGCTGTATATCATCTTCCAAAGCATCCAAAATAGTTCTCAAATTGTTCTTCAGTTGCCTTTTTGGCAGGAAGTCGTTTCCATCAGTAGGAAAGAAGTCAATTAGAATCTGTTTCAATCTTTTCTCCAATATTTGAGGCAAAAATGTTATAGACAGAATGTAAGAGTGAGATTCCATATCTCCCAAGGATCTGTATCGTCTTTGGGAATGAACAAAATATTAGCTTCCAACCATGTCAGTGGGATAATAGCTTCTTGCAGCCCAATATGAAATATGTGTTTCAATGGAATCATCCAGATTTCTTCAAAAGTCTTATAAAATTCCACCAGAAATCCATCCAGTCTGGACCCTTTCCCCATTATTTGTCTTTTTATAGCTTCACTTATCCCTATTGGTGTGACAGGCTGATTCAATATATTTCATTGTTCCTCTGTCAATTGTGTGAGGTTTTGTTTTCTAATACATTTTTCTATTCAATCTCTGAAGCTCTCTTGTCTCACATATAGTTTCTGAAAAATTTCTTTTATATATCATCTATTTCCCCATTTGTACAGATCTCCTCTTTATTATCATCAAAAATTAAAGGATAAATCTTTTCTCTCTTTCTTTCTTAAGTCTGGGAGCCAGCAAACTTCGTGGTTTATTGGCATTTTCAGAATAAAATTGTTTAGTTGCTTTCAATTTATTTTTGCAATTTCTTCTGTTTCCCGAATATTTACCTTATGTTTTTAGATATTTAACTTACTCATCAACATTTTGTTCTTTGGATATTTAGCAATTCAACTTCCATTTTCTTGATGTTGGCTACCAATTTAAAATATTCCTCCCTTCTTCCTTTATTTCTCCTCAACATATATTGTATTACAATTCCTGTAAAGACTGTTTAAAAAGTGTCCCAAATATTTTGAGGTGATGTATAGAAAAACAGAAACATAAAAACAGAACAAGTCAGAAGGAGCCTCACGGCCATCTAGTCTGACTCCTCCATGTGCATGTCCTACCAATCTTTGAACACCCTCACCAATGGGACCTCAACAAAATCCTGTGAAAGCCCATTCCACACCCTAGGGGTCCTAAATATCAGGAAGTGCTTCCTGGTATCTAGATGGAACCTTGGTTCCTGAGCTTTGCTCCATTGGAGCGCATCCTTCCTTCCTCTGTAGGGGAGAACAGATCTCTACCCATCTCCATGTGACATCCCCTCACATACCTGTGTCTCGCCAACAGATCCCCTCTGAGTCTCCTCTTCTCCAGGCTGAAGAGACCCAGTTCCTTCAGTATCGTCTCATACCCCATCCCCTGCAAACCGGCCACCAACTTTATGGCCCTACGCTGTGCTGACTCAAACTAGCTATATCCTTTTTGAAATGAAGGGGCCAGAACTGAGCACAGTAGTCCAGTTGTGGGTGCACCAGAGTCATATAAGGTGGTCGTAATATCTCTCACAATTTAAAAACCATGCTTCTGGATAAGCAAGCATGGGTGGAATTTGCCCTCTTAAACACTGCATCACACTGCTGACTCATGATTAGCCTGGTATCAACCAGTACCCCAAGGTCCCTTTCACAAGTACTGCTCTCCAGCCACTTGACCCCTAATATGTACTTATGACACCTATTCCTATGTGCCAAGTGCAATACCTTGAACTTACTCACATTGAACGCCATCCTTTTGTCTCCTGCCCACTTCCATAGTCTGTCCAGATCCTTTTGGATCTGGACTACCTGCTCCTCAGTTGTGGCCACTGCTCCAGTTTTAGTATTGTCTGTGAATTTGATCAGCAGACTGTTCACCCCTTCTTCCATGTCATTTATGAAAAGATAAAAAAGGATCAGCCCCAGGAAAGAGCCCTGGGGGACCCCGCTTTTCATTGGCTGCCGATCCGATGATTCCCCACTAAAGGTTACTCTCTGCTTTCGAACAACCAACCATTTCCTAATCCATCGGACAGTGCTTTGGTGTATCCCCAAACTCCTCATTTTCTCCACCAGGATATCCTGGGGCACTTTGTCAAAGGCATTGCTGAAATCCAGGTAAACCACATCCACTGCATCCCCTCCATGAAGTCATCACGAAACATTGTCATAGAATTCCACAAGGTTTGTCTGGCAGGACCTGTTTTTGTGGAAGCCATGTTGTGTGGCTGTCAGCCTCCTATCCCCAACTAGCATCACAAGATCTCTCTCTATTATGAGCCTTTCCAGTGTGTTTCCTACAATGGACATAAGGCTAGCTGGTCTGTAATTCCCCAAAATTGGGACCACTGATGCCACCCTCCAGTCCTTTGGAACTTCACCCATTCTCCACGAGGTCTCAAAAATGGAGGGACTCAGGCATGAGAGAACCCCTGCCAACTCTCTAAGTACTCTCGGGTGTAACCCGTCAGGGTCTGGCTCCTTTGTAATATCCAATGCCCTTAGGAGCCCCTCAACTTCAAGGGGGGTGACTCTAATCTGTGCCCCTAAGTCCCCAGCCTCATCTAACCTCCTAGACGGATTTCCCCCGTCCTGCTTTGGGGAGAACACAGAGGCAAAATAGTCATTTAGCATCTGTGCCTGATCCCTCTTATCAGTCACTGGATCTCCTTCCTCCTTATTTAGAGGTCCCACCACTTGTCTCCCATTCCTCTTCCTATTTACATGCTGAAAGAAGCCCTTTTTGTTGCTCTTGATATTCTTGGCTAGTCTCAACTTGTAATCAGTCTTAGCCTTGCGAAGAATCCTTCAGGAACGGGCCTCCTCCTCCCCCTATACCCTTTTGTCTATTTCCCCCAGTACCCATTTTCTATGGAGGTTCCTCTTTCGTCTAATCCCTCTAACCACCTCCTTTCGCATCCATGGCGGCACTCTCCTCCGCCTCCCCACCTTTCTGACTAGAGGTATTGTCAAGGCTTGCGCCTCCAAAACCTCCCTTTTGAGTGCTATCCACCCCTCCTCAAGTCACTTACCTTTCAGTAACCTATCCCAGGAGACTTTCCCCAGTCTGGCCTTCAGTTGGCCAAAGTTGGCCCTCTTGAAGTCCCGGCTTCTAGTGCTCCACCTGCTGCACGTCCCCAGTCCCCTGATCTCAAAGCAAAGGATGGAGTGATCACTCGCATCCAGAGTTCCCCTAATCTGTACTTCATCTATCAGCTCCTCCCTATTGGTCAAGACCAAGTCAAGGATGTTTCCCCCCCTTGTCGCCCCTCGGACCCTCTGTGTGAAAAACCCTCCCTCTATAGCTTCTAGGAAGCGACATGACCTGGCTGTCACCGCTGAGTGAGTCTCCCAAGTAATATCTGGGAGATTGAAATCTCCCATAATTACTGTGTCTCTCCCCCGAGATATCCTTAGAATCTGGCCTGTCAAGACATCATCCAGGGTGTCAAGTTGACCTCGAGGGTGATAACATACCCCCACTCTCAGGTCCCTTAACCCCTAAGTTTCACCCAGACTGCCTCTATTGAATCCTCATCTCTGCTGCATTCTATCTCACTACATCCTATCCCTTCCCTGAGGTATAAAGCCACACCTCCACCTCTCTCTCCCTTCCTGTCCTTTCTAAAAAGGTGATACCCTTCTATGTTCACATTCCAGACTTGCCTTTCATCCCACCAAGTTTCTGTGATTCCCACCAGATCATACCTTCCTGTTCCCAGGAGAGCTTCAAGCTCTTCCTGCTTATTACCTATGCTCCTAGCATTGGTGTTCATGCACCTCAACTCCTTCCCAGTGCTTCCTTTTCTTGGAGTTCCCAGACTCCTCCTTCCTCCCATCTTCCCTGATACCTGGCCCCTCTCTGTAGGAGTCCTGTCAGTCCCTGCAGTATCTCTAAAACCCTGCTCCCAGAGCCCTGATTCTCCACTTACACATGTCCAGTGCAGACACGTTACTGGGGGGTCTGAACCCCCCCCCGGCTCAGTTTAAAGTCCTACGGATGAAGGTTGCTAGAGCATCTCCAAAGGACCTTTTCCCCATCCTCGTGAGGTGTAACCTGTCCCTTGCCGGAAGTCCATTGGCAAGAAAATGAGTGCCATGGTCAAGGAACCTGAAGCATTCCTATCGGCACCACACCCTAAGCCAGTTGTTCACCTCGGAGGCCCTCCTGACCCTTCCTAGCCCAAATCCCCGGACTGGTAAGATTGACGAGAAGGCCACTTGTGCCTTCAGTTCCCTGAGTTTCTTCTCCAAGGCCTCAAAGTCTCTGGTGGTCCCAACCGCACCCTGCCTGGCCACATCGTCTGTGCCCACATGTATCACCAGGAGTGGCTGGTGGCCCCCAGAGCGGGCAATATGCTACACTCTTTCCTTCACATGCTGGATGCGTGCACCCAGCAGGCAGCAAACCTCCCTTGTCTCCAGGTTGGGGCAGGACACTGCCGCCTCAGTGCCCCTCATCAGGGAGTCCCCAACAACAATCACCCACCGCCGTACCTTCCCAGTGCTGGTGGGCAGCCATGCCCTGGCCCTCGCCTCTCCTGCAGTGGCCCCCTTGCCACCTGACATCCCAGATTGGGGGTCGTGCTGGTCCCTCGAGGCCTCATCAGCCCCAGCCTCCCCAAGTGGAGAGAACCTGTTTCCCAGGTCCAGTTTGGTGCCAGGAGAAGGAGGAGCCTGTGCTTGCCTCCTCCTCCTGTGAGTGACATACTTCCATGTCTCCACAGCTGCTCCTCCTGTGGTCTCTCCCTCAGCCCTCTGTCCAGAAGGGGGCTGCTCCTGGGGGGCCTGGAGAGCTCTCTCGGCCCTCAGGCACCTCACCTCCTAGCAGGGTCACCATCTTGCACTGAGGGCAAGTGTATCCCTGCCTCGCTTGGGGGAGAAGGGCAAACATTTTGCAGCTCTCGCAGCAGACAGCAACACCCATGACTCCCGTCAAGGCCATCTCTTGGTCTATCATCGGTATCTCTTCTGAGACCTTACCTTGATCCCCTGCCTTGCCTGTCCTGCAGTTCCTCTCACTCGCCCAGTTCTCCCAGACAAAAACCCACTCGCACACACACACAAGGATAAAATAAACTTAAATTTAAATTAGAAGAAAAACAAAGCACAGCACAGCACAAACAAAACAAACAAACAATCGAAAAATCAAACCCCTGTGTTTCAGGGAAGGGAGTCTCCAGACAGCCCATGCCGCAGTTAAGGGATGCAGACAAGGGACGACGCCTTGTCAGTCCCTCAGGCCGGTGGCCCTGCCTGCCTGCTTCCTCCTGGCTGCTCTAGCCTCTCTGGCCCCACCCCACTTCCTCTCTGCTGCTCCTGGCCCTCTGTTCCCCCACCCAGCTCCTACCTGCCTTCACCAGTCCCCTGGCCACTCAGCACTCTCTCCCAGCCTGTGCCTCTGCTGTTGTGCTGCTCTGCCAAGAGGCCAGAGCCAAAAGGTCCATACCACACCCTCATGCTACAATCCAACACCAGGGACTGCAGTGACAGGGATGGAAGGAGACAGGAGCTGCTGCGTTACATGGTAAGAAACCTCTGAAGCAACAGAAAATAGAACCAGCTGTGCTGGAAAATTTCCCTGCATGTAAGTCGGATTTCACAAACAATTACCAGAAATAAAATTTGAAATTTGCTCAATTGCCTTTGCATATGCTAAGCTGTCCTCTTAATCCTGTAATCATTGGAGGATGTTCATAGGGCCACACGACACAGGAAAGCACACATTCATTCACTCCAGTGTGGAAACAGGTGATTCAGAATATTGATTGATTGAGCAGCAAATAATGACCAAAATTTCCTCTGAAACCTGTGAAACCACAGAAACTGGTCAGAGGGCCGAAAGGACTTTTCAAATTGTCCTCTGCACAGTGGCTGATTTCCACTGGAATTCATTCCTATATCATTGCTCAATTTCCTCCCCAAATTTTACTCTTATCTGTGGCTATTTCTGTAATGAGCATGCTTAAGGGATTCTCAAAAAATGACTTTTGAAACTTCTCCAAATACTTTTGTGGATGAGAGTCTCTCCCCTTAATCCTTTTATGATCAGAGTACCCTCAAAGAACCGCATTAAAAATAAAGGTAGACGTGACTTTTCTTAGGTTGTAGCCATCTTTGTGTTGTACCGCATTATTGCCAGTGGTGAAAAAAGGTAGCTCAGAATACTGATTTATTCCAGTGCCAAATAATGAACATAATTTCACAAAATAATAAAATGGTTAGATTTTTCTTATGAGGTGACCTCTGCTATTAAGACTGGGCCTCAAGACAATGATGTAGCACTTGGGGAGAAAGATGCATCCCAGAAGACCAGCCCCAGAGGCCAAGATGGAGAAGACCTCCACAGCCACAGCGTACTTCCCCTTGGTGCTCAGGTAGGTGGGTGCAAAGGAGACCCACACACTGCAGAAAACCAGCATGCTGAAGGTGATGAACTTGGCTTCGTTGAAGCTGTCGGGAAGTTTCCTGGCCAGGAAAGCCACGATGAAACTGAGAAGAGCCAGGAAGCCCATGTAAGCCAGGACAGTGTAAAACATGGTGCTGGAGCCTTCATTGCATTCCACAATGATCTCTCCCGCCAGGGAATAGAAGTCCAAGTTGGGGAATGGAGGAGAGGTCAGCAACCAGAAAGCACAGATCACGGCTTGGATGCACTGAAAGACCAGCACAATGGAGGTTGTCAGTGGTCTCCCCAAAAGCTGACTTGCCAGGCTTCCTGGCTTGGTGGCCATAAAGACCAAGAGCACCATGACTGTTTTTGCCAACACACAGGAAAGTGCAAAAGAGAATGTGATGCCAAAAGCAGTTTGTCGCAGAAGACATGTGAGCTTTGTGGGTTGACCAATGAAGAGGAAGGAGCAGAGGAAGCAGAGCAGGAGAGAGATGAGGATCATGTAGCTGAGGTCTCGGTTGTTGGCTTTCACAATGGGTGTGTTGTGATATTTCATGAAAGTTGCCAATACAGCAGATGTGCTGAGACTAAGGAAAAGAAGCAGGGAATCCAGAAGGATACCAAGTGTCTCTTTATGGGAAAGGAAATGGATGTGCTTGGGAATGCACCGGTCATGGTTATTGTTTGGATGCTGATCCTGGGGGCACAGAATGCACTG
This sequence comes from Varanus komodoensis, assembly GCF_004798865.1. Lineage (NCBI taxonomy): Eukaryota > Metazoa > Chordata > Lepidosauria > Squamata > Varanidae > Varanus > Varanus komodoensis. The sequence continues at coordinate 3,975 of NW_025335739.1, read as the reverse complement.
AGCTGCGTCTGAAATGAGCAAAAGCATCTCAACCAGGACACAGAATTTATTTCTCTGGGGGCAGCCCCCACCCTCGA
>NW_025335739.1:0-3842 GCF_004798865.1 Varanus komodoensis | reverse complement strand
GAAATAGGCCATATGTCTAAAATATTTAAAATATCCTATTCACACTTATTTGCATAAGATACATGATGAGTCTTTTCTCGTGAAGACTATGCTTTATATAAAAATGAAAAAAGGGAAGTACAGATATCTGTCCCCTCCAGTATTACATGCATTTGCGGTCTAACTTAAATTAGAATATTAAGCACAATTCCACTTCATAGTTTGCACTGATCTTGGAGATCTGTTTGTGCTGAGGCTGGAGAGCAGGCAGCAGAAACTATGATGGAACAAGGAGAGATTGTGGATGGGCCCACCAGCTGCCCATACCAGCATTTTGTCCAAAGAACATTAGCTCTCATGTATACTCAACCAATTGAGAAACCATGTCTTCAAAGGAAAGTTGAAATGTAAGGATGGAAAGGAATCTATCTATGACAGCATTCACCAGCTACAGTGTGAAATTCTGCACTATTTACAAAGAACTTAACTTCCATAAATATTGAACACTGCATTAACCAGAAGAGCATAGAGGTCTTCAATGTAGGGGGATTAATCCTGCCAAAAAGATAAAATCTTCTCCTTTCATTGATCTTTCCCTTGGGCCCCACACCACTCCTGTTTGACTCCCTCAGCTTTTATACACTGGGGGAGTCCAACTTGGGGGGGGGGGTACCTGCTGAGGTAGAAACCATCCCTTCTGCGCAAGGTTCACACGTGTAGCAGCAAATGGGCTTCCCTTCTGGAACTTTCCTCCAGTGCCCTGGAGTGCAGCTCTCCACACACCTCACATGGGGCATTGTCTAAAAGGAAAAGGGAAAAAAGGCTTAATCATATTTGGAGGAGAGAAATGCACTGAAGATGTTCCCAACTGTGATTCCACTAATGTGAGTGTTGCATTGCTTGGAAGTTTGGGTCACCATTTCAGGAAGAATGAAAGGGGAAGTTCCTATTTATTCCCTCCTGAGGCAGAACCTGGATCCCTCGAGGCCACCCACTTCTGGATCCCACCAGATGTCCATCATCCCCACTCTTCAATAGCACTGTCCGTATCTGTCTAGGAACATAAACAAGGCACTCTTTTTTCACCTTCTGTAAGAGTTCTAAGAAAAAATCTTGGGAATTTGTGTGAGGAAATCTTGTCCTTTATAAGTGGACACTAAGATCAAACTTTCTTATACTTGGTGGGTCTCTCAAAGAAGCAAAGCATCTTTTCCCAAAGATTGGAATTGTGCCATGCATCTGCTTGCAGAACCCAAATGTTTCACTCCAGCCCCACCTTCGTGGCCCACACGATTGAGGCAGAGTTGATATAGAAGTCTTGGCCTGGGGGAGCTCCATGATCAACCCATCCAATCTTCACAGGGTACAAAGTTCCATTTGGGGACAAGCTCCAGTTCAAAATGTCATATCTCCTCTCTTTTTCATTGAAAGACACTTCCTCCCCAGCACTGTTGTTAAAAAAGATATTCCTCAAAGGATCAAGAATATGAAAATGCAGAAATGATCAGAACAGGGGACCGTAAGTGGAAGTGTCTTCCAAGAGACCCTGAGTCCCATTAAGTTAAGCAACCTATTTTTCCTTCCTTTTCTATTGTCTACTTGTTAGATGCAGCCAATTCCAGTGCTCTCCATTCACGTAGGATGGCATACTGGCATGGGCATCTTAGATTGGTGTCGTCTTCTAATACAGTATTTTGACAGGGGAGCTGAAAAATATTTACTCATGGAAGTCCGGAGTCAAATTTTGGGTTTTACACAGTCTGGAAGCAAGTTTCAAGGAGGGTTGGGCCCACTTTGACAGGTGGACAACTTCTATGAGATAAGAGTTTAATTCTGGGGTGGGACTTGCTTGGACCTCACTTCCCATTCAGAACAATGGCAAAAGCATCAGTTTTCAGAAGTCCCATCAGTCTCTGCTAGGCTCTGCTCACTTTTCGGTTCCAATTCATGGAAAGTGCATCCATAGAGATAAATTCACAGGATTTCCCGTGATTTCCCATTTCCTGTGGTTTCCCTAATTTAGACTTCATTCCAGAAAAACGTTGCTTTTCAGGAACGATTGCCAGAGAAAACACCAAGGCTCCCTGGCTAAGTTCATGACTTCTAAATACAGATATTACCTGCCATGGCTGAATGGCTTGAAGCCTCTTTCCTTTCCTGGTCAGTGAATATTTCCACCCAGAAGAGGACAGGGCATGTAGCACATGTGCCACAGTGTAGACCACATTGTAGGTCCGGTAGCTGTTCCTGATCATGTGCAATTGGAACTGGAATGTTGTTGGATCCTCCTGCAGCTCCCGCCCTGTACACTTTCTCTTTGATGGTAGAAGGGGTTTCCCCGATCTCACAAACATACAGTTAAATGCACGTTCCCACCAGACACGAAGAAAAATGTTCCCATTTGGCTTGAATGGATCTAATGCCAAGAAGAAACGCTTGAATCCTGGAACTTCTCTTGTATGAGTGCTGAACTGCAAACCTCCATGAAGGTTCTTTAAAGTTGTTCTGAACTCACGGGGGGAGCTTGTTTCAACTTCCGAGTGGAGGTCAGAATCCAGACCGTATGAAATGGAATTTTAGTCCTTTTTTCATCATTAAATATCTGCTGTCCTAGTAAACTTATTGCAGTATTGTCACCACAGAAAACTACGGCTTCTGCTTCTGACCTCCGACGGTGAATACATTCACTTAACTGTTGATCCTTTGGTGCAATATCAACAGTTGAGAACATTTGAGTGAAGGCCACACAGAGGTTAGTCTTCTGCAGCAGGGGGGGCAGTGCCTGGAGGAAACGCTCACCATGGTCATCGCTCTCAACAAGCAGCCCAATCCAGTTCCAGTGGAAATGCAGCAGCAGCCAGATGAGGCCCTCATACCGAGGAATTTGGGGGGTATTGATCTGGAGGAACAATGGAAATAGCATTCCCTCCCCCAGAAAGCAGTGCAGCAAGCAGCATGTGGTTTGAAGAAGGGAAAATCATGATATTAATTCATATGAGTATTTGGTTGCATATAGAAAACATGGATGTTTCTTTTGTGGACCAAGCTTTCATTCTATAGTAGCAATGAGTTGAATTGCATGGAGTGCTATCCCAGGGCAGGCATATTTCAGCTGGGATAAATAAGTAGAAAGGGAAGCTCTCAGTTTCCACTTCTCCACCCCACGTACCATGGGTCTTTTCACCCACTGACATGAGCAAACGCCCACTCCTAGTGTCAGCATGTCTACCAATGCGAGCACTTACATGGACCAAGCCCTAGCAGTGGGACTATCCATGGGAGGAAAGAGATTGGCTCTGATTTCAAGTGTGCATCTAACTGTCCGCATATGCAGAGCTTTGGAGCTTTAGGGCTGGTCTCCAATGAAAATTTGTCCAGAAGAAATAGAGCACAAGATATGGGGGGGGGGGGGAATGGTACTGTGGCTTCCTTAGAATGAGAAAATGCCGGAGTTCAGACCATTTCTGCTTTGATCTAAAAGCATATCACTGAAACTCATGGAAAGGAAAGAAGAACTTGGTATGAACCATGTTGCAAAAAATCCCAGGTACACTGAGGACCATTTTACACACAGGCCAACTAATTGCTCACAGCAAGCCCATGTAGAGGACACGTGGCAGAGCATGTGTGACATAGCTTTGCTTTCTCTTGGCATGCAAATTTTGATTTTCCCAGAAGTAACCTCAGACCAATTATTTATTATATTTAATCTTGTATTTACATGGTTTATTTATTCTTCCAACAATCTCAAGGAAACTTCAGAAAACTTAAACAATCCTCCTTATACTTTCAGTCAAGTCCTCCCAATGAGGTAGGTTTGGCTGAGATTGTGTGACTGGCTCAATCTCACCTAGAGTAGTCCA
>NW_025335738.1:67865-74763 GCF_004798865.1 Varanus komodoensis | reverse complement strand
TTCGGGGAAACTTTTGGCCCTCTGTCAGGGTGAGGACGGGAAATCGCGGCCTCCGGGCGGTCCTCCGACCATCGGAACGCGCTCGGAACAGATGGAAACGGAGGCCTGTGCGGAGGGAGAGCGTCTGCAAGAGGACTAGGTGCTCGTGTCCCCCTGTTTACGGGCGAACTTTTTCCCCTCTGTCAGCGTGGGGCCGGGAAATCCTGTCCTCCGGTGGGGTATCCGACCGTCGGAACGCGCTCGGAACGGGCTGAAAAGGATGCCTGAGCGAGGGACAGCGTCTCAAAGGACAAGGTGCGCGCGCGTCACCCTCTTTTCGGGACAACTTTTTCCCCTCTGTCACAGTGGGGCCAGGAAATAACGGCCTCCGGGCGTACGTCCGACCATCGGAACTCGCTCTGAAGAAGCGGAAACGGAGGCCTGCGCGGAGGGCATTTTCTCCAAGAGGACTAGGTGCGCGCGCTTCCCCTTGTTTTAGGGGCAACTTTAGCCCCACTGTCGGCGTGGGGCCGGGAATTCGCGACCTCTTGGCGGGCCTCCGACCGTCCGAACGTGCTCGAAACGGGCGGAAATGGAGGCCTGCGTGAGGGACAGCGCCTCAAAGAATACTAGGTGTGTGCGTTTGGCCTTCTTTTCGGGGCAACTTTTGCCCCTCTGTCAGGGTGGAGCCGGGAAATCGTGGCCTCTGAGCGGGCCTCCGACCGTCGGAACGCACTCGGAACGGCGGACACGGATTCCTGCGCAGAGGGACAGCGTCTCAAAGGTGACTAGGTGTTTCCTAGTCCCCCTCTTTTCGGGGCAACTTCTGGCCCTCTGTCAGGGTGGAGCCGGGAAATCGCGGCCTCTGGGCGGTCCTCTGACCGTCGGAACGTGCTCAGAATGTGTTGAAACGGAGACATGCGTAGAGGGACAGCGTCTCCAAGAGGACTAGGTGCGCACACATCCCCCTGTTTTCGGGATAACTTTAGCCCCCCTGTCAGCATGGGGCCGGGAAATCTTTGCCTCCGGGGGGGCTTCCGACCGTTGGAACACGCTCGGAATGGGCGGAAGCGGAGGCCTGGGCGGAGGAAGCATCTCAAAAAGCACTAGGTGCATCCGCGTCACCCTCTTTTCGGGGTAACTTTTCGCCCTCTGTCAGAGTGGGGCCGGGAAATCTCGGCCTTCGGGTGGGCCTCCAACCGTCAGAATGTGCTCGGAACGGGCGGAAGGGGAGGCATGGTCGAGGGACAGTGTCACAAAGTGGACTAGGTGTGTCCGCTTCACCCTCTTTTCGGGGCAACTTTGGCCCCACTGTCAGGGTGGGTCTGGGAAATCGCGGCCTCCGGGCGGGCCTCCGACCGTCAGAATGTGGTCGGAATAGGCGGAAACGGAGGACTGACTGAGGGACAGCGTCTCAAAGAGGAATAGGTGTGTCCGCGTCACCCTCTTTTCGGGGCAACTTTTGGCCTTATGTCAGGGTGGGGTCTGGAATTCGCAGCCTCCGGGTAGACTCTGACCGTTGGAACGTGCTCAGAACAGGCGGAAATGGAGGCCTGCACGAGGGACAGCGTCTCAAAGGGGACTAGGTCTGTCAATGTTGCCCTCTTTTTGGGGCAACTTTTGCCCCTTTGTCCGGGTGGAGCCTGGAAATTGCGACCGCCAGGAGGGCCTCCGACCGTTGGAATGCGCTCGGAATGGGTGGAAACGGAGGCCTGCGCGAGGGACAGTGTCTCAAAGGGACTAGGTGTGTCCACTTCACCCTCTATTCGGGGCAACTTTTGGCCCTCTGTCAGGGTGGGGCCGGGAAATCGTGGCCTCCGGGCGGTCCTCCGACCGTCGGAACACGCTTGGAATGGGTGGAAACGGAAACACGCGCGGAGGGACAGCGTCTCCAAGGGGACTAGGTGGACGCGGGTCCCCCTGTTTTCGGGCAAAATTCACCCTACTGTCAGCGTGGGGCTGGGAAATCGTGGCCTTCGGGCTGGCCTCCGACCATCGTAACGCGCTCGGTATGGGCAGAAACGGAATCCTGCGCGGAGGGACAGCGTCTCAAAGAGGACTATGTGTGTCCGCGTGGCCCATTTTTCGGAGCAACTTTTGCCCCTTTGTCAGAGCGGTGCCGGGAAATTGCGGACTCCGGGCAGAACTCTGACCGTTGGAACGCGCTCAGAACAGGCAGAAAAGGAGACCTGCGTGGAGGGACAGCGTCTCAAAAAGGAGTACGTGCGCGTGCATGGCCCCTTTTCTGGGCAACTTTTGGCCCTCTGTCAGGGTGGGGCCGGGAAATCGTGCCCTCCGGGCGGTCCTCCGACCATCGGAACGCGCTCAGAATAAGCGGAAACGGAGGCCCCCGCGGAGGGACAGCGTCTCCAAGATGACTAGATGTGTTTCCCGTCACCCTCTTTTCGGGGCAACTATTGGCCCTCTGTCAGGTTCGGGCTGGGAAATCGCGGCCTCTGGGTGGGCATCCGACCATCGGAACGCACTCGAAACGGGTGGAAACGGATTCCTGTGTGGAGGGACATCGTCTCAAAGGGGACTAGGTGCGTCCGCGTCACCCACTTTTCGGGGCAACTTTTGCCCCTCTGTCAGAGTGGGGCTGGGAAATCGCGGCTTCCGGGCGGACGTCCGACCGTCGGAATGCGCTCAGAACAAGCGGAAACAGAGGCCTGCACGGAGGGACAGCGTCTTCAAGAGGACTAGGTGCGCGCGCATCCCCCTGTTTTCGGGGCAACTTTGGCCCCACTGTCAGGATGGGGCCGGAAAATTGCGGCCTCCGGGCGGGCATCCGACCGACGGAACGTCCTCGGAATGGGAAGAAACGGAGGCCTGCGTGAGGGACAGCGTCTCAAAAATGACTTGGTGTGTCCATGTCACCCTCTCTTTGGGGCAACTTCTGGTCCTCTGTCAGGGTGGGGCCGGGAAATCCCAGCATTCGGGCGGGCCTCTGACCGTCGGAACATGCTCTGAACGTGCGGAAACGGAGGCCTGTGCAAGGGACAGATGCTCAAAGAGGATTAGGTTTGTCCGCGTGGCTCTCTTTTCGGGGCGACTTTTGCCCCTCTGTCTGGGTGGAGCCGGGAAATCGCGGCCTCTGGGCGTTCCTCCGACCGTCGGAACGCACTCGGAACGGCGGGCACAGATTTCTGCGCGGAGGGACAGCGTCTCAAAGGGGACTTGTTGTGTGCATCACCCTGTATTCCGGGCAACTTTTGCCTCTCTGTCAGGGTGGGGCTGGGAAATCCTGGCCTTCGGGCTGGCCTCCGACCGTCGTAACGCGCCCGGTATGGGCAGAAACGGAAGCCTGCATGGAGGGACAGCGTCTCAAAGAGGACTATGTGTGTCCGCTTGGCCCCTTTTTTGGAGCAACTTTTGCCCCTCTTTCAGGGTGGAGCCAGGAAATCGCGGCCTCCGGGCGGGCCTCCGACCGTCGGTACGTGCTCGGAACAGGCGGAAATGGAGGTCTGCGCGGAGGGACAGCGTCTCAAAGAGGACTGGGTGTGTCCGCGTCACCCTCTTTTCGGGGCAACTTTTGCCCCTCTGTCAGCATGGGGCCGGGAAATCACGGCCTCCGGGTGGGCCTGTGTCCGTTGGAAATGCGATCGGAATGGGCGGAAATGGAGGCTTGCGCAAGGGACAGCGTCTCAAAGAGTACTAGGTGTGTCCACGTGGCCCTCTTTTCGGGGCAACTTTTACCCCCTCTGTGAAGGTGGAGCCGGGAAATCACGGTCTCTGGGCGGGCCTCCGACCGTCGGAACGCGCTCGGAACGGCAGACAGGCCTTTCTGCGCGGAGGGACAGCGTCTCAAAGGGGACTAGGTGTGTCTGCGTCACCCTCTCTTCGGGGCATCTTCTGGCCCTCTGTCAGGGTGGAGCCGGGAAATCGCGGCCTCCGGGCAGGCCTCCAAACGTCGGAACGCGCTCGGAATGGGTGGAAACGGAGTCATGGGCGGAGGGACAGCGTCTCCTAGAGTACTGGGTGTGTCCACGTCACCGTCTTTTCGGGGCAACTGTTTCCCCATTGTCAGAGTGGGGCCGGGAAATCTTAGCCCCAGGGCGGGCCTCTGACCGTCGGAAAGCGCTCGGAATGGGTGGAAATGGAGGCCTGTGCGGAGGGACAGCTTCTCAAAGAGGACTTGGTGAGTCCGCGTGGCCCTCTTTTCGGGGCAACTTTTGCCGCTTTGTCAGGGTGGGGCTGGGAAATAGCGGCCTCTGGGCGGGCCTCTGACCGTCGGTCCGCGAATGGAAAACGCGGAAACGGAGGCCTGCGCGGCAGGATAGCATCTCAAAGAGGATTTGGTGTGTCCGCGTCGCCCTGTTTTTCTAACCCTACCCTTACCCTGGTGCCGTCGCATGTTGGAGGAGCTCCTGGATTGGGACTACAAAAACGGCTACTTTTGGTAGAAATTCTGAGACTGCTGAGCCCCAAAATGTTGGGGTAATCAGAGAGAGCATGGGGGACCCAGAGTTGCAAGAGGGGCATCTGGGGAACCCCACTTTTGGACAGAAATCGGGTGCAGAGGAACCAGGCTTGCAGCTGCCTCTGCCACAAAGCAAGCTCAGCATGTCTGCTCCCAGCGAGTTGGAGCTTCGGCAAAGAAGTCTGCTTCCAGGACTCGTGGGAAGAGAAATGATCAAAGACAGGTCAGTGTTTTTAGGGTCAACTCTGGGGAGTCCTTGCATGGTGGAATGAATCGGGGGTACCCCGTAGTTTCTCTTAAAAGACTCGGAGAAACGCCCCCCCCCCAGCTTGCATTCGGAGATCAGCTCTTTGAAAGACAAGCCCGGGCTTGTCCGGGCAGATTCTGCTCCTTCTGTTGCTTTAAAGGAGAATCAGGGCGATTTTTCCGCTTTAAAACAAAGTGTACAGACAACCCAAAGTGGCCAATTCTGTGGGGTGGACAGTGGAGAATCTTTACCCCATGCCCAGAGAGAGGAATGTGCAAAGGAGAACCCCATAGAAGCAGAAAAAGGGGCTCCCCCCGCAACACCCTTTCCCAGCAACAAGGAAACGTGCTGCAGAACATTTCGCAACAGCCTCAGGCCATGCCATTTACTGTTTCAATGGGAATGGGGCAATGTTTACAAAGACCCCAGCAATGGGTTCTTGGTCCTAGAAAGGGGGACATGGGGGTGGACTCAGGGAACATGCTGCAAGAGAGAGGAGTCCCTGTCACAGACCAGCAGCAGCATGAGACATTTAAAGCGGATGTTCAGAAGAGGCTGGATGCTCTGAAGGAGAGATGGCAGGCAGTTGTCTTGCACGAAGAGCAGGTGGAGATGCAAATTGGATGCAGCGAGACTGAAGAAGGGGTGCAAGAGCTTCAGGAAAAATTGAAACAGACAGAGCCTATCAGGGTAGCACTGGAGCAAGAATATAAAATGTTGACAGCATTATTAGAAGGAAGAGGTTCTCTTTGCTGGGACAGTTACTCCCATCCACAAGTAAACCTGGCTTTTCAAGAAGTGGGAGAAGAGACACAGGCATGTCCTGGACAGGCACAGATGGGTCCTGTGCTAGAGGAGAAAATGAGCCAGTGTGCAACACTTAAGGGACGGAAAAGAGATGGGAAGGGAAAGTTTTCATCACTCCAAAGATCATCTAAGGCTGAAGTAAAGGACAATGAACGTGACAGATCTCCAGTAAGGATGAACAAGGGGGAATATTCAAAGGATAGCGATTTCCCTGCAAGGAGAAAAGACGCCTCTGCTGTAACCCATGATGAGCCTCTATCTTGGTTGACAGATGCAGCCTCTAGACTCAAGAAGGGGAAGGCGCCCAGTCTCAACCTTGAACCGCAGAACCAGAGGGGAGTGTCTCCACTGCCACAACAGGAGAACGGGAGGAAAGAGGAGATGGAGATGGGACTCTCTTCAGGGGAAGAGTCGTCAACGGACAGCGACATGGAGTTTTGTTTAGGGAAGGGAGTATGCCCTCACTCCTCGGAGGATGAGATAGACTCGGATTTTGACATCCGTGCTTACAATACGGACCCGGAGACAGACCTGTCAATGTTGGGGGATTCTGAAGTCTCAGAGACTAACGATAGCTCATGGAATACCAGAGAGTTTGCGATCATACAGAACTGGACTGAAACCCTGTACACACCTGTCGATCGGGTAGGTGACATCATCATCCCCAAAGAGTTTGCTGAGAACGACATGCTGAAGTTGTGGGGATATATGGTGGTGCATCTGGCCTTCTCCTCGGTAAAGACCAACGATTTAAGCAAACTGGCTCAGTATATAGTATGGGAACGCCTCGACAAAACATCACAGATTTTGAGGAGTCTGATGGCTGGCTTGTACGTCGCAGAAGCGAAGACAAACAAGCAGAAGGCGGCTATTAAATCGCTAGCCGCACAAGCGGTGTACAGGCTGCTGCTGGCACAAAAACCACAAAAACCAAAAAAAAAAAAAAAAAATCCAGCCTAGACCCTTGGAGTGGTTGGAGGGAAAGAATATCGTGAGGATCATTCAAGATATAAAAAGGACGTGGGACACGGCTCCAGAACATCAAACCCCACCCTTTTGGGAACGTCTCTATGATACATCGAGCATGATGACACGAGACAGGTTTAAGGAGTGGCTGGATCAGATGATCATAATGCTGCAGAACGGGATGAAGATCAAGAAGCAAAAGCAGGAGGAAAGGCCGTCGTCGAGGAGCAAACGAGTCCCACCGAGCGAGATGCAAACGATAGCAAATGTGATGCGGCTGAGGGAGGCTTCCCCGATGGCTGAGACAGCTCTGGACCAAAGGTTGGGGGTGTGTGCTTCGGTGCCACCCCCTCTAATCGGTGAGGTGATACACTCAGAGAAAATTCCAAGGGAGTGGGAAGGGGGAGAGGTTCAGAAAAAGGGAGGAAAGAGGGGTGGTAATCTCTCAGATATTGATACGGGGGAGGAGGGGGAACAGG
>NW_025335738.1:0-67765 GCF_004798865.1 Varanus komodoensis | reverse complement strand
GGATCCGTTCGGCCCTCCCTACCGGTGCTCCCATACAGATCAAGTTCGTGGCCCATGCCGATGACATCTCGCTGCTCCTGAATGACGACAGAGAGGTCAGGAGCGTGCAGCAGATCTTTGATACGTATGCACGTGCCTCGGGTTCTCAAATAAACAGGAAGAGAAGTTGCCTTGTTTCTTTTGATCCCGAGGACGAGCAGCTTAAGATAGCTCCCATGGAAACAGACCAAGAAGGAGAGGGCAGGAATGAGCAGAAGGTAGAGGAGTTGAAGATTCTGGGGATTTACTACTCCATAGCTAAGGAAGGGTGGAAGAGGAACTGGCTCGCTTGGCTTCAAAAGTTTAGGGAAAAAATTGGGATGTGGAGGAAGTGGCAACTGACCGTGTATCAAAAGGCGGTTTACGTACGCACGTAGGTGTTGCCGGTAGCGCATAACATAGCGGTGGTCTACCCCCCTCCGGGAGCCGTGATGAAGGAACTGGAGAAGGAGCTCTTCAAATTCCTCTGGGGAATGGCCACCTTCCCTCTGGCGAGGGCGGTGGCCTATAGACAGACAGACCAGGCGGGTTTGGACCTCCCGGCTCTCAGTCTGAGGATTTTCACCACCTTCCTGAGTTACAACTTTGGTAAATACGCTCAATGGGAGGAGGGAGGGGACCAACCTCACATGTGGGTTGTCCTGTTTGCGCAGCACTGGGTGGGTAAACCGTGGGCGGAAACCTGGTGGGGGGAGCACTCCCTCAACTTTACCGTCTCGGCCAAGATGCGGTGCACGGGCCCCGAATATCTGAGGGAACTCTACAGCTTCATTAAGCAGCATAAAGTCCATGCAGAATGGTTTGGTACTAGCCGGGGAGATCTGCGGAGTATCAAACAAGCGGTGTATAGAGAGCTGCTAGAGGTGGCCTATTTTAGACCGCAGGTTGTCAAGAGAGCGAGGAGGGAGAGCCTCTCTCGATACCTGAGGGAACAGACTTACCCTTTAAAATTTTTTCAAGACAGGAGGGTTCCGTTCCGGCTTTGGGACATCAGGTGGAGGTTGTATCATCAGGTGTATGACCTGCAAGGGACCAGACCCTGGCTTCCCGAGAGGGCGCAGGCCTGCCCCAGACTGCAGTGTAAGAGCGGGGCTGTCGCGAGCGGGATGGTGCAAAAGGAGACGGTGAGGCACTTTGTCAGCGATTGCCCCGCGGCACGCGCCACGTGGAAGGCGGTGTCTGAAGCACTAGACTGGCCAGACCTGGGCTCCCAGGACTGGGAATCGGTCGTGTCCGGCACAGAACCCACTCCTCCATTGAAGGGTCCCAGGAGGAGTGTGCCCAGGAAGCGGCGGTGGAGAGAGAGCACGGCTCCCAAGACTTACTGGACTGTGCCGTGGTCCACAATTAGGCTGATAAATCTGTACGTTCTGTTGGCGCTGTCCCTCCAACGCCACAGAGAGATAAAGACACAAAAGGTGGCTGACGTGGCCTGCTCAGTCAAATTTGTCCAAGAGAAGATTTTTTGGTTGAGCCGCGAGGAAAAAGGGAGGATGCCGCCCAGTCGGTGGAGGAAATTATGGCCGTGGTTTAGTGGGGCTCATGCCCCGATAACGTGATGTCCGTGAATCACTCATACATGTTGCTCAAACACATGGCATGAACCTATCAGGAAAAGGCTATGCAAAGTTCTTTTTGTACATTTGATTTGTAAAGCCTGGGAATCTTGTAAATGTGTGTACATTTGGCATTTTGAAAGGATGTAAATAACGGATGGGGTACTTTCTATTTTTGTAACGTTGCAATTTTTGGGCCTTTTTGTACCTTTGTAGTATGTTTTTATTTAAATAAAAATTTTCAACCTAAAAAATTTCAACCTCTTTTCTGGGTAACTTTTCTCCCTCTGTCAGAGTGGGGCCGGGAAATCTAGGCCTCCAGGCGGGCCTCTGATCATCGGAGCGCGCTCGGAACGGGCGGAAACGTAGTCCTGCGTGGAAGGACAGCGTCTCAAAGAGGACTAGGTGTGTCCGCGTGGCCCCCTTTTCGGGGCAACTTTTGCCCCTCTGTCAGGGTGGGGCCGGGAAATCGCGTACTCTGGGCGGGACTCCGACCGTTGAAACGCCCTCAGAATGGGTGGAAACGGAGGTCTGCGCAGAGGGAAAGCGTCTCAAAGAAAACTAGGTGCACGTGCGTCTACCCCTTTCGGGGCAACTTTTGCCCCTCTGTCAGCATAGGGTCGGGAAATTGGGACTTCCGGGCGTGCCTCCGACCGTCGGAACGCTACCGGAACGGCAGAAACAGATCCCTGCCTGGAGGGACAGCATCTAAAAGGTGACTTGGTATTTCCGCGTGGCCCTCTTTTCAGGGGAACATTTGCCCCTCTGTCAGGGCGGGGACTGGTAATCACAGCCTCTCGGTCTGCATCCGAACGTGGAACAGGCTCGGAAGGGGTGGAAACGGAGTCCTGCGCGGCAGGACAGCGTTACAAAGAAGACTAGGTGTGTCCGCGTGGCCCTCTTTACGGGGCAACTTTTGCCGCTCTGTCAGGGTGGGGCCGTGAAATTGCGACCTCCGGGCGGTCCTCCGACCGTCGGAACGCGCTCGGAATGGGCAGAAACGGACGCCTGCGCGTATGGACAGTCTCTCAAAGAGGAATACGTGCGTGTCGCCCTTTTTTTGGGGTAACTGTTGCTCCTCTGTTTTGCCCCCAGGCAGTACTCCGACCGTCCCAACGCGCTCGGAAAGGGTGGAAACAGATGCCTGCGTGGAGGGCCAGCATCTTCAACAGGATAAGTGTGCGCGTCGCCTTTTTTTCCGGGCAACTTTTGCACCTCTGTCAGGGTGGGGCCGGGATATCCCAGCCTCCTTGCGGCCTCTGACCGTCGGAACGCGGTGGAAACAGAGGCCTGCACAGAAGAACAGCGTCTCAAAGAGGACTACGTGCGCGCATCGCCCTCTTTTCGAGGCACCTTTTGCCTCTCTGTCATGGTGGAGCCGGGAAATCCGGGCCTCCAGACAGGCCTACGACCGTTGGAACGTGCTCGGAACTCGCGGAAACGGAGGCCTGCGTGGAGGGACGGCGGCTCCAACAGGATTAGGTGCGCGCGTGGCCCTTTTTTCTGGGCACCTTTTGCCCCTCTGTCAGGATGGGGCCGGGAAATCGCGGCCTCCGGGCGGGCCTCTGCCATTCGGAATCCGCTCGGAATGGGCGGGAACGAGAGCCTGCACGGAGTGACAGCGTCTCCAACAGGATTAGGTACGTGCGTTGCCCTTTTTCCCAGGCAACCTTTGCCGCTCTGTCAGCGTAGGGCTGGGAAATTGCGCCTCCGGGCGGGCCTCTGACCGTCGGACCACGCTCGGAACGGCAGAAATGGAGGCCTGCATGGAGGGACAGCATCTCAAAGAGGACTAGGTGCGCGCGCGTCGCCCTATTTTCAGGCAAACTTTGGCCATCTGTCAGGGTGGGGCCGGGAAATCTCATACTCCGGGCAGGCCTCCAACCGTCGGACCGCGCTTGGAACGGGCGGAAACGGAGGCCTGCATGGAGGGACAGCGTCTCAAAGAGGACTAGGTGCACGCGCGTCGCCCTATTTTCTGCCAAATTTTGGCCCTCTGTCAGGGTGGGGCCGGGAAATTGCGTCCGCTTGGCGGGCCTCCGACTGTCGAAACGCATTTAGAAAGGGCGGAAAAGGAGGCCTGCATGCAGGGACAGCGTCTCAAAGAGGACTAGGTGCACGCGTGTCACCCTGTTTTCGGGGTAACGTTTGCCACTCTGTCAGGGTGGGGCCGGGAAATCCCGGCTTCCGGGAGGACCTGCGACCGTCGGAACGTGCTCGGAACTGGCAGAAACGGAGGCCTGCATGGAGGGACAGCGTCTCCCACAGGATTAAGTGAGCACGTCTCCCTTTTTTCCGGGCAGCATTTGCCCCTCTGTCATGGTGGAGACGGCAAATCCTGGCCTCCAGACGGGCCTCCGACCTTCAGACCGCGCTCGGAACGGGTGGAAACGGAGGCCTGAGTGGAGGGACAGCGTCTCAAAGAGGACTAGGTATGTCCGTGTCACCCTCTCTTCGGGCAACTTTTGGCCCTCTGTCACAGTGGGGCAGGGAAATCGCGGCCTCCGGGCAGACCTCCGTTGTAGGAACGCGCTCGGAACGGACGGAAACGGAGGCCTGCGCAGAGGGACAGCGTCTCAAAGAGGACTACGTTCGCGCGTCGACCTCTTTTCGAGGCAACTTTTGCCCACCTGTCACGGTGGAGCCGGGAAATCCTGGCCTCCAGACGGGCCTACGACCATAGGAACGCCCTCGGCAGAGGTGGAAACGGAGTCCTGCGCGGAGGGATAGCGTCTCAAACAGGACTACGTGCGTGCGTCGCCCTCTTTTGAGGCAACTTTTGCGCCTCTGTCAGCGTGGGCCGGGAAATCCCGGCATTCGGGTGGGCCTCCGACCTTTGGAACACGTTCGGAATGGGTGGAAACGGAGGTCTGCGACTAGGGACAGCGTCTCCAATGGAATTTGGTGCGCGCGGCGCCCTTTTTTCCTGGCAACTTTTGCCTCTCTGTCAGCTTGGGTCCAGGAAATCCCGGCCTTCGGGCGGGCGTTTGACCGTCAGAACGCGCTCGGAACGTGCTCGGAACGGGCAGAAACGGAGGCCTGCGAGGAGGGACAGTGTCTCAAAGAGGACAAGGTATGTCCGTGTCGCCCTCTTTTCAGGCAACTTTTGGCCCTCTGTCAGGGTGGGGCAGGGAAATCGCAACCTCCGTGCTGGCCTCTGAATGTAGGAACGCGCTTGGAATGGGCAGAACCGGAGGCCTACGTGGAGGGACAGTGTCTCAAAGAGGACTAGGTGTGCGCACGTCGCCCTATTTTCGGGGTAACTTTTCCCTTTCTGTCAGCGTGTGGCCGGGAAATTGTGGCCGCCATGAAGGCCTCCGACCGTCGGAACACGCTTGGAACTGGGGCAAACGGAGGCTTGCACGTAGGTAGAGCGTCTGAAAGAGGACTAGGTGCGCGCGTCGCCCTGTTTTTGGGGTAACTTTTGCCCCTCTGTCAGGGTGGAACCAGGAAATCCTGTTCTTCGGGTGGCCCTCTGACCGTCAGAATGCACTCGGAACGGGCGGAAACGGAGGCCTGCACAGAGGGACAGCGTATCAAAGAGGACTACGTGCGCGCATCGCCCTCTTTCCGAGGCAAGTTTTGCCCCTCTGTCATTTTGGGGCTGGGAAATCCCCGCCTTTGGGCGGGCCTCCGACCGTCAGAACGCGCTCGAAACTTGCGGAAACGGAGGCCTGCGGTGAGGTACAACGTCTCAAAGAAGACTGGGTGTGTCCGTGTCGCCCTCTTTTCAGGCAACTTTTGGCCCTTTGTCAGGGAGGGGCCGGGAAATCGCAGCCTCCGGGTGGGCCTCCGACTGTAGGAAGCGCTTGGGACGGGCGGAAACGGAGGCCTGCGCGGAGGGACAGCGTCTCAAAGAGGAAAACGTGCGTGTGTCGCCCTCATTTCAAGGCATCTTTTGCCCATCTGTCTCATGGAGCCGGGAAATCCCGGCCTCCGGGAAGGCCTCCGATCGTTGGAACGCGCTCGGAACATGCGGAAACGGATGCGTGCGTGGAGGAACAGTGTCTCAAAGACGACTAGGTGTATCCGTTTCACCCTCTTTTCAGGCAACTTTTGGCCCACTGTCAGGGGAGGCCGGGAAATTGCAGCCTCCGGGCGGGCCTCCGACTGTAGGAAGCGCTCGGGACGGGCAGAAATGGTGGCCTGCGCGGAGGGACAGCGTCTCAAAGAGGACTATGTGCGCGCGTCGCCCTCTTTTCAAGGCAACTTTTGCGCGTCAGCATGGCGCTGGGAAATCCCGGCCTTCGGAAGCTCACGGACCGTCGGAACACGCTCGGAACGGGCGGAAACGGAGACCTGCGCAGAGGGACAACGTCTCAAAGAGGACTGGGTGTCTCCATGTCGCCCTCTTTTCAGACAACTTTGTCCCTCTGTCAGGGTGGGACCGGGAAATCACGGCCTCTGGGCGGGTCTCCGACTGTCGGAATGTGCTTGGAACAGGCTGAAACGGAGGCATGTGCGGAGGGACAGCGTCTCAAAGAGGACCAGGTGCGCGCACGTCGCTCTGTTTTCGGGTTAACATTTGCCCCTCTGCCAGCGTGGGTCCGGGAATCGCGGCCTCCGTGCGGGCTTCCAACTGTAGGTTCACGCTCGGAAAGGGCAGAAACGGAGGCCCGCGCTGAGGGACAGTGTTTCAAAAAGGACTACGTGTGCGCGTCGCCCTCTTTTCGAGGCAACTTTTGCCCCTCTGTCACGGTGGAGCCGCGAAATCCTGGCCTGCAGATGGGCCTACGACCGTCGGAACGCACTCGGAAGGGGCGGAAACGGAGTCCTGCATGGAGGGACAGCTTCTCAAAGAGGACTAGGTGCACGCACGTCGCCCTTTTTTCCCGGCAGCTTTTGCCTCTCTGTCAGTGTGGGGCCGGGAAATCCTGGCCTTCGTGCAGTCGTCCAACTGTCAGAACGCGTTCGGTACAGGCAGAAACGGAGGCCTGCGTGGAGGGACACCGTCTCAAAGAGGACTAAGTGTGTCCGCGTCGCTCTCTTTTCAGGGAAACTTTTGCCCATCGGTCATGTTGGAGCCGGGAAATTCCAGCCTTCGGTCGGGCCTCCGATCGTCGGAACGTGCTTGGAACGGGCGAAAACGGATCCCTGCGTTGAGGGACAGCGTCTCATAGAGGACTAGGTGTGTCCGTGTCACCCTCTTTTCCCGCAACTTTTAGCCCTCTGTCAAGGTGGGGCCGGGAAATGCTGGTCTCCAGACGGGCCTACCACTGTCGTTACGCGCTCGGAAGGGGCGGAAACGGCGGCCTGCGCGGAGGGACAGCATGTAAAAGAGGAATAGGGGAGCGGGCGTTGCCCTTTTTTCGAGGCAACTTTTACCCCTCTGTCAGGGTGGGGCCAGGAAATCGCGGCCTCCGTGCGGGCCTCCGACCATCGGAACGCGCTCGAATGGGCGGAAATGGAGACCTGCACGGAGGGGCTGCGTCTCATCAAGGACTAGGTTTGTCCGCATCGCCTTCTTTTCAGGTCAACTTTAGCCCCTCTGTCAGGGTTGGGGTGGGAAATCGCGGCCTCCGGGCGGGACTTCGACCCTCGGAACACGCTTGGAATGGGCAGAAAAGGAGCCTTTGGGCAGAGGGACAGCATCTCAAAGAGGACTAGGTGTTTCCATGTTGCCCTCTTTTCAGGCAACTTTTGGCCTCTGTCAGGGTGGGGCCTGGAAATCGCGGCCTGTGGGCGTTCCTCCGACTGTAGGAATGCGATCGGAACGGGCGGAAACGGAGGCCTGCGCGGAGGGACAGTGTCACCAAGAGGACTAGGTGTGCGCTTGTCGCCCTGTTTTTGGAGTATCTTTTGCACCTCTGTCAGGGTTGGGCCGGGAAATTGCGGCTTTCGGGCGGGACTTCGAGCATCGGAACGCGCTCCGAACGGTCAGAAATGGATCCTGCGCAGAGGGAAAGCATCTCAAAGAGGACTAGGTATGTCCATGTTGCCCTCTTTAAAGGCAACTTTTGGCCCTGGGTCAGGGTGGGGCCGGGAAATTGCGGCCTCCGGGCAGGCCTCCGACTGTAGGAAGCTCTCGGGATGGGCAGAAACGGAGGCCTGCGCGGAGGTCCAGTTTCTCAAAGAGGAATACGTGGGCGCGTCGCCCTCATTTCGAGGCAACTTTTGCACCTCTGTCAGCGTGGGGCCGGAAAATCCTGGCCTTCAGGCGGGACTCCAACCTTTGTAATGCGCTCGGAACGGGTGGAAAGGGAGACCTGCACGTATGGACAGTGACTCCAACAGGATTAGATGCGCGCATCGCCCTTTTTTCCGGGCAATGTTTGCCTCTCTGTCAGCTTGGGGCCGGGAAATCCCGGCCATCGGGCGGGCCTCCGATGGTCTGAACGTGCTCGGAACGGGTGGAAACGGAGGCCTGCGCAGAGGGACAGCCTCTAAAAGAGGACTACGTGTGTCTGTGTCGCCCTCTTTTCAGGAAACTTTTGGCCCTCTGGCATGGTGGGGACGGGAAATCGCACCCCCTGTTCGCGCCTCCGACTCTAGGGAGCGCTCGGGACGGGCAGAAATGGAGGCCTGCGTGGAGGGACAGATCTCAAAGAGGACTAGGTGTGCACATCGCCCTCTTTTCAGGCAATTTTTGGCCCACTGTCATGGTGGGGACGGGAAATCGCGTCCTCCGGGCAGGCCTCCGACTGTAGTGAGCGCTCGGGACGGGCAGAAATGGAGGCCTGCATGGAGGGACAGCTTTTAAAAGAGGACTAGGTGCGCACGTCGCACTCTTTTCGAGGCAACTTTTGCCCCTCTGTCAGGGTGGGGCCGGGAAATAGCGGCCTCCGGGCTGGCTTCCTCCGTCGGAACGCACTTGAAACGGGCGGAAACAGAGGCCTGCGCGGAGGGACAGCGTCTCAAAGAGGAATAGGTGTGTCTGTGTCGCCATCTTTTCAGGCAACGTTTGGCCCGCTGTCATGGTGGGGCCGGGAAATTGCGGCCTCAGGGCGGGCCTCTGACTGTAGGTTCGCGCTCGGAAATGCAGAAACGGAGGCCTGCGCGGAGGGACAGTGTCTCAAAGAGGACTAGCTGCGCGCGCATCACCCTGTTTTCGGGGTAACTTTTGCCCCTCTGTAAGGGTGGGGTTGGGAAATCGAGGCCTCCGGGCGGTCCTCCGACTGTAGGAACGTTCTCGGAACTGGCAGAAACGGAGGCCTGCTCAGAGGGAAAGCGTCTCAAAGGTGACTACGTGAGCCCGTAGCCCTCTTTTCGAGGCAAATTTTGCCCCTCTGTCATGGTCGAGCCGGGAAAC
Source organism: Varanus komodoensis (assembly GCF_004798865.1). NCBI lineage: Eukaryota > Metazoa > Chordata > Lepidosauria > Squamata > Varanidae > Varanus > Varanus komodoensis. The sequence goes on along the minus strand of NW_025335738.1, from coordinate 58,921 downwards.
CCTGGCTTCCAGACGGGCCTCCAACCGTCGGCCCACGCTCGGAACGGTCGGAAACGGAGTCCTGCGTGGAGGGACAGCGTCTCAAAGAGGACTACGTGAGCCCGTAGCCCTCTTTTCGAGGCAAAATTTGCCCCTCTGTCATGGTGGAGCCGGGAAATCCCGGCCTCTGGGTGGGCCTTCGACTGTTGGAACGTGCTCGGAGGGGGCGGAAACGGACGCCTGCGCGGAGAGACATCGTCTCCAATGGGATTAGGGGCGCGCGTCTCCCTTTTTTCCGGGCAACTTTTGCCTCTCTGACAGCATGGGGCCGGGAAATCCCAGCCTTCGAGTGGGCATCCGACTGTCGGAACGCACTCTGTACGGGCAGAAAAGCAGGCTTGCGTGTAGGGACACCGTCTCAAAGAGGACTAGGTGTGTCCGCATCACCCTCTTTTTGGGGCAACCTTTGCCCTTCTGTCAGGGTGGGCCCGGGAAATTGCGGCCTCCGGGCGGTCCTCCGACTGTCGGAATGCACATGGAACAGGCAGAAACGGAGGTGTGCGCGCAGGGAAAGCGTCTCAAAGAGGACAAGGTGCGTGTGCGTCGCCCTTTTTTCGGGGGAACTTTTGCCCCTCTGTCAGCGTGGGGCTGGGAAATCCCGGCCTCCCGGCTGGCCTCCGACTGTCGGAACGCGTTTGGAAACAGACGGAAACAGACGCCTGCACAGAGGGAAAGCGTCTCAAAGAGGACAAGGTGCGCGCGCGTTGCCCTTTTTTCGGGGGAACTTTCGCCCCTCTGTCAGGGTGGGGCCGGGAAATCGTGGCCTCCAGGTGGGCATCCGACCGTCGGAACGCACTCGGAAATGGCGGAAACGGAGGCCTGCGCCAATAGACAGTGTCTCAAAGAGGACTAGGTGCGTGCGCATCGCCCATTTTTCGGGGCAACTTTTGCCCCTCTGTCACAGTGGAGCCTTGAAATCCCGGCCTCCATGTGGGCCTCCGACCGTCGGAACGTCCTCAGAACGCACGGAAACGGAGGCCTGCGCAGAGGCAAAGTGTCTCAAAGTGGACAAGGTGCACGCGCATTGCCCTTTATTCAGGGGAACTTTTGCCCCTCTGTCAGGATGGAGCCAGGAAATCGCAGCCTCTGGGCAGGCCTCCGACCTCGGAACGCAATCGGAACGGGCATAAACGGAGTCCTGCGCAGAGGGACAACGTCTCCAAGAGGACTAGGGGCGTGCGAGTTGCCCTTTTTTCAGTTCAACTTTTGCCCCCCTGTCAGGACTGGGCCGGGAAATCGCGGCCTCCGGGCATTCCTCCGCCCGCCAGAACGCGCTTGGAACGGGCGGAAATGGAGGCCTACCATAAGGGACAGCGTCTCAAAGAGGTCTAGGTGTGTCCGCGTGGCCCTCTCTTTGGGACAACTTTTGCCCCTCTGTCAGGACTGGCCGGGGAATCGCCACCTCTGGGCGGGTCTCCGACCGTCGGAAAGCCCTCAGAATGGGCGGAAACGGAGGCCTGCGCATAGGGACAGCATCTCCAAGAGGATTGGGTGCGCGCGTGTCGCCCTGTTTTCCGGGAAACTTTTGCCTCTCTGTCAGGGTGGAGCCAGGAAATCGTGGCCTTCGGGCTGGCCTCTGACCGTCGGAGCGCTCGGTACGGGTGGATACGGAGACCTGCATGGAGGGACAGCGTCTCAAAAAGGACTAGGTGTGTCCGCGTCGCCCTCTATTCGGGGCAACTTTTGCCCCTCTGTCAGGGTGGGGCTGGGAAATCACGGCCTCTAGGCGTGCCTCCGACCGTTGAAACATGCTCGGAACGGGCGGAAAAGGAGTCCTGCACGGAGAGACAGCGTGTCTAAGAGGACATGGTGTGCGTGCGTCATCCTGTTTTCGGGGCAACTTTTGCCCTTCTCTCAGCGTGGGGCCAGAAAATTCCGGCCTCCGGGTTGGCTTCCAACCGTCGTAACGCGCTCGGAACGTGCGGAAACGGAGGCCTGAGCGGAGAAAAGGCGTCTCAAAGAGGAATAGGTGCACGCGCGTCGCCCTGTTCTCGGGGTACTTTTGCCCCGCTGTCAGGGTGGGGCTGGGAAATCAGGGCCTCCGGGAGGGCCTCCGAATGTAGGAACGCGCTCGGAACGGGCAGAACCGGTGGCCTGCGCAGAGGGAAAGCCTCTCAAAGAGGACTACTTGCGGGCGTCGCCCTCTTTCGAGGTAACTTTTGCCCCTCTGTCACGGTGGAGCCAGGAAATCCCGGTATCCAGACGGGCCTAGCACCGTGGGAACGTGCTCGGAAGGGGCGGGAGCAGCCGGCTGTGCGGAGGGACAGCATCTACAAGAGGACTAGGTGTCTGCGCATCGCCCTTTTTTCGGGGAAACTTTTGCTCCTCTGTCAGGGAGGGGCCGGGATATCGCTGACTCCGGGCGGGCCTCCGACCGTTGGAACGTGCTTGGAATGCGCGGAAACGGAGGCCTTCGCGGAGAGACAGCGTCTGAAAGAGGACTACGTGCGCGCGTCGCCATCTTTTCGAGGCAACTTTTGACCCTCTGTCAAGTTGGAGCCGGGAAATCGGAGCCTCCGGGCGGGCCTCCAACAGTAGGAACGCACTCGGAAGGGAAGAAACGGAGGCCTGCACGGAGGGACAGCGTCTCAAAGAGGGGTAGGTGTGTCTGTGTACCCCTCTTTTCAGGCTACTTTTGTCCCTCTCTCAGGGTGGGGCCGGGAAATCACGGCCTCCGGGCAGGCTTCCTACTGTAGGAACGCGCTTTGAACGGGCAGAAACGGAGGCCTGCGCAGAGGGAGAGCATCTCAAAGAGGACTACATGCGCGCGTCGACCTCTTTTCAAGGCAACTTTTTCCCCTCTGTCAGCGTGGGGCTGGGAAATCCCAGCCTTCGGGCGGGCCTCTGACCGTCGGAATGCGCTCGGAAGGTGCGGAAAAGGAGGCCTGCGCAGAGGGACAGCGTCTCAAAGAGGACTAGGTGTATTTGCGTAGCCCTCTTTTCGGGGAAATTTTTGCCCCTCTGTCAGGGTGGCGCCGGGAAATCGCGGCCTCCAGGCGGGCCTGTGACCGTCGGAAAGCGCTCGGAAGGTGCGGAAAAGGAAGCCTGCACAGAGGGACAGCGTCTCAAAGAAAACTACGTGCTTCCGCGTTGCCCTATTTTTGGGGCAACTTTTGCCCCTCTGTCAGGGTGGGGCAGGGAAATCGCAGCCTCCGGGCGGGACTCCGACCTTAGGAACATGCTCAGAACGGGCAGAAACGGAGGCCTGCACAGAGGGACAGCGTTTCAAAGATGACTACGTGAGAGCGTCGCCCTCTTTTCGGGGTAACTGTTGCCCCCCTGTCAGGGTGAAGCCGGGAAATCCCGGGCTCCGGGCGGGCCTCCGACCGTCAGAACGCAATCAGAACGGGCGGAAACGGAGGCCTGCGCGGAAGGACAGCGTCTCAAGGTGGACTAGGTGTGTTCGTGTCCCCCTCTTTTCAGGCAACTTTTGGCCCTCTCTCAGGGTGGGGTCCGGGAGATAGCGGCCTCAGCGCGGGCTTCCGACTGCAGGAACGCGCCTGGAACGGGCAGAAACGGAGGCCTGCGTGGAGGGACAGCGTCTCAAAGACGACTGCATGCGCGTTTCGCCCTCTTTTCGAGTCAACTTTTGCCCCTCTGTCACGGTGGAGACGGGAAATCCTGGCCTCCAGACGGGCCTCCGACCGTCGTAATGTGCTCGAAACGGGCGAAAACGGAGGCCTGCATGGCGGGACAGCGTCTCGAACTGGATTAGGTGCGCGCGTCGCCCTTTTTTCCGTTCAACTCGTCCCCTCTGTCAGGGTTGGGCCGGGAAATCGTGGACTCCGGGCGGACGTCCGACCGTCGGAACGAGCTTGGAACGGGAGGAAACGGAGGCCTGCGAGGAGAAAAGGCGTCTCAAAGAGGAATACGTGCGCACGTCGCCCCCTTTTCGAGGCAACTTTTGCCCCTCTGTCATGGTGGAGCCAGGAAATCCTGGCATCCAGACGGGCCTACGACCGTTGTAACGCGCTCGGAACGGGTGGAAACGGAGGGTTGTGCGGAGGGACAGCGTCTCAAAGAGGAATAAGTGCGCGCGCGTCACCCTGTTCTTGGGGTTACTTTTGCCCCTCTGTCAGGGTGGGGCTGGGAAATCGGGGCCTCCGGGAGGTCCTCCGAATGTAGGAACGCGCTCGGAACGGGCAGAACCGGAGGCCTGCGCAGAGGGACAGCGTCTTAAAGAGGACTACGTGCGCGTGTCACCCTTTCTTCGGGGCAACTTTTGCCCCTCTGTCATGGTGGAGCCAGGAAATCCCGGCCTCCGGGCGGGCCTCCGACCGTCGGAACGTTCTCAGAACGGGCGGAAACGGAGGACTGCGGGTAGGGACAGCGTCTCCTACAGGATTAGGTGAGCGCATCACCCTTTTTCCAGGACAACTTTTGCCTCGCAGTCAGCGTGGGGCCAGGAAATCCCGGACTTCGGGCAAGCCTCCAACCATGGGAACGCGCTCGATACGGGTAGAAACGGAGGACTGCGCGGAGGGACAGCGTCTCAAAGAGGACTAGGAGTGTACGCGCGTCACCCAATTTTCGGGGCAACTTTTGTCCCTCTGTCAGGGTGGGGCCGGGAAATCGCGGCCTCCAGGCGGGCCTCCAACATTCAGAACATGCATAGAACGGGGGGAAATGGAGGCCTGTGTGGAGGGACAGCGTCTCAAAGAGGACTGCGTGTGCGCATCAGCCTCTATTTGTGGTAACGTTTGCCCATCTGTCGCGGTGGAGCCGTGAAATCCCGGCCTCTGAGCTGGCCTCCAACCGTCGGAACGCACTCGGAACGGGCGTAAACGGAGGCCTGTGTGGAGGGACAGTACCTCCAACAGGATTATGTACACACGTTGCCCTCTTTGCGAGGCAACTTTTCGCCCTCTGCCATTGTGGGGACGGGAAATCGAGGCCTTCGGGCGGGCTTCCGACTGTAGGAATGTGCTCGGAACGGGCAGAAACGGAGGCCTGCTCAGAGGGAAAGCCTCTCAAAGAGGACTACTTGCAGGCGTTGCCCTCTTTTTGAGGTAACTTTTGCTCCTCTGTCATGGTGGAGTGAGTCAATCCTGGTCTCCAGACGGGCCTAGCACCGTGGGAACGCGCTCAGAAGGGGCGGGAGCGGCGGGCTGTGCGGAGGGACAGCATCTACAAGAGGTCTAGGTGTGCATGCGTCGCCCTTTTTTCGGGGAAATGTTTGCCCCTCTGTCAGGGTGCGGCCAGGAAATTGCGGCCTCCGGGCGGGCCTCCGACTGTAGAAACGTGCTAGGAACAGGCAGAAATGGAGGCCTGCGCTGAAGGACAGCGTCAAAAGAGGACTAGGAGTGTCCGCGTTGCCCTCATTCGGGGTAACTTTTGCCCATCTGTCATGGTGGAGCCTGGAAATCCCGGCCTCTGGGCGGGCCTCCGACCATCGAAACGCGCTCGGAATGGGCGGTAACGGAGGACTGCGTGGAGGGACAGTGTATCAAAGAGGACTAGGTGCGGGCGTCGCCCTGTTTTTGGGGTAACTTTTGCCCCTCTGTCAGGGTGGAGCTGGGAAATTCTGGGCTCCGAGTGGGCCTCCGACCATCGGAACGCACTCGGAACGGGGGGAAACGGAAGCCTGCGCAGAGGCACAGCGTCTCAAAGAGGAGTACGTTCGCGTGTCGCCCCCTTTTCGAGGCAACTTTTGCCCACCTGTCACAGTGGAGCCGGGAAATCCCGGCCTCCGGGTGGGCCTCCGATCGTCGGAACGCGATCGGAACGGGGGGAAACAGAGGCCTACGCAAAGGGACAGCGTCTCAACGAGGACTTGGTGTGTCCGTGTCTCCCTCTGTTCAGGTAAATTTTGGCCCTCTGTCAGGGTGGGGCCGGCAAATCGCAGCCTCCGGGCGGGTATCCGACTGAAGGAAGCGCTCGGGACAGGCAGAAACGGAGGCCTGCGCAGAGGGCCAGCGTCTCAAAGAGGACTAGATGTGCGTGTCGCCCTCTTTTCTCTGCAACGTTTGCCCATCTGTCAGTGCGGGGCTGGGAAATCGCGGGCTCCGGGCGGGCCTCCGACTGTCGGAACGCGCTTGGGACGGGGGGAAACGGTGGCCTGCGCGGAGGGACAGGGTCTCAAAGTGGACCATGGGCGCGCGTTGCCCTCATTTCGAGTCAACTTTCGCCCTTCTGTCACGGTGGAGCCGGGAAATCCTGGCCTCAAGATGGGCCTCCGACCGTCGGAAAGCGCTTGGAACGGGTGGAAACGGAGGCCTGCGCAGAGGGACAGTGTCTCAAAGAGGACTAGGTTTGTCCGTGTCGCCCTATTTTCAGGCAACTTTTGGCCCTCTCTAAGGGTGGTGCCGGGAAATTACGGCCTCCAGGCAAGCTTCCGACTTTAGGAACGCGCTTGGAATGGACAGAAATGGAGGCCTGCGAGGAGGGACAGCATCTCAAAGAGGACTACGTGCACGCCTCGCCCTCTTTTCGAGGCAACTTGTGCCCCTCTGTCACGGTGGAGCTTGGAAATCTTGGCCTCCATAAGGGCCTACGATTGTCAGAACGCGCTCGGAACCAGCAGAAATGGAGGACTGCGTGGAGGGACAGCGGCTCCAACAGGATTAGGTGCACGCGTCGCACTTTTTTCTGGGCAACATTCGCCGCTCTGTCAGGGTGGGGCCGGGAAATCGCGGCCTCCGGGTGGGCCTCCAACTGTCGGAACGCTCTTGGAACAGGCGGAAACAGAGGCCTGCGCGGAGGGACAGCGTCTCAAACAGGACTAGGTGAGCACGCGTCACCCAATCTTCGGGGTAACTTTTGCCCCTCTGTCAGCGTGTGGCCGGGAAATCGCAGCCTCCGGGCGGGCCTCCGAAGGTAGGAACGCGCTCGGAACGGGTAGAAACGGAGGCCTGCACGGAGGGACAGTGTCCCAAAGAGGACTAGGAGTGTCCGCGTTGCCCTCTTTTCGGGGCAACTTTTGCCTTTCTGTCACGGTGGGGCCTGGAAATCGCGGCTTCCAGGCAGGCCTCCGACCGTCGGAACGCGCTCGGAACGGGCGGAAACGGATGCCTGTGTGGAGGGACAGCGTCTCAAAGAGGACTACTTGCGCGCGTCGCCCTGTTATCGTGGTAACTTTTGCCCATCTGTCACGGTGGAGCCGGGAAATCGCGGCCTCCGGGCGGGCCTCTGACCGTCAGAACGCGCTCGGAACAGGCAGAAACGGAGGCCTGCACGGAGGGACAGTGTCTCGAACAGGATTGGGTGCACGTGTCGCCCTCTTTTCGAGGCAAATTTTGCCCCTCTGTCATGGTGGAGCCTGGAAATCCTGGCCTCCAGACGGCCCTCCGTCCGTCGGAACGAGCTCAGAACGAGCGGAAACGGAGGCCTGCGCAGAGGGACAGCATCTCAATGAGGACTAGGTGTATCCGCGTTGCCCTCTTTTCGGGGCAATGTTTGCCCCTCTGTTAGCGTGGGGCCGGGAAATCACGCCCTCCGTTCGGGCCTCCAATTGTCGGAACGCACTTGGAATGGGCTGAAACGGAGGCCTGCACGGAGGGACAGCCCCTCAAAAAGGACTAAGTGCGGGCGTCACCCTGTTTTTGGGGTAACATTTGCCCTTCTGTCAGGGTGGAGACAGGAAATTCTGGGCTCCGGGCGGGCCTCCGACCGTCGGAATGTGCTCGGAACGGGTGAAAACGGAAGCCTGCGCAGAGGGACAGCGTCTCAAAGAGGACTACGTTCGCGCGTCACCCTATTTTCGAGGCAACATTTGCCCATCTCTCACAGTGGAACCGGGAAATCCCGGCCGCCAGGTGGGCCTCCGACCGTCGGAATGGGCTCGGAAGAGGCGGAAACGGAGGCCAGACGGAGGGACAGTGTCTCAAAGTGGACTGGAGGCAGGCGTCGCCCTGTTTTTGGGGTAACTTTTGCCCCCCTGTCAGGGTGGAGCCGGGAAAATCTGGGCTCCGGGTGGGCCTCCGAATGTCGGAACACACTTGGAATGGGCGGAAATGGAGGCCGGCACAGAGGGATAGCGTCTCAAAGAGGACTACGTTCGCGCGTCGCCCTCTTTTCGAGGCAACTTTGCCCATCTGTCACGGTGGAGCCGGGAAATCCAGGACTCCGGGCGGGCCTCCGATCGTCGGAACGCGATCGGAACGGGGGGAAACGTAGGCCTGCGTGGAGGGACAGCATCTCAAAGAGGACTAGGTGTGTCTGTGTTGCCCTTTTTTCGGGGCAACGTTTGCCCCTCTGTCAGGGTGGGGCCGGGAAATCGCAGCCTCTGGGTGGGTCTCCGACCTTCGGAAAGCTCTTGGAACTGTCGGAAACAGAGGCCTGCACGGAAGGTCAGCGTCTCAAAAAGGACTGTGTGTGTCCGTGTCGCCTTCTTTTCAGGTAAATTTTGGCCCTCTGTCAGGGTGGGGCTGGGAAATCGCAGCCTCAGGGCGGGCTTCCGACTGTAGGAAGAGCTCGGACGGGCAGAAACGGAGGCCTGCACGGAGGGGCAGCGTCTCAAAGAGGACTAGATGCTCGCGTCGCCCGCTTTTCGAGGCAACTTCTGCCCCTCTGTCAGCGTGGGGCAGGGAAATCCCGGCCTTCGGGCGGGACTACGATTGTCGGAACGCGCTCGGAACGTGCGGAAACGGAGGCATGCGTGGTTGGACAGCAGCTAAAACAGAATTAGGTGCACGTGTCGCCATGTTTTCGGAGTAACTTTTTCCCCTCTGTCAGCTTGGAGCCGGGAAATCCCAGCCTTCGGGCGGGCCTCCGACCGTCGGAACGCGCTCCGAACGGGCGGAAACGGAGGCCTGCACAGAGGGACAGCATCTCAAAGAGGACTAGGTGTGTCTGTGTTGCCCTTTTTTCAGGGCAACATTTGCCCCTCTGTCAGGGTTGGGCCGGGAAATCGGGGCCTCCAGGCGGGCCTCCAACATTCGTAAAGTGCATAGAACGGGGGGAAACGGAGGCCTGTGAGGAGGGACAGCGTCTCAAAGAGGACATCGTGCGCGCGTCACCCTCTTTTCGTGGTAACTTTTGCCCCTCTGTCAGGGTGGGGCCGGGAAATCGCGGCCTCCGTTCGGGCCTCCGATTGTCGGAACACGCTTGGAATAGACGGAAACAGAGGCCTGCACGGAGGGACAGCGTCTCAAAAAGGGCTAGGTGCGGGTGTCGCCCTGTTTTTGGGGTAACAGTTGCCCCTCTGTGAGGGTGGAGCGGGGAATTTCTGGGCTCCGGGGGGGGCTCCAACTGGCGGAATGCACTCAGAACGGGTGGAAACGGAAGCCTGCGCAGAGGGAAAGCGTCTCAAAGAGGAGTACGTTTGTGCGTCGCCCTCTTTTCGAGGCAACTTTTGCCCATCTGCCACAGTGGAGCCGGGAAATCCCGGCCTCCGGGTGGGCCTCGAATCGTCGGAATGCGATCGGTACGGGGGGAAACGGAGGCCTGCGCGGAGGGACAGCGTCTCAAAGAGGATTAGGTGTGTCCGTGTCGACCTCTTTTCGAGGCAACTTTTGCCCCTCTGTCAGCGTGGGGCCGGGAAATCCCGGACTTTGGGCAGGCCTTGTACCATCGGAACGCACTCGGAACGGGTGGAAATGGAGGCCTGCGCGTAGGGAAGGATCTCCAACGGGATTAGGCGCGCGCGTCATCCGTCTTTCCGGGAAACTTTTGCCTCACTGTCACCGTGGGGCCTGGAAATCCCGGCCTTCGGGCGGGCCTCCGACAGTCGGAACGCGCTCGGAACGGGCGGAAACGGAGGCCTGCGTGGAGGGACAGCGTCAAAAGAGGACAAGGTGTGTCTGCGTCGCCCTCTTTTCAGGAAAGTTTTGCTCTCTGTCAGGGTGGGGCTGGGAAATCCTGGGCTCCGGGCGGGCCTCTGACCATCGGAATGCGCTCGGAAGAGGTGGAAATGGATCCCTGCGTGGAGGGACAGCGTCTCAAAGAGGACTACGTTCGTGCGTCGCCCTCTTTTCGATGCAACTTTTGCCAATCTGTCACGGTGGACCCGGGAAATCCTGGCCTCCGGGGAGGCCTACGCCATCGGAACGCGTTCGGAAGGGGCGAGAATGGAGTCCTGCGTGGAGGGACAGCGTCGTAAAGAGGACTAGGTGCGCGCGCCTCGCCCTGTTTTCGGGGTAACTTTTGCCCCTCTGTCAGGGTGGAGCCGGGAAATTGCAACCTCCGGGCGGGCCTCCGAACGTCAGAACGCGCTTGGAATGGGCGAAAACGGAGGTCTGCATGGAGGGACAGCGTCTCAAATATGACTAGGTCTGCGCGGGTCGCCCTGTTTTCGGGGTAATTTTTGCCCCTCTGTCAGGGTAGAGCTGGGAACTCCCGGGCACCGGGCGGTCCTCTGAATGTCGGAACACGATCGGAAATGGCGGAAACTGAGGCCTGCGCGTAGGGACAGTGTATCCAACAGGATTAGGTGTGCGCATCGCCCTTTTTTCCGGGCAACTTTTGCCTCTCTGACAGCGTGGGGTTAGGAAATCCATGCCTTCGGGCGGGCCTCTGACCGTCGGAACACGCGCGGAACAGGTGGAAACAGAGGCCTGCGCAGATGGACAGCGTCTCAAAGAGGACTAGGTGTGTCCGTCTCACCCTCTTTTCAGGCCACTTTTTGTCCTCTGTCAGGGTTGGGCCTGGAAATCGCGGCCTCCGGGCGGGCTTCCGACTGTAGGAACACGCTCGGAACGAGCAGAAACGGAGGCCTGCACGGAGGAACAGGGTGTGAAAGAGGACTACGTGCGCACGTGGCCCTCTTTTTGAAGCAACTTTTGCCCCTCTGTCACAGTGGAGCCAGGAAATCCTTGCCTCCAGAAGGGTATACGACCATCGGAAAGCGCTCGGAGGGGCCGAAAAGGAGGCTTGCGCGGAGGGACAGCGTCTCAAAGATGACTAGGTGTGTCCGTGTCGCCCTCTTTTCAGGCAACTTTTGGCACTCTGTCATGGTGAAACCGGGAAATCGCGGCCTCCGGTCAGGACTCCGACCGTCAGAATGCGCGCGGAACGGGCAGAAACAGGCCTGGGCGGAGGGACAGCGTCTCCAACAGGATTAGGTGTCCGTGTTGCCCTCTTTTCCGGGCAACTTTCGCCCGTCTGTCAGAGTGGGGCCATGAAATCCTCGCCTTCGGGCGGGCATCCGACCGTCGGAACGCGATCGGAACCTGTGGAAACGGAGGCCTGCTGGTTGGGACAGCGTCTCCAACGGGATTAGGTGCGCGCATTGCCTCTTTTTCCGGGTGACATTTTAATCTCTGTTAGCAGGGGGACAGGAAATCCCGGCCTTCGGGCAGAACTCCGACCGTCGGAAAGCGCGCGGAACGGGAGGAAAAGGAGACCTGCGCAGAGGGACAGTGTCTCAAAGAGGACTATGTGTCCTTGTCGCCCTCTTTTCGGGCAACTTTTGCCCCTCTGTCAGCGTGGGTCCGGGAAATCCAGGACATTGGGCGGGCCTCCGACCCTAGGAACGCGCTCGGAACAGGCGAAAATGGAGGCCTTCCAATAGAGACAGTGTCTCAAAGAGTACTAGGTGTGTCCGTGTCCCTCTCATTTCAGGAAAATTTTGTCCCTCTGTCAGGGTGGGGCAGGGAAATCGCGGCATCTGGGCAGGCATCCGACCAGGGAACGCACTTGGAACGGGCAGAAATGGAGGCCTGCGCAGAGGGACGGCGTCTCAAAGAGGACAATGTGCGCGCGTCGCCCTGTTTTTGGGGTATCTTTTTCCCCTCTGTCAGGGTGGAGCCGGGAAATCCCGGGCCCCGGGTAGACCTCTGACCCTCAGAACGCACTTGGAACGGGCGGAAACGGAGGCCTTCTAATAGAGACAGTGTCTCAAAGAGTACTAGGTGTGTCCGTGTCCCTCTCATTTCAGGAAAATTTTGCCCTCTGCCAGGGTGGAGCCGGAAAAGCCCAGGCTCCGGGCGGGCCACCAACCGGCGAGAAGCGCTCGGAACAGGCAGAAACGGGGGCCTGCGCAGAGGGACAGCGTCTCAAAGAGGACTAGGTGCGCGCGCGTCGCCCTGTTTTTGGGGTAACTTTTTCCCCTCTGTCAGGGTGGAGCCGGGAAATCCCAGGCTCCGGCCCGGTCTCCGACCCTCGGAACGCACTCGGAACGGGAGGAAACGGATGCCTGCGAAGAGGGACAGCGTCTCAAAAAGGACTAGGTGTGTTCGTGTCCCCCTCATTTCAGGAAACTTGTGCCCTCTGTCAGGGTGGAGCCGGGAATTCCCTGGCTCCGGGCGGGACTCCGACCGTCGAGACGCGCTCATAATGGGCAGAAACGGAGGTCTGCTCGGTGGGACAGCATCTCAAAGAGGACTAGGTGTGCACACGTCGCCCTGTTTTCGGGGTATCTTTTGCCCCTCTGTCAGGGTTCAGCCACGAAGTCCCGGGCTACAGTCGGCTCTCCGACCGTCGGAACGGGCGGAAACAGAGGCCAGCTTGGAGGGACAGCGTCTCAAATAGGAATAGGTGTGTCCGCCTCGCACTCTTTTTGGGGCAATTTTGCCCCTCTGTCAGGGTGGGGCCCGGAAATCGGGCTCTCCCGGCAGGACTTCGACCGTCGGAACGCGCTTGTAATGGGCGGAAACGCAGGCCAGCGTGGAGGGACAGCGTCTCGAAGAGGACTAGGTGCGCGTGCGTCACCCTGTTTTCGGGGCAACTTTTTCCCCCTGTCAGGGAGGGGCCGGGAAATCGCGGCCTCCCAGCAGGCCTCCGACAGTCGGAACGCCCTCGGAAAGGGGGGAAATGGAGGACTGCGCGTAGCGACAGTGTCTCGAACAGGATTAGTTGCGCGTGCCGCCCCTTTTTCCGGGCAACTTTTGCTGCTCTGGCAGCGTGGGGCCGGGAAATCCCAGCCTTTGGCCGGGCCTCCGACCGTCGGAACGCGTTCGACACGGGCGGAAACGGAGGACTGCGCGTAGGGACAGCGTCTTCAACAGGATTAGGTGCGCGCGTCGCACTTTTTTCCGGGCAACTTTTGCTCTCTGTGAGCGTGGGGCCGGGAAATCCCGGCCTTCAGACGGGCCTCCGACCGTCGGAACTGCTCGGTATGGGCGGAAACGGAGGCCTGCGCGTAGGGACAGCGTCTCAAAGAGGACTAGATGTGTCCGTGTCACCCTCTTTTCAGGCAACTTTTGCCCCACTGTCAGGGTGGGGCCAGGAAATCGCGGTCTCTGGGTGGGCTTCCGACTGTAGGAACGCGCTGCGAACGGGCGGAAACAGAGGCCTGCGTGGAGGGACAGCACGTCCAAGAGGACGAGTGGCGCGCGCATCACCCTGCTTTCGGGGCAACATTTGCCCCTCTGTCAGGGAGGGGCCGGGAAATCGCTGCCTCCGGGCTGGCCTCCAACTTTAGGAATGCGCTCGGAATAGGCGGAAACGGAGGCCTGCGTGGAGGGACAGCGTCTCAAAGAGGATTAGGTGTGTCCGTGTCGCCCTCTTTTCAGGCAGCATTTGGCCCTGTGTCATGGTGGGGCAGGGATTTCGCGGCCGACGGGCGGACCTCTAATCATTCGAACGCGCTGGGAATGGGCGGAAATGGAGGCCTGCGTGGAGGGACAGCGTCTCAAAGAGGACTTGCTGCGCGCGCGTCTCCCTTTTTTCGGGGAAACTTTTGCACCTTTTTCATGGTAGAGCCAGGAAATCCCGGCCTCCTGGCGGGCCTCCGACCCTCAGAATGTGCTCGGAAGGGGCAGAAACGGAGGCCTGCGCGGAGGGAGAGTGTCTCCAAGAGGACTAGGTGCGTGCCCATCCCCTGTTTTCGAGGCAACTTTTGCCCCTCTGCCAGGGTGGGGCCGGGAAATTGCGGCATCCGGGCGGGTTTCCCAACGTAGGAACGCGCTCGGATCGGGTGGAAACAGTGGCCTGCGCGTATGGAAAGCATCTCCCACAGGATTCGGTGCGCGCGTCGCCCTTTTTTCCCGGCAACTTTTGCCCCTCTGTAAGCGTGGGGCCGGGAAATCCCAGCCTTCGGGCGGGACTCCGACTGTCGGAACGCGCTAGGAATGGGCGGAAACGGAGTCCTCCACAGAAGGACAGCGTCTCAAAGAGGACTAGGTGTTTCCGTGTAGCCCTCTTTTCAGGCAGCTTTTGGCCCTTTGTCAGGGTGGGGCTGGGAAATCGCGGCCTCCGGGCGGGCTTCCGAATGTAGGAACACGCTCGTAACAGGCGGAAACAGAGGGCTGCATGGAGGGACAGCATATCAAAGAGGACTACGTGCGCGCGCGTTGCCCTTTTTTCAGAACAACTTTTGCCCCTCTTTCATGGTGAGAAGGGAAATCCCAGCCTCAGGGCGGGACTCCGAACGTCGGAACGCGCTCAGAAAGGGCGGAAATGGAGGCCTGCAGGGAGGGACCGCCTCTCCATCAGGATTGGGTGCGAGTGTCACCCTTTTTTCGGGGCAAATTTTGCTCATCTGTCAGGGTGGAGCCGAGAAATCCCGGCCTCCGGGCGGGCCTCCGATCGTCGGAACAATCTCGGGACGGGCGGAAAAGGATGACTGGGCGAGGGACACCATCACCAAGAGGCCTAGGTGCGCGTACGTCTCCCTGTTTTCGGGGCAACTTTTGCGCCTCTGTAAGGGAGGGGCCGGGTAATCGCGGCCTCCGGGTGAGCCTCCAACCGTCGGAACACGCTTGGAACGGGCGGAAATGAAGCCCTGCTCGGAGGGACAGCATCTCAAAGGGGATTCGGTGTATCCACTTGGCCCTCTTTTCAGGGCAACGTTTGCCCCTCTGTCAGGGTGCGGCCGGGAAATCACGGCCTCTGGGCAGCAATCCAACCGTCGAAATGCTCTCGGAATGGGTGCAAACGGAGGCCCCCGCGGAGGGACAGCGTCTCCAAGAGGACTAGGTGCACGCACATCCCCCTCTTTTTGGGGCAAGTTTTGGCCCTCTGTCAGGGTGGGCCGGGAAATCGCAACCTCCGGGCGGTCCTCTGACCATCGGAACATGCTCGGAACGGGCAGAAATAGAGGCCTGCGCGGAGGGACAGCGTCCCAAAGAGGACTAGGTGTGTCCGCGTGGCCTTCTTTTCGGGGCGACTTTTGCACCTCTGTCAGGGTGGGGCCGGGAAATCGCGGCGTCCGGGCGTGACTCTGACCGTCGGAACGTCTTCGGAATGGGAGGAAACGGAGGCCTGCGTGAAGGACAGCTTCTCAAAGAGGACTCGGTGAGCGCGCTTCGCCATGTTTTCGGGGCATCTTTTGCCTCTCTGTCAGGGTCGGGCCAGGAAATCCTGCCCTTCGGGCGGGCCTCCGACCGTCGTAACGTGCTCGGTATGGGCAGAAATGGAAGCCTGTGCGGAAGGACAGCGTCTCAAAGAGGACTATGTGTGTCCGCGGGGCCCTCTTTACGGAGCAACTTTTGTCCCTCTGAGTGGGGCCGTGAAATAGCAGCCTCCGGGAGTGCCTCCGACCATCGGAACGCGCTCAGAAGGGGCGGAAACGGAGGCCTGGCCGGAGGAAAGTGTCTCAAAGGGGACTAGGTGCGCGCGCATCCCCCTGTTTTCTGGGCTACTTTGGCCCTACTGTCCGGGTGGGGCCAGGAAATTGTGGTCCTCGGGCGGGTCTCCGACCTTCAGAACGTCCTGGGAACGGATGGAAATGGAGGCCTGCGCTGAGTAACAGCATTTGAAAGAGGACTAGGTGTGTCCGTGTCACCCTCTTGTCGGGGCAACTTTTGGCCCTCTGTCAGGGTGGGGCTGGGAAATTGCGGATCCAGGCGGGCCTCGGACTGTCGTAACGTGCTCTAAACGGGTGGAAACGGAGCCCTGCGCGACGGACAGATGCTCAAGGAGGATTAGGTGTGTCCGCGTGGCTCTCTTTTGGGGGCAACTTTTGCCCCTCTGTCAGGGTGGAGCCGGGAAAACGCGGCCTCTGGGCGGGCCTCCGACTGTCGGAACACACTCGGATCAGGGGGCACAGTTTCCTGCGTGGAGGGAGAGTGTCTCAAAGGGGACTAGGTGCGTGGATCGCCCTGTTTTCCGGGCAACTTTTGACCCTCTGTCAGGGTGGAGCCGGGAAGGCAGGGCCTCCGGGCAGTCTCCGACTGTCGGAACGCGCTCGGAATGGGCGGAAACGGAGGCCCGCGCGAGGGACTGCGTGTCCAAGAGAACCATGTGCGTCCATGTGGCCCTCTTTTCGGGGCAACGTTTGCCCCTCTTTCCGGGAAAACCCGGACACCGGGCGGGCCTCAGACCATAGGAATGTGTTCGGAAAGGGCAGAAACGGAGGCCTGCGTGGAAGGACAGCGTCTCAAAGAGCACTAGGTGTGTCCGCGTGGCCCTCTTTTCAAGGCAACGTTTGCCCTGCTGTCAGGATGGGGCCGGGAAATCGCGGCCTCCGGGCCGGCATCCGACCATCGGAACACACTTGGAACAGGCGGAAACGGAGGCCTGCGCAAAGGACAGCTTCTCAAAGAGGACTAGGTGCGCGCGCTTTGCCCTGTTTTCCGGGCATCTTTTTCCTCTTTGTCAGGGTGGGGCCGTGAAATCCTTGCCTTCGGGCAGGCCTCCGACCGTCGTAACGTGCTCGGTATGGGCAGAAACGGAGGGCTACGCGGAGGGACAGTGTTTCAAAGAGGACTAGGTGTGTCCGCGTCGGCCTCTTTTCACGGCAAGTCTTGCCCATCTGTTAGGGTGTGGCCGGGAAATCGCAGCTTCCGGGCAGGACTCCGACCATCAGAACGCGCTCGGAACGTGCTAAAACGGAGGACTGCGCGGAGGGACAGAGACTCAAAGAGGACTAGGTGTATCCGCGTCACCCTCTTTTCGGGGCAACTTTTTCCCCTCTGTCAGAGTGGGGCCTGGAAATCACGGCCTCCGGGCGTACGTCCGACAGTCGGAACGCGCTCAGAACAAGCGGAAACGGGGGCCTGCGCGGAGGGCATTTTCTCCAAGAGGACTAGGTGCGCGCACTACCCCTTGTTTTCGGGGCAGCTTTAGCCCCACTGTCAGGGTGGGGCCGGGAATTCGCGGCCTCCGGGCGGGACTCCGACCGTCGGAACGTGCTCGGAATGGGCGGAAATGAAGGCCTGCACGAGGGTCAGCGTCTCAAAGAATACTAGGTGCGTCCATGTGTCCCTTTTTTCGGGGCAACTTTTGCCCCTCTGCCAGGGTGGAGCCGGGAAATCCTGGCCTCTGGGTGGGCCTCCAACCTTCGGAACGCACTCGGAACGGCGGACTCGGATTCCTGTGCGGAGGGACAGCATCTCAAAGGGGACTAGGTGTGTCCGAGTCACCCTCTTTTCGGGGCAACTTCTGGCCCTCTGTCAGGGTGGGGCCAGGAAATCTCTACCTCCAGGCGGGCTTCCGACCGTTGAAACACGCTCGGAACGGGCAGACGCGGAGGCCTGTGCGGAGTGAAAGCGTCTCATGGAGGACTAGGTGTATCCGCGTCACCCTCTATGCGGGGCAACTTTTGCCCCTCTGTTATGGTAGGGACGGGAAATCGCGACCTCCCGGTGGGACTGCGACCTTAGGAATGCGCTCGGAATAGGCACAAATGGAGGCCAGCATGGAAGGATTGCGTCTCAAATAGGACTAGATGTGTCCACTTCACACTCTTCTCTGGGAAACTTTTGGCCCTCTTTCAGGGTGAGGACGGGAAATCGCAGCCTCCGGGCGGTCCTCCGACCGTAGGAATGCTCTCAGAATAGGCGCAAATGGAGGCCAGCGCGGAAGGATTGCGTCTCAAAGAGGACTAGGTGTGCGCGTGTCGTCCTCTTTTCAAGGCCACCTTTGCCCCTCTGTCAGACTGGAGCCGGGAAATCAAGGCCTCCGGGCGGGCCTCCGATCGTCGGAACTCTCTCGGAATGGGCGGAAACGGAGGCCTGCGTGGAGGAACAGCATCTCAAAGGGGACTCGGTGGACGCGCTTCACCCTTTTTTCGGGGCAACGTTTGCCCCACTGTCAGTGTGGGACCAGGAAATCGCGGCCTCCGGGCAAGCCTCCGACCGTTGGAACGTGCTCGGAACGGGCAGAAACAGAGCCGTGCGCGGAGGGAAAGCGTCTCAAAGGGGACTAGGTGTGTCCGCGTTGCCCTCTTTTTGGGGAAACTTTTGGGCCTCTGTCAGGGTTGGGCCGGGAAATCGCGGCCTCTGGGCGGGCCTCCGACCGTCGGAACGTGCTCGGAACGGCCG
The DNA here is from genome assembly GCF_004798865.1 of Varanus komodoensis. Lineage (NCBI taxonomy): Eukaryota > Metazoa > Chordata > Lepidosauria > Squamata > Varanidae > Varanus > Varanus komodoensis. Next base: position 40,799 of record NW_025335738.1, on the reverse strand, counting down.
GAAACGGAGGCTTGCGCGATAGACAGCGTCTCAAAAGGACTTGGTGCGTGCACGTTGCCTTGTTTTCAGAGCAACTTTTGCCCCTCTGTCAGAGTGGGGCCGGGAAATCGTGGCCTTTGGGCAGGCCGCCAACCGTCGGAACGCGGTGGTACGATCAGAAACAGAGGCCTGCAAGGAGGGAAAGCATCTGACAGAGGACAAGGTTTGTCTGAGTAGCCCTCATTTCGGGGCAACATTTGTCTTTCTGTCAGGGTGGGGCCGGGAAATCGCGGCCTCCGGGAGGTCCGCCGACGGTTGGAACGCACTCGGAATGGGCGGAAACGGAGGCTTCTGCGGAGGAACAGCGTCTCAAAGAGGACTAGGTGAGTCCGAGTCGCCCCCTTTTTGGGGCAACTTTAGCCCATCTGACGAAGGGGGGGGGGGAAATCGTGGCCTCTGAGCAGGCCTCCGACTGTCAGAACCCGCCAGGAAAGGGCGGAAAGGGAGGCCTGCGTGGAGGGACAGCGTCTCAAATACGACTAGGAGTGTCCGTGGTGCCCTCTTTTCGGGGCAACTTTTGCCCCTCTGTCAGCGTGGGAACGGGAAATCGCGGCATCCGGGCGGGACTGCGACCGTAGGAATGCACTCGGAACGGGCGCAAACGGAGGCCAGCACGGAAGGATAGCGTCTCAAATAGGACTAGGTGTGTCCGCGTCACCCTCTTTTCGGGGAAACTGTTGGCCCTCTGTCAGGGTGGGACGGGAAATTGCGGCTTCCAGGCGGTCCTCCGACTGTCGGAACGCGCTCGGAACAGGTGGAAACAGAGGCCTGCGCGGAGGGAGAGCGTCTGAAAGAGGACTAGGTGCGCGTGTCCCCCTTTTTTCGGGCCAACTTTTTCCCCTCTGTCATCGTGGGGCCGGGAAATCCCGTCCTCCGGGGGGGCATGCAACCATCGGAATGCGCTCGGAACGGGCTGAAACGGAGGCCTGAGCGAGGGACAGCTTCTCAAAGAGGACAAGGTGCGCGCAGGTCGCCCTCTTTTTGGGACAACCTTTTCCCCTCTGTCAGACTGGGACCGGGAAGTCAGGGCCTCCGGGCGGGCCTCCGAACGTCGGAACCCTCTCGGAATGGGCAGAAACGGAGGACTGCGCGGAGGGCATTTTCTCCAAGAGGACTAGGTGCGCGCGCTTCCCCTTGTTTTCGGGGCAACTTTAGCCGCACTCTCAGGGTGGGGCTGGGAATTCACGGCCTCTGGGCAGGTCTCTGACAGTCGGACCATGCTCGGAACGGGCGGAAATGGAGGCCAGCGCGAGGGACAGCGTCTCAAAGAATACTAGGTGTGTCCGTGTGGCCCTTTTTTCGGGGCAACTTATGTCCCTCTGTTAGAGTGGAGCCGGGAAATCGCGGCCTCCGGGTGGGCCTCCGACCGTCGGAACGTGCTCGGAAGGTGTGGAAACAGAGACATGCACGGAGGGACAGCGTCTCCAAGAGGACTATGTGCGCACGCATCCCCCTGTTTTCGGGACAACTTTAGCCCCACTGTCAGCGTGGGGCCGGGAAATCTCTGCCTCCGGGCGGGCTTCCGCCCGTGGGAACACGCTCGGTATTGGCAGAAACGGAAGCCTGCACGGAGGGACAGCGTCTCAAAGAGGACTAAGTGTGTCCGCGTGGCTCTCTTGTCGGAGCAACTTTTGCCCCTCTGTAAGAGTGGGGCCGGGAAATCATGGCCTCCGGGAGGGCCTCCGACCGATGAAACACACACAGATTCGGCGGAAATGGAGGCCAGCGCGAGGGAAAGCGTCTCAAAGAGGACTATTTATTTATTTATTTATTAAAACATTTTTATGCCGCCCCATTCGCCGAAGCCTCGGGGCGGCTTACAACAAAAAGTTAAAATAACATTTTATAATATAAACTGTAAAATACAAATATATAATATAAAACATACAATATAAAGCAAGCCGCCCTGGCCAAATAAAATTCAATAGTATTAACATTTAAAATACTGCTTAAATAAAAAGTTCTTTGCCTGGCGCCGAAAAACAAATAACGACGGCGCCAGGCGGACCTCTCTGGGGAACGCATTCCATAACTTAGGCGCCACCGCTGAGAAAGCCCTTCTCCGAGAAACCACCCTCCTAACTTCTTCCACAGAGGGCTCCCGGAGAAGGGCCTCTCCCGCCGATCTCAGGGGGCGGCTGGGCATATAAGGATGTAAGCGCTCCTTCAGGTAACCAGGACCCAAGCCGTTTAGGGCTTTATAGGTCATTACCAACAACTTGAATTGGGCCCGGACTTCAATGGGAAGCCAGTGAAGCTGACGGACAACTGGAGTCATGTGAACATAACATCCAGTCCCCGTCAGCAGCCTGGCAGCTCTATTTTGGACCAATTAAAGTATCCGGACCGTCTTCAAGGGTAGCCCCACATAGAGCGCGTTACAGAAGTCGAAACGGGAAGTCACCAAGGCATTTGTCACTGTCGCAAGGCAGTCGTTCTCCAGATAGGGCGCAGCTGATGAATCAGCCGAAGCTGGAGGAAAGCGCTCCTCGCCACTGCTGTTACCTGAGCTTCCAGTGAAAGCTCTGGGTCAAGGAGCACTCCCAAGCTGCGGACCTTGTCCCTAAGAGGGAGTGCAACCCCATGCATGACAAGGTTCAATTCACCCTCTCCGAAGCCCGATCCGCCAACCAACAGGACCTCCGTCTTGTCTGGATTGAGCTTCAGTTTATTGGCCCTCATCCAGCCCATTACCTCGGCCAGGCACCGGTTCAGCACAGCCACTGCCTCACCTGGATTGGTGGAAAACGAGAGGTAGAGCTGGTTATCATCAGCGTACTGCTGGTTCTGCAGCCCACACCTCCTGATGACCTCTCCCAGCGGTTTCATGTATATGTTGAACAGCAAAGGGGACAAAATGGACCCCTGTGGTACGCCATGGCAGCTATGCCATGGAGTACCACAGGGGTCCATTTTGTCCCCTATGACCTCCTTCTGGAACCGGCCATTGAGATAGGAATGGCACCACTGCAAAGCAGTGCCTCCGACCCCCAATCCCGCAAGCCTATCCAGAAGGATAACATGGTCGATGGTCTCGAAAGCCGCTGAGAGGTCCAGAAGAACCAACAGGGACGCACTCCGCCTGTCCTTCTCCCTGCACAGGTCATCATACAGGGCGACCAAGGCAGATTCAGTACCGTACCCGGGTCTGAAGCCGGACTGCAATGGGTCCAGATAATCAGTTTCATCCAAGAGTGCTTGGAGTTGTCCCGCCACCACTCGTTCTAACACTTTGCCCAGAAACGGGATGTTGGCCACTGGTCTATAATTAGTGGCTATCTCTGGATCCAGTGACGCCTTCTTCAGGACCGGTCGGACTACCGCCTCCTTTAAAGGGGCAGGCACCCGACCCTCCCTCAGAGAAGCGTTAACCACTTCCAACATTCAGGTTCCAATCCCGTGCTTGGAATCATTTATTAACCAAGACGGGCAAGGGTCCCAAAGGCAACTGGTTGGACGTACTCGCCCAAGCACCTTGTCCACGTAATCGGGCCGCAGTAACTGAAATTCATCCAATAAATCTGGACCAGACGGCAGCGTTGGTGTCTCCTTTGAAACCTCTGAATCAATAGTGGTGTCCAGCTCGTGACGAATCTGAGCGATTTTCTCCCTGAAATGCCTGGTAAAGTCGTCACAGCGGGCCTTTGAGGGTGGAATCAGGTCTTCTTTTGGACCTGGACGAACCAGGCCTTGCACCACTCGAAAGAGCTCCGCCGGACGGCATTGTGAGGAGGCAATGGAAGCGGAAAAGAATCTCTTTTTTGCCGTCCTCACCGCCACAGCATAGGCCTGATAGTGGGCTCTTAAGTGTGTTTGGTCAGATTCATTTCGTGATTTCCTCCACCTACGCTCTAGTCATCTCCCAACCTGCTTCATCGCCCTCAATTCAGAAGTATACCAAGGGGAAGAGCGGGCTCTGCCCGGTGGGAGAGGACGCTTAGGAGCGATCGTGTCTACAGCCCTGGTCATCTCCCCATTCCACAGTTCGACCAGAGCCTTGACAGGAGCACCCGTCTTGTCAGCCGGAAACTCCCCCAGGGCCTTCAGGAATCCTTCCGGATCCATCCGGCTCCGGGGGCGGACCCACATAATCGTGTCTGCACCCTTACAGAGGGAGAAGTCGCTCTCGAGCACAAACCTCACCAGTAAGTGATCTGACCATGACAGGGGAGTTAAGCATAAATTACTCACCCTCAGACACCCCTCTTCCTGCCCCGTCGAGAAAACCAGGTCCAGAGTGTGTCCCCGTTCATGGGTTGGGCCGATGTCATGTTGAGACAGCCCCATGGCCGTCATGGAAGCCATGAAGTCCTGAGCCGCCCCGGTCAGACTAGCCTCGGCATGGAGATTGAAGTCCCCCAGGACCAACATCCTGGGGGTACTCAACACCAGGTCCGAGACAGTCTCCGTCAGCTCAGGCAGGGAGACTGTTGGGCAGAAGGGTGCACGGTACAACAACAGAATCCCCAGTCTGTCTCGGTTGCCCAACACCAAGTAGAGGCACTCCAGCCCTGGTCTCGAAGGGACAGGAACTCCCGTGAGATAGATGGAGGCTCGGTGAACCAAAGCGACCCCCCCTTCCGCTCCCCTCCGGCCGTGATCAGTGCTGGACCAGGTAACCGGGCGGGCACACTTGGGAGAGGGCAACATCCCCCCCCTTTCCCGCCCAGGTCTCCGTTATGCAGACCAGGTCGGCCCCCTCATCCACAATCAGGTCCTGGATGAGGGCAGATTTGTTATTGACCGACCTGGCATTAAGCAACAGCACCGTCAGGCCGGAGGGGTGATTGACGAGACTCCCTGGCACCCTCCGGCTGGGAGCAAAACCAGAAGTAGGGACAGGTGTCAGCCATCTGTCCCTCCTTCTTCTATGCGGACACGTTAAGCTCCCACCGCTGTTAGGTCCCTTGCCCATAACCACCTCAATGGTGGCGCCCGTGCGCTCCCCAGGAACCATAAGCGGCAGCATGGCCAGGGACGACTCCATAAAACGATTTAAAATACTACTAAAAAAAAAAAAAAACACCCTCACTCACAGCCCAGCAGGAGGGCCTAATATTGCCAAGCGAAAGCCCCTGGCCAGCCCCGCCCCCCGCTCGGTCACCCGAACGGCGGCAACCGCAATTTGGCCGACGCCCTTCGGCCGCCGGCCCTGCGTCACCCCGCCTCGTCCAGAGCACGCCTGCCACACGTGCTGGGGCGTGGCAGAGCGGCCAGGTGGGCAGTGTATGGCGGCGCGGTGCGGCGCAGTCTTACGCGGCGAGGCAGCAGCTCCCCCCCGGCGTGGCGCGGTCTTACACGGCGAGGAGGCGGCCCTCCTCCGGTGTAGGCTGCCGGGCGCAGTTGGTGCTGTCCGCGTCACCCTCGGTGTGTCCGCGTCACCCTCTTTTTGGGGAAACTTTTGGGCCTCAGTCAGGGTGGGGCCGGGAAATAGAGGCCTCTGGGCGGGACTCCGATCGTCGGAACGCGCTCAGAAGGGGCAGAAGCGGAGGCCTGCGTGAGGGACAATGTCTCAAAGAGGACTAGGTGTGTCCACGTGGCCCTCTTTTCGGGGCAACGTTTGCCCCACTGTCAGCGTGGGGCCCGGTAATCGCGGCCTCCGGGCAAGCCTCCGACCATCGTAACGTGCTCGGAACGGGCGGAAACGGAGGTCTGCGCTGAGAGACAGCTTCTCAAATGGGAGTAGGTGTGTCCGCATTACCCTCTTTTTGGGGAAAATTTTGGGGCTCTGTCAGGGTGGGGCCAGGAAATCGCGGCCTCCAGGCGGGCCTCCGACCGTCGGAAAGTGCTTGGAATGTTTGGAAACGGAGGCCTGCATGAGGGACAGCGTCTCAAAGGGGACTAGGTGTGTCCACGTTACCCTCTATTCGGGGCAACTTTTGGCCCTCTGTCAGGGTGAGGCCGGGAAACCGTGGTCTCCGGGCGGTCCTCCGACCGTCGGAACGCGCTTGGAATGGGTGGAAACGGAGGCCTGCGCGGAGGGACAGCGTCTCCAAGGGGACTAGGTGGACTCGCGTCCCCTGTTTTCGGGCAAAGTTTGCCCCACTGTCAGCGTGGGGCCGGGAAATCGCGGCCTCTGGGAGGGCCTCCGACTGTAGGAATGCACTCAGAACAGGCAGAAACGGAGGTCTTCATTGAGGGAAAGAGTCTCAAAGAGGAGAAAGTACGCGTGCATGTCCCCTTTTCTGGGCAACTTTTGCCCCTCTGTCAGGCTGGGGCCAGGAAATCGCGGCCACCGGGCGGGCCGCCGACTGTTGGAACGCGCTTCGAATGGGCGGAAATGGAGTCCTGCGCGGAGGGACAGCGTCTCAAAGAGGACTAGGTGTGTCCGCGTCACCCTCTTTTTGGGGAAACTTTTGGGCCTCTGTCAGGGTTGGGCCAGGAAAGCGCGGCCTCCGGGCGGTCATCCGACCATTGGAACGTGCTCGGAATGGGCAGAAACAGAGGCCTGCGCATAGGGACAGTGTCTCAAAGGCAACTAAGTGTGTCCGCGTCACCCTCTTTTTGGGGAAACTTTTGGGCCTCTGTCAGGGTGGGGCCGGGAAATCGTGGCGTCCGGGCGGGCCTCCAACCATCGATACGTGCTCGGAACAGGCGGAAACGGAGGCCTGCATGAGGGACAGTGTCTCTAAGAGGACTATGTATGTTGTCTTGACCCTCTTTTCGGGGCAACTTTTGGACCTCTGTCAGCTTGGGGCCTGGAAATCCTGGCCTCCGGGTGGGCCTCCGACCAAAGGAACAGGCTCAGAATGGGCGGAAACGGATTTCTGCGCGGAGGGACAGCATCTCAAAAGGGACTAGGTGTGTCCGCGGCACCCTCTTATTGGGGAAACTTTTGGGCCTCTGTCAGAGTCAGGCCGGGAAATCCTGGCATCCGGGTGGGCCTCCGACCGAAGGAACAGGCTCAGAATGGGCAGAAACAGAGGCCTGCGCGTAGGGACAGTGTCTCAAAGGGGACTAAGTGTGTCCTCGTGGCCCTCTTTTCGGGGCAACTTTTGCCCCTCCGTCAGGGTGGGACCGGGAAATCGTGGCTGCCGGCAGGACTCCGACCGTCGGAACGCGCTCGGACCACGCGGAAACGGAGGCCTGCGTGGCAGGACAGCGTCTCAAAGAAGACTTGTTGTGTCCGCGTCGCCTCTTTTCGGGGCAACTTTTGCCCCTCTTTCAGGGGGGGCCGGGAAATCGCGGCCTCCGGGCGGGATTCCGACCTTCGGAAGGCGCACGGAACGGGCGGAAATGGATGCCTGCGTTTAGGGATAGTGTCTCAAAGAGGACTTGGTGTGTCTGCGTGGCCCTCTTTTCGGGGCAACTTTTTCCCCTCTGTCAGAGTGGGGCCGGGAAATCGCGGCCTCCGTGCGGGTGTCCGAACGTCAGAACGTACTCGGAACGGGCGGAAAAGGAGGCCTGCATGAGGGACAGCGTCTCAAAGAGGACTAGGTTTTCCTTGTCGCTCTCTTTTTGGGGCAACTTCTGCCGCTCTGGCAGGGTGGGTCCCGGAAATCGTGGCCTACGGGCGGGCCTCCGACCGTCCCAACGCGCTCGGAATGGGCGGAAAAGGAGGCCAGCGTGGAGGGACACGATCTCAAAGAAGACTAGTTGTGTCCTCGTGGACCTATTTCAGGGTCAACTTTTGCCCCTCTGTCAGAGTTGGGCCGGGAAATCCTGAGTCCGGGTTGGCCTCTGACCGTAGGAACACGCTCGGAATGGGCAGAAACGGAGGCCTTCACTGAGGGACAGCGCCTGAAAGAGGAATAGGTGCGCTCCTCACCCTGTTTTCCGTGTAACTTTTCCCTCTCTTTTAGGGTGGGGCCTAGATATTCCGGCCTTCGATGGGTCCTCCGACCATTGGAACGTGCTCGGAAAGGGCGGAAACTGAGGCCTGCGTGGCGGACAGCATCTCAAAGAGGACTTGGTGTGTCCACGTCGCCCTGTCTTTGGGGCAACTTTCGCCCTCTGTCAGGGTGGAGCCGGGAAATCACGGCCTTTGGGTGGGCCTCCGACCGTCAGAACGCGCTCGGAAATGGCAGAAACTGAGGCCTGCGCGGCGGGGCAGCGTCTCACAGAGGACTTGGTATGTTTGCGTCACCCTCATTTCGGGGCAACTTTTGCACCTCTGTCAGGGGGGGCCGGGAAATCGCGGCCTCCAGACGGGACTCTGACCGTCGGAAGGCGCACAGAACAGGCGGAAATGGATGCCTGCGTGTAGAGATAGCGTCTCAAAGAGGACTTGGTGTGTCTACGTGGCCCTCTTTTCGGGGCAACTTTTTCCCCTCTGTCAGGGTAGGGCCGGGAAATCGCGGCCTCTGGGCGGGCCTCCGAGCATTGGAACGCGCTTCAAACGGGTGGAAGTGGATGCCTGCGTGGAAGGACAGCGTCTCAAAGAGGACTAGGTGTGTCCGCGTCACCCTCTTTTCGGGGCAAGTCTTGCCCATCTTTCAGGGTGGGGCCGGGAAATTGCGGCCTCCGGGTGTGACTCCGACCGTCGAAACGCGGTCGGTACAGGCAGAAAAGGAGGCCTGCGCAAGTTACAGCATCCCAAAGAGGAGTAGGTGCGTGCACGTGGCCCTGTTTTCGGGGCAACATTTGCCCCTCTGTCAGGGTGGAGCTGGGAAATGCCGGCCTGCGGGCATGCTTCGGACCATCGGAATGTTTTTGCAACGGGCGGAAAACGAGACCTGCGCTGAGGGACAGCGCCTGAAAGAGGACCAGGTCCGCGCATCGCCCTGTTTTCTCGGCAACATTTGCCTCTCTGTCAGGGTGGGGCCGGGAAATCGCAGCCTCCGGGCGGGACTTCGACCATCGGAACCCGCTCTGAACGGGCGGAAACGGGGGCCTGGGTGGAGGGACAGCGACTCAAAAAGGACTAGGTGTGTCCGCGTGGCCCTCTTTTCAGGGAAACTTTTTCCCCTCTGTCAGAGTGGGGCCGGCAAATCGCGGCCTCTGGGCGGGCCTCCGACCGTCGAAACGCGGTTGGTACAGGCAGAAACGGAGGCCTGAGCGGAGGGACAACGTCTCAAAGAAGACTAGGTGCGTCCATTTCTCCATCTTTCAGGGGCAACTTTTGCCTCTCTGTCAGGGTGGGGCCAGGCAATTGCAGCCTTCGGGCGGGCCTCCGACCCTCGAAACGTGGCTGGAAAGGCAGAAAAGGAGGCCTGCACAAGGGACAGCGTCCCAAAGAGGACTAGGTGCGCGCACGTTGCCCTGTTTTCGGCACAACATTTGCCCCTCTGTCAGGGTGGAGCTGGGAAATCCGGGCCTGCGGGCATGCAACTTTTGTACCTCCGTCAGGGTGGGGACGGGAAATCACGGCCTCCGGGCGGGACTCAGAACTTCAGAACACGCTTGGAACGGGCGGAAACGGAGGCCTGCGAGGAGGGACAGCGACTCAAAGAGTACCAGGTGTGTCCGCGTCGCCCTCTTTTCGGGGAAACTTTTGGGCCTCTGTCAGGGTGGGGCCGGGAAATCGCGGTCTCCGGGTGGGCCTCCGACTGTCGGGACGCGCTTGGCCCGGGCGGAAACGGAGTCCGGCTTGGCAGGACAGCGTCTCAAAGAGGCCTAGGTGTATACTCGTCGCCCTGTTTTCGGGGCAACTTTTGTCCTCTGTCAGGATGGAGCCGGGAAATCGCGGCCTTTGGGTGGCCTGTGACCGACGGAACGTGTTCGGTACCGGCACAAATGGGGGCCTGCGCGAAGGGACAGCGTCTCAAAGAAAACTAGGTGCGTGTGCATCTCCCCCCTTTCCGGGCAACTTTTGCCCCTCTGTCAGGTTGGAGCCAGGTAATCGCGGCCTCCGGGAGGGCCTCCGACCATTGGAACGCACTCGGAACGGGCGGAAATGGAGGCCTGCATGAGGGACAGCTTCTCAAAGAGGACTAGGTGTGTCTGCATGACCTTCTTTTCGGGACAGCTTTTCCCCCTCTGTCAGGGTAGGGCCGGGAAATTGCGGCCCCTGGGCAGGACTCCGACTGTTGGAACACGCTCAGAACAGGCGGAAACAGAGGCCAGCATGTGGGACAGTGTCCCAAAGAGGACTAGGTGTGTCCGCGTCACTTTCTTTTTGGGACAACTTTCCCCCTCTGTCAGGGTCAGGCGGGGAAATCGCGGCCTCCGTGCGGTCCTCCGACAAAGGGGATTAGGTGTGTCCGCGTCACCCTCTTTTTGAGGAAACTTTTGGGCTTCTGTCAGGGTGGGGCCAGGAAATCGCGGCGTCTGGGCGGGACTCTGACCATTGAAACATGCTCGGAACGGGCGGAAACAGAGGTCTGCACGAGGGACAGTGTCTCTAGGAGGACTATGTATGTCCGCGTGACCCTCTTTTCGGGACAACCTTTGGACCTTTGTCAGGGTGGGGCCTGGAAATCGCGGCCTCCGGGCGGGCCTCCGACCGTAGGAATGCTCACAGAATGGGCGGAAACAGATTTCTGCGCGGAGGGACAGCGTCTCAAAAGGGACTAGGTGTGTCCACGTCACCCTCTTACTGGGGAAACTTTTGGGCCTCTGTCAGGGTGGGGCCGGGAAATCGCGGCCTCCAGGCGGGCCTACGACCGTCGGAACGCGCTCGGAATGGGTGGTAACAGAGGCCTGCGCGGAGGGACAGCGCCTCCAAGAGGACTAGGTGGACGCGCGTCAGCCTGTTTTCGGGGCAACGTTTGCCCCACTGTTAGCATGGGGCCGGGAAATCGCGGCCTCCGGGCAAGCCTCCAACCATCAGAACGTGCTCCGAATGGGCAGAAACAGAGGCCTGCGCGGAAGGGACAGCGTCTCAAAGGGGACAAGGTGTGTCCGCGTCGCGCTATTTTTGGGGGAAACTTTTCGGCCTCTGTCGGGGTGGGGCCGGGAAATAGAGGCCTCCGGGGGGTCCTCCGACCATCGGAACGTGCTTGGAATGAGCAGAAACAGAGGCCTGCGCGGAGGGACAGCGTCTCAAAGAGGACTATGTATGTCCGCGTGACCCTCTATCCGGGGCAAATTTTGGACCACTGTCAGGGTGGGGCAGGGAAATCGCGGACTCCAGGCAGGTCTCTGACCGTCGGAACGCACTTGGAACGGGCGAAACGGTGGCCTACGCGAGGGTCAGCATCTCCAAGTGGACTAGGTATGTCTGCATGCCCCTCTTTTCGGGGCAACTTTTGCCCGTCTATCAGGGTGGGTACGGGAAATCACGTCTTCCGTGCAAGTTTCTGACCGTTGGAAAGCGCTCGAAACAGGCAGAAACGGAGGCCTGCGCGGAGGGACAGCGCCTCAAAAGGACTAGTTGCGCGTGTCACCCTCTGTTCGGGGAAACTTTTGGCCCTCTGTCAGAGTGGGGCCGGGAAATCTCGGCCTTTGGGTGGGCCTCCAACCGTCAAAACGCGATCGGTACTGTCAGAAACTAAGGCCTGCAAGGACTAGGTGTTTCCGCGTGGCCCTCTTTTCGGGGCAACCTTTGCCGCTCTGTCAGGTTGGGGACCGGAAGTCACAGCCACCGGGCGGGTCTCTGATCGTCGGAACGTGCTCAGAACGCGCAGAAACGGATCCCTGCGCGGAGGGAAAGCGACTGAAAAAGGACTAGGTGTGTCCGCGCCGCCCTCTTTTCGGGGCGATTTTGCCCAGCTGTCAGGGGGGGCCGGGAAATCGTGTCCTCCGGGCAGGCCTCCGACCGTTGGAACGCCCTCGGAACGGGCGGAAACGGAGGCCTGCACGGAGGGATGGCGTCTCAAAGGGGACTAGGTGTGTCCATGTCACCCTCTTTTTGGGGAAACTTTTGGGCCTTTGTCACGGTGGGGCCGGGAAATCGCTGCGTCCGGGCGGGCCTCCGACCCTCGGAACGTGCTCGGAACGGTGGGCACAGATTCCTGCGCGGAGGGACAGCGTCTCAATGGTGACTTGGTGCGTGCATCCCCCTGATTTCCAGGCAACTTTTGCCCCTCTGTCAGGGTGGAGCCGGGACGTCGCGGCCTCTGGGAGGGTCTCCGACTGTCGGAACACACTCGGAATGGGCGGAAACGGAGTCCTGCACGGAGGGACAGCGTTTAGATCAGGATTAGGTGCGCGCGTCACCCTTTTTTTCAGGCAACATTTGCCCCTCTGCCACGGTGAGCCGGGAAGTCCTGGCCCCCAGACAGGCCTCCGAATGTCGAAAGGCGCTCGGAAGGGGCGGAAACGGAGGCCTGCGCGGAGGGACAGTGTCTCAAAGAGGACTAGGTGCTCGCGTCGCACTCTTTTCCTGGCAACTTTTGCCCCTTTGTCAGCGTGGGACCGGGAAATCGTGGCCTCCGGGCGGACCACCGACTGTCGGAATGTGCTGGGAACAGGTGGAAATGGAGGCCTGCGAAGAGGGACAGCGTCACAAACAGGAATACGTGCGCGCTTGGCCCCCTTTTCAAAGCTACTTTTGCCCCTCTGTCACGGTGGAACTGGGAAATCCCGTGCTCCGGGCGGGCCTCAGACTGTCGGAATGAATTAGGAAGGGGGGAAACCGAGGCCTGCGCGGAGGGACAGCGTCTCAAAGAGGAATAGGTGTGCGTGGGCCGCCCTTTTTTCCGGGGAACTTTTGCCTCTCTGTCAGCGTGGGGCCGGGAAATCCCAGCCTTCAGGTTGGCCTCCGACCGTCGGAACTCACTCAGAAGGGGCAGAAACGGAGGCCTGCACAGAGAGACAGCGTCTCAGAGAGGACTAGGTGTGTCCCTGTCGCCCTCTTTTCAGGCAACTTTTACCTCTCTGTCAGCGAGGGGCCAGGAAACCCCGGCCTCCGGGCGGGCCTCCCACCGTCGGAACGCACTCAGAACGGGAGGAAAAAGAGAGCTGCTAGAGGGACAGCGTCTCAGAGAGGACAACGTGCGTACGTCACCCTCTTTTTGGGGCAAGTTTTGCTCCTCTCTCAGGTTGGGGTCGGGAAATCGCGGCCTCCGGGCTGGCATCCAAACGTCGGAACGTGCTCAGAACGGGCGGAAACGGAGGCCTGCGCGGAGGGACACCGTCACCAAGACGACTAGGGGTGTGTGTGTCGCCCTGTTTTCGGGGTAACGTTTGCCCCTCTGTCAGGGTGGAGCCGCGACATCGGGGGTTACGGGCGGGCCTCCGACCGTCGGAATTGGCGGAAATGGAGGCCTGCACGGAGGGAAAGCGTCTCCAAGAGGACTTGGTGAGCGCGCGTCCCCCTGTTTTCGGGGCAACGTTTGCCCCTCTGTCAGGGAGGGTCCGTGATAGCGCAGCCTCTTGGCGGGCCTCCAACCGTCGGAATGCGCTCGGAATGGGCAGAAACGGAAGCCTGCGTATAGGAACAGGGTCTCCAACAGGATTAGGTGCGCGCATCGCCCTTTCTTCTGGGCAACGTTTTCCCCTTTGTCAGCATGTGGCTGGGAAATCCCGGCCTTCGGGCATCCCTCCGACCATCGGAGCGTGCCTGGAAGGGGCGGAAACCGAGGCCTGCGCCGAGGGACAGCGTCTCATAGAGGAATAGGTGCGCGTGCATCACCCTGTTTTTAAGGTATCTTTTGCCTCTCTGTCAGTGTGGGGCCGGAACATCCCTGCCTTCAGGCCGGCCTCCGACCGTCAGAACGCACTCGGAACGGTTGTAAACGGAGGCCTGCGCGGAGGGACAGAGTCTCAAAGAGGACTAGTTGCGCGCGCGTCGCCCTGTTCTCGGGGTAACGTTTGCATACTGTCAGGGTGGAGCCAGGAAATCCCACGCCCCGGGCGGGAATCCGACCGTCGGAACGTGGGCGGAACGGGCGGAAGCCCGGCCGACGCAGAGGACAGTTTCTCAAAGTGGACTAGGTGTGTCCGTATTGCCCTCTTTTTGAGGCAAATTTTGCCCCTCTGTCATCCTGGAGCCGGGAAATCCTGGCCTCCAGACAGGCCTCCGACCATCGGACTGCGCTCAGAACGGGCGGATACGGAGGCCTGCACGTAGGGACAGCGTCTCCAACAGGAGTAGGTGCCCGTGTCGCCTTTTTTTCCGGGCAACTTTTGCCTCTCTGTCAGCTTGGGGCCGGGAAATCCCGGCCTTCGGGCGGGCCTCCGACCGTCGGAACGCGCTGTGAACGGGCAGAAACGGAGGTCTGCGCAGAAGGACACCGTCTCAAAGAGGACTACGTGCGCTCATAAACCTCTTTTCGAGGCAAATTTTGCCCCTCTGTCATGGTGGAGCCGGGAAATCCTGGCCTCCAGACGGGTCTCTGACCATCGGACCGCGCTTGGAACGGGCAGATACGGAGGCCTGGAAGTAGGAGCAGCGTCTCCAAGAGGATTAGTTGGGCGCGTCGGACTATTTTCTGGGCAACTTTTGCCCCTCTGTCGGAGTGGGGCCGGGAAATCCCAGCGTCCGGGCGGGCCATCGACCATCGGAACGCGCTCGGAACGGGCGGAAAAGGAGGGCTGTGCAGAGGGACAGCGTCTCCAACAGGATTAGGTGTGCGCGTCGCCCTTTTTTCCAGGCAACTTTTGCCCCTCTGTCAGCGTGGGGCCTGGAAATCCCGCCTTCGTGCGGACCTCCAACCGTCGGAAAGCACTCGCAACGTGCGGAAACGGAGGCCTGCGCAGAGGGACAGCGTCGCAAAGAGGACTACTTGCGCGCGTGGCCCTCTTTTCGAAGCTACATTTGCCGCACTGTTACGGTGGAGCTAGGAAATTCTGGCCTCCAGACAGGCCTACATCGGAATGCACTCGGAAGGGGCAGAAACGGAGTCCTGAGCGGAGGGACAGTGTCTAAAAGACTACTAGGGGCGCGCGTCGCCCTTTTTTCGGAGCAAATTTTGCCCCTCTGTCAGCGTGGGGCCGGGAAATCCCGGCCTTCGGGCAGGATTCTGACTGTAGGAACGCGCTTGGAACGGGCAGAAACGGAGGCCTGTGCGGAGGGACATCGTCTCAAAGAGGACTAGGTACGCACGTGTTGCCCTTTATTCGGGGCAACTTTTGTCCCTCTGTCAGCGTGGGGCCGGGAAATCCCAGCCTTCGGGCGGGCCTCCGACCGTCCGAACGCGCTTGGAACAGTCGGAAACGGAGGCCTGGGCGTAGGGACAGCTTCTCCAACAGGATAAAGTGCGCGCGTGTCGCCCTTTTTTCGGGGCTACATTTGCCCCTCTGTCATGCTGGAGCCGGTAAATCCCGGCCTCCAGGAGGGCCTCCGACTGTCAGAACGCGCTCGAAACGGGAGGAAACGAGGGCGTGAGCGAAGGGACAGCGTCTCCAACAGGATTAGGTGCGCACGTCGCCTTTATTTCCGGGCAACTTTTACCTCTCTGTCAGCGTGGGCCGCGAAATCCCGGCCTTCGGGCGGGCCTACAACTGTCGGAACGTGCTCGGAATGGGCAGAAACGGAGGCCTGCGCGGAGGGACCGCGTCTCTAAAAGGACTACGTGCGCGCGTGGCCCTCTTTTCGGGGCAACTTTCGCCCCTCTGTCACGGTGGAGCCAGGAAATCACAGCTCCCGAGCGGTCCTCCAATTGTCGGAACGCAATCGGTACGGGCAGAAACGGAGGCCTGCGCGGTGGGACAGCGTCTCCAAGAGGATTCGGTGCGCGAGCGTCGCCCTTTTCTCGGGGCAACTTTTGCCCCTCTGTCATGGTGTAGCCAGTAAATCCCGGCCTCCGGACGGGCCTCCGACCGTCAGAACGAGCTAGAAAAGGCAGAAACGGAGGCCTGCGTGTAGGGACATCGTCTCCAACAGGATTAGGGGCGCACGTCGCTTTTTTTTCTGGGGAACTTTTTCCTCTCCGTCAGCGTGGGGCCGGGAAATCCCGGCGTTCGGGCAGGCCTCCAACCGTCGGAACGTGCTCGGAACGGGCGGTGACGGAGTCCTGTGTGGAGAGACAGCGTCTCCAAGGGGACTAGGTGTGTTCATGTCGCCCTCTATTCAGGAAACTTTTTCCTCTCTGTCAGCGTGGGGCCGGGAAATCCTGGCCCCAGATGGGCCTACTACCGTCGGAACGCGCGCGGAAGGGGCTTAAACGGAGGCCTTCACGGAGGGATAGCGTCTCAAAGAGGCTACGTGCGCGCTTTGCCTTTTTTCAAGGCAAGTTTTGCCCCTCTGTCACGGTGGAGCCGGGAAATCCTGGCCTCCAGACGGCTCGTAATGGGCGGAAACGGAGGCCTGCGCGAAGGAAACTTTCTCAAAGAGGACTAGGTGCGCTCGCTTCGCCCTGTTTTCCGGGCAACTTTTGCCTCTCTGTCAGGGTGGTGCCGGGACATCCTGGCCTTCGGGCTGGCCTCCGACCGTCGTAACACGCTCGGTATTGGCAGAAACGGAAGCCTGCGCGGAGGGACAGCATCTCAAAGAGGACTATGTGTGTCCTCTTAGCCCTTTTTTCGGAGCACCTTTTGCCCATCTGTTAGAGTGGGGCCGGGAAATCGCAGCCTCCGGGAGTGCCTCCGACCGTCGGAACGCACTCAGAACAAGCAGAAACGGAGGCCCCCACAAAGGGACAGCGTCTCCAAGGGGACTAGGTGCGTGCACATCACCCTCTTTTCGGGGCAACTGTTGAACCTCTGTCAGGGTGGGCCAGGAAATCGCGGCCTGCGGGCGGGCCTCCGACCGTTGGAACGTGCTCAGAACGGGCGGAAACGGAGGCCTGCGCGAAGGAAAGCTTCTCAAAGAGGACTAGGTGCGCTCGCTTCGCCCTGTTTTCTGGGCAACTTTTGCCCCTCTGTCAGAGTGGGGCCGGGAAATCGCGGCCTCCGGGCGAGCCTCCGACCGTCGGAACATGCTCGGAATGCGTGGAAACGGAGGCCTGCGCGAGGGACAGCGTCTCCAGGAATACTTTGTGTGTCCGTGTGGCCCTCTTTTCGGGGCAATATTGCCCCTCTGTCAGGGTGGAGCCGGGAACTCGCGGCCTCTGGGCCTGCCTCCGACCGTCGGAATGCACTCGGAACGGCGGACACTGATTTCTGCGCGGAGGGACAGTGTCTCAAAGGGGACTAGGTGTGTCCGAGTCACCCTCTTTTCGGGGCAGCTTCTGGCCATCTGTCAGGGTGGAACTGGAAAATCGCGGCCTCCGGGCGGTCCTCCGACCGCCAGAACGCGCTCGGATTCAGTGGAAACGGAGACATGCGCGGACGGACAGCGTCTCCAAGAGGACTAGGTGCGCGCGCATCCCCCTGTTTTCGGGACAACTTTAGCCCCACTGTCAGGGTGGGGCCGGGAAATTGCGGCCCCCGGGCGAGCCTCCGACCGTCAGAACGTGCTCAGAACGGGCGGAAACAGAGGCCAGCGAGAGGGACAGCGTCTCAAAGAGGACTAGGTGTGTCTGCGTAAACTGCTTTTCGGGGCAACTTTTGGCCCTCTGTCAGGGTCGGGTCAGGAAATCGCGGCCTCCGGGCGGGCCTCCGACCGTCGGAACGTGCTCGGAACGGGCGGAAATGGAGGCCTGCGCGAGGGACAGCGTCTCAAAGAGGACTGGGTGTATCCGCGTGGCCCTCTTTTCGGGGCAACTTTTGGCACTCTGTCAGGGTGGGGTCGGGAAATCACGGCCTCCGGGTGGGCTTCCGACCTTCGTAACGCGCTCGGAAAGGGCGGAAACGGAGGCCTGCGCGGAGGCACTGCGTCTCCAAGAGGCCTAGGTACGCGTGCATCCCCCTGTTTTTGGCGCAACTTTAGCCCCACTTTAAGCGTGGGGCCGGGAAATAACAGCCTCCGGGTGGGCCTCCGACCATCGGGAAGCTTTTGGAACGGGCAGAAACGGAGGCCTGCGCGAGGGACAACGTATCAAAGAGGACTAGGTTTGTCCACGTGGCCCTCTTTTCGGGGCAACGTTTGCCCCTCTGTAAGGGTGGAGCTGGAAAATCGCGGCCTCTGGGCGGACATCCGACCATCGGAACAAACTCGGAACAGTGGAAACGGACTCCTGCGCGGAGGCACAGCGTCTCCAATGGGACTAGGTGCGCGCACATCACCCTCTTTTCAGGGCAACTGTTGACCCTCTGTCAGGGTGAGGCCGGGAAATCGCGGCCTACGGGCGGTCCTCCGATCGTCGGAATGCGCTCGGAAAGGGTGGATCCGCCGCCTGCACGGAGGGAGAGCGTCTCCAAGAGGACTACGTGCGCGTGTCCCCATTTTCGGGCCACCTTTTGCCCCTCTGTCAGCGTGGGGCCAAGGAATCCCGGCCTCCGGGGGGGTCCTCCGACCGTCGGAACGCCCTCGGAATGGGCGGAAATGGAGGCCTGCGCGGAGGGACAGCTTCTCAAACAAAACTAGGGGCTCGCGCGTCGCCCTCATTTCGGGGCAACTTTTGCCAATCTGTCAGGGTGGGGCCGGGAAATCACGGCCTCCGGATGGGCCTCTGACTGTCAGAACGCTCTCGGAATGGGCGGAAACAGAGGCCTGCGCTGAGGGACAGCGTCTTCCAGAGGACTATGTGTGTCTGCATCACCCTCTTTTCGGGGCAACTTTTTCCCCTCTGTCAGGGTGCGGCTGGGAAATCGCGGCGTCCGGGCGTGCGTCCAAATGTGGAACGCGCTCGGAAAGGGCTGAAACAGACTCCTGCGCGGAGGGACAGCATCTGAAAGAAGACTAGGTGTGTCCATGTGGCCCTCTTTTCGGGGCAACTTTTGCCCCTCTGTCAGGGTGAGGACGGGAAGTCGGAACGCACTCAGAACAGGCAAAAACGGAGGCCTACGCGGAGGGACAGCATCTCAAAGAGGAGTAGATGCGCGTGCATGGCCCCTTTTTGGGGCAACTGTTGCCCTTCTGTCAGGTTGGGGCTGGGAAATGGCGGCCACCGGGTGGGCCTCCGACCATTGGAACGCGCTCGGAATGGGAGGAAATGGAGGCCTGTGTGGAGGACAGCGTGTCAAAGGCGACTAGTCGTGTCCGTGTCACCCTCTTTTTGGGGAAACCTTTGGGCGTCTGTCAGGGTGGGGCCGGGAAATCGCGGCGTCCGGGCTGACCTCCGACCATCGGAACGTGCTCGGAACGGGCAGAATCAGAGGCCTGCGCGAGGGACAGCGTCTCAAAGAGGACTATGTATGTCCGCGTGACCCTCTTTTCGGGGTAACTTTTGGACATCTTTAAGAGTGGAGCCGGGAAATCGCGGCGTCCGAGCGGGCCTCCGACCGTCGGCACGCGCATGGAATGGGCGGAAATGGATTTCTGCGCAGAGGGACAGCGTCTCAAAGGGGACTAGGTGTGTCCGCGTCACCTTCTTTTTGGGGAAACTTTTGGGCCTCTGTCAGGGTGGGGCCGGGAAATCACGGCCACCGGGCTGGTTGCCAACCGTTGGAACGCAATTGGAATGGGCGAAATGGAGGCCTGCGCGGAGGGACAGAGTCTCAAAGAGGACAAGATGTGTCCGCGTCACCCTCTATTGGGGAAACTTTTGGGCCTTCGTCAGGGTGGGGCCGGGAAATCGCGGCCTCTGGGCGGGCCTCCGACTGTCTGAACGCACTCAGAATGGGCGGAAACGGAGGCCTGCGCGAAGGACATTTTCTCAAAGAGGACTAGGTGCGCGCGCTTCGCCCTGTTTTCTGGGCATCTTTTGCCTCTCTGTCAGGGTCGGGCTGGGAAATCGCGGCCTCTGGGTGGGACTCCGACCGTCGGAACGCGCTAGGAATGGGTGGAAAAGGTGGCCTGCGCGAGAGACAGCGTCTCTAAGGGGACTATGTGTGTCCGCGTCACCCTCTTTTTGGGGAAACTTTTGGGCCTCTGTCAGGCTGGGGCCGGGAAATCGCGGCGTCCGGGCGGGCCTCCGACCATCGAAACATGCTCGTAATGGGCGGAAACGGAGGCCTGCGCGAGGGACAGGGTCTCAAAGAGGACTATGTTTGTCTGCGTGACCCTCTTTTCGGGGCAAGGTTTGGACCTCTGTCAGGGTGGGGCCTGGAAATCGCGGCCACTGGGCGGGCCTCCGACCATCGGAACGTGCACAGAATGGACGGAAACGGATTTCTACGCGGAGGGACAGCGTCTCAAAAGGGACTAGGTGTGTCTGCGTCGCCCTCTTTTCAGGAAAGTTTTGCCCTCTGTCAGGGTGGGGCTGGGAAATCCTGGGCTCCGGGCGGGATTCCAACCATCGGAATGCGCTTGGAAGAGGCGGAAACGGATCCCTGCACGGAGGGACAGCGTCTCAAAGAGGACTACCTTTTGCGTCGCCCTCTTTTCGATGCAACTTTTGCCAATCTGTCACGGTGGACCCGGGAAATCCTGGCCTCCGGGGCGGCCTACACCGTCGGAATGCGCTCGCAAGGGGCGAGAACGAAGGCCTGCGTGGAGGGACATCTTCTCAAAGAGGACTACGTGCGCGCATCGCCCTCTTTTCGAGGCAACTGTTGCCCCTCTGTCAGCGTGGGGCCGGGAAATCGCAGCCTCCGGGTGGGTCTCCGACAGTTGGAACGTGATCGGAAAGGGCGGAAATGGAGTTCTGCGCAGAGGTACAGCGTCTCAAGGATGACTAGGTGTGTCCGTGTTGCCCTCTTTGCAGGCAACTTTTGGCCCTCTGTTAGGGTGTGGCCGGGAAATCGCGGCCTCTTGCCGGTCCTCCGACTGTAGGAACGCTCTCGGAATGGGCAGAAATGGAGTCAGTGCGGAGGGACAGCATCTCATAGAGGACTATGTGCGCGCGTCGCCCTCTTTTCGACGCAGCTTTTTCCGACTGCCAGCGTCGGGCCGGGTAATCCCGGCCTTCGGGCGGGCCTCCGATCATCGGAACATGCTCGGAACGGGTGGAAACGGAGGACTGCACGTAGGGACAGCGCTTCCAACAGGATTAAGTGGGTCCGTGTCGCCCTCTTTTCAGGCAACTCTTGGACCTCTGTCAGGGTGGGGCCAGGAAATCGCGGCCTCCGGGCGGGCTTCCGACTGGAGGTTCGCGCTCAGAATGGGCAGAAACGAAGGCCTGCGCGGAGAGACAGCCTCTCAAAAAGGACTACGTGCGCACGTCTCCCTCTTTTGAGGTAACTTTGCCCATCCGTCACGGTGGAGCTGGGAAATCCTGGCCTCCAGACGGGCCTACGACCGACGGAATGCGCTCGGAAGGGGTGGAAACGGAGGCCCGCGTGGAAGGATATCGTCTCAAAGAGGACTACGTGCGCGCGTCACCCTCATTTTGAGGCAACTTTAGCCCCTCTGTCAGCGTGGGGCCGGGAAATGGCGGCCCCCGTGCGGGCCTCCGACCTTCGGAACGCGCTTGTAACAGACGGAAATGGAGGCCTGCACGGAGGACAGCGTCTCAAAGAGGACTAGGTGCACCCGTCTCCCTGTTTTTGGGGTTACTTTTGCCCCACTGTCAGGGTGGAGCTGGGAAATCCGGGGCTCCGGGTGCGCATCTGACCATCGGAACGCACTCAGAATGGACGGAAACGGAGGCCTGCGCAGAGGACCAGCGTCTCATAGAGGACTAGGTGTGCGAGTGGCCCTCTTTTTGAGGCAACTTTTGCCACTCTGCCACGGTGGGGCCAGGAAATCCCAACCTCCGGGCTGGCCTCCGAACGTCAGAACGCGCTTGGAACGGGCGGAAACGGAGGTCTGCATGGAGGGACAGCGTCTCAAATATGACTAGGTCTGCGCGGGTCGCCCTTTTTTCGGGGTAATTTTTGCCCCACTGTCAGGGTAGAGCTGGGAACTCCCGGGCACCGGGCGGTCCTCTGAATGTCGGAACGCGTTCGGAAATGGTGGAAACGGAGGCCTGGGCGGAGGGACAGCGTCTCCAACAGGATTAGGTGTGCGCGTTGCCCTTTTTACCGGGCAACTTTCGCCCGTCTGTCAGAGTGGGAAAATGAAATCCTGGCCTTCGGGCGGGCATCCGACCGTCGGAACGCGATCGGAACCTGTGGAAACGGAGGTCTGCGGGTTGGGACAGCGTCTCCAACATGATTAGGTGCGCGCGTCGCCTTTTTTTCTGGGGGACATTTTAATCTCAATTAGGAGGGGGACAGGAAATCCCGGCCTTCGGGCAGATCTCCGGCTGTCAGAACGCGCTCGAAACGGTAGGAAACGGAGACCTGCGCAGAGGGACAGTGTCTCAAAGAGGACTATGTGTTCTTGTCGCCCTCTTTTCGGGCAACTTTTGCCCCTCTGTCAGCGTGGGTCCAGGAAATCCAGGACATCGGGCGGGCCTCTGACCATACGGAACGTGCTTAGAATGGGCGGAAAAGGAGGCCTGCGCATAGGGGCAGCATCTCCAACATTATTTGGTGCGCGCGTCACCCTTTTGTCCGGCCAACTTTTGCCTCTCTGTCACCGTGGAGCTGGGAAATCCCGGCCTTTGGGCGGTCCTCCGATCGTCGTAACGCGCTTGTAACGGGGTGAAACGGAGGCCTGCGCAGATGGACATTGTCTCAAAGAGGACTAGGTGTGTTCGTTTCGCCCTTTTTTCTGGCAACTTTTGGCCCTCTGTCATGGAGGGGCCGGGATATCGCGGCCTCCGAGTGGGCCTTCGACTGTAGGAACGCGCTCGGAATGGGCAGAAACGGAGGCCTGAGTGGAGGGACAGCGTCTCAAAGAGGACTACGTGCGCGCATGGCCCTCTTTTCGATGCAACTTTTGCCCCTCTGTCACTGTAGGGCGGGTAAATCCCGGCCTCCAGGCGGGCCTCCAATTGTCTGAACGCGATCGGAACAGGCGTAAACGGAGGCCTGCGCGGAGGGGCAGCGTCTCAAAGAGGACTAGGTGCGCACGTGTCGCCCTGTTCTCCGGGCAACTTTCGCCTCTCTGTAAGGGTGGAGCCGGGAAATCGCGGCCTTCGGGTGGGCCTCCGACCGTCGGAATGCGCTTGGTACGGGCGGAAACGGAGGCCTGCGCGGAGGGAGCTTCTCTAAGAGGACTAGGTGTGCGCCCGTCGCCCTGTTTTTGGGGTAACTTTTTCCCCTCTGTCAGGGTGGAGCCGGGATATTTCGGGCTCCGGGCAGGCCTCCGACCTTCGGAACGGGTGGAAACGGATGCCTGCGCAGAGGGACAGCGTCTCAAAGAGGACTATGTTTGTCCGCCTCACCCTCTTTTCGGGGCAACTTTTCCCGTCTGTCATGGTGGAGCCGGGAAATCCCAGCCTCCGGGCGTGCCTCCTACCTTCGGAATGTACTCGGAACGGGCGGAAACAAAGGCCTGTGCATAGGGACAGCATCTCCAACATGATTAGGTGCTCGTACGATGCCCTTTTTTCCAGGCAACTTTTCCCTCTCTGTCAGCATGCTGATGGGAAATCCTGGCCTTCGGGTGGGCTTTCGACCATGGGAACGCGCTCGGGACGGTCGGAAACGGAGGCCTGCATGGAGGGACTGTGTCTCAAAGAGGACCAGGTGTGTCCGCGTCTCCCTCTTTTCGGGGCCACTTTTGAAATTCTGTCAAAATGGGGCCGGGAAATTGGGGTCTCCCGGAGGGTCTCCGACCGTCGGAACGTGCTTGGAACGGGCGGAAACGGAGGCCTCAGCAGAGGGACAGCGTCTCAAAGAGGACTAGGTGTGTGCCCGTCGCCCTGTTTTCAGGTTAACATTTGTCTAGGTGTGTCCGCGTCCCCCACTTTTTGAGGCAACTTTTGCCCCTCTGTCAGGGTGGGGCTGGGAAATGGCAGCCTCTGGGCGGGTCTCCGACTGTAGGAAGCGCTCGGGATGGGCAGAAACGGAGGCATGCGCGGAGGGCCAGCGTCTCAAGCAGGCCTATGTGCGCGCATCGCCCTTTTCTCGAGGCAACTTTTGCCCCTCTGTCAGCGTGGGGTGGGGAAATCCCGGCCTTCAGGCGGGCCTCTGACAGTCGGAACGCACTCGGAACGGTTGGAAACTGAGGCCTGCGCGGAGGGACAGTCTCTCAAAGAGGACTAGGTGCGCGCGTGTCGCCCTGTTTTCAGGGTAACTTTTGCCCCTCTGTCTTGGTGGAGACGGGAAATTCTGGCCTCCGGACAGGCCGCCGACCGTCGTACCGCGCTAAAAATGGGCGGAAAAGGAGGCCTGCGCTAGGGACAGCGTCTCTAACAGAATTTGGTGCGTGCGTCGCCCTTTTTTATGGGCAACTTTTGCCTCTCTGTAAGCATGGGTCCGGGAAATCCTGGCATTCGGGCGGGCTTCCGACAGTTGGAACACGCTTGGTACGGGCTGAAGCGGAGGCCTGCATGGAGGGACAGCATCTCAAAGAGGACTAGGTGAGCGTATGTCGCCCTGTTTTCAGGGTAACTTTTGCCCCTCTGTCAGGGTGGGGCCGGGAAATCCTGGCCTCCAGACGGGAGTACGACCATCGGAACATGCTCGGAAGGACTGGAAACAGAGGCCTGCGCCGAGGGACAGCGTCCACAACAGGATTAGGTGCGCGCGTTGACCTTTTTTCCGGAAAACTTTTTCCCCTCTGTCAGGGTGGGGCCGGGAAATCGTGGCTGCTGGGAGGGCTTCCAACCGTCAAAACGCACATGGAACGGGCGGAATCTGAGGCCTGCGTGGAGGGACAGCGTCTCAAAGAGGACTAGGTGGACGTGCGTCGCCCTGTTTTTGGGGTAACTTTGCCCCTCTGTCACGGTGGAGCCGGGAAATCCTGGCCTCCAGACGGCCCTGCGACCGTCGGAACGCGCTCGGAAGGTGAGGAAACGGAGGCCAGCGTGGAGGGACAGCATCCAAAGAGGACTAGGTGCACGCGTGTCACCCGTTTTTCGGGGCAACTTTTGCCCTTCTGTCAGGGTGTGGCCGGGAAATCCCGGCCACCGGGTGGGCCTCCGACCATCGGAACGCACTTGGAACGGGAGGAAACGGAGTCCTGCGCAGAGGGACAGCATCTCAAGGAGGACTACGTGTGTCCGTATCGCCCTCTTTCCAGGCAACTTTTGGCCCTCTGTTAAGTAGGTGCAGGGAAATCGCGGCCTCCGGGCGGGACTCCGACTGTAGGATCGCGCTTGGAACGGGCATAAATGGAGGCCTGCGTGGACGGACAGCGTCTGCAACAAGATTAGGTGCGTGCCTTGCCCTTTTTTCCGGGCAACTTTTGGCCCTCTGTCAGGGTGGGGCCGGGAAATTGCGGCCTCCGGGCCGGCCTCCGACTGTAGGAACGTGCTCGTAACTGGAGGAAAAGGAGGCCTGCGCGGAGGGACAGCTTCTCCAAGAGGACTACGTGCGCGTGTCGCCCCTGTTTCGAGGCAACTTTTGCCCCTCTGTCAGCCTGGGGCGGGGAAATCCCGGCCTTAAGGCGGACCTCTGACTGTCGGAACGCGCTCAGAATGTGAGGAAATTGAGGCCTGCATGGAGGGACAGCGTCTCAAAGAGGACTAAATGTGTCCGTGTTGCCCTCTTTTCAGGTAACTTTTGCCCCTCTGTCAGGGTGGGGCTGGGAAATCGCGGCCTCTGGGTGGGGCTCCGACTGCAGGAAGCACTCAGGAAGGGCAGAAACGGAGGCCTGCGCATATGGACAGCGTCTCCAACAGGATTAGGTGCGCGCGTCGCCCTTTTTTCCGGGCAACATTTGCCTCTCTCTCAGCGTGTGGCCTGGAAATCCTCTCTCCAGATGGGCCTCCGACCATCGGACCACGCTCGGAAGGGGCGGAAACGGAGGCCTGCGCGTCGTTACAGCGTCTCCAAAAGGATTCGGCGCGCCCGTCGCCCTTTTTTCCGTGCAACTTTTGCCTCTCGGCCAGCGTGGGGCTGGGAAATCCTGGCCTTCGGGCGGGCCTCCGACCGTCAGAACACGCTCAGTATGGGCAGAAACGGGTCCCTGTGTGTAGGGACAGCGTCTCAAAGAGGACTAAGTGCGCGCGTACTTCTCTTTTCGAGGCAAGTTGTGCCTCTCTGTCAGCGTGGGGCCGGGAGATCCCGGCCTCTGGGCGGGCCTCCGACCATTGTAACGCGCTCGGAACTTGTGGAAACGGAGCCCTGCGTGGAGGGACAGTATCTCAAAGAGGACTAGAAGCGCGCGATTCGCCCTGTTTTGGGGTTTCTTTTGCCCTTCTGTCAGGGTTGGGCCGGGAAATCCCGGCATTCAGGCGGGTCTCCGACCATTGGAACGCACTCGGAGCGGGCAGAAACGGAGGCCTGCATGTAGGGACAGCGTCTCCGAAATGATTAGGTGCGTGCGCGTCGCCCTGTTTTCGGGGTTAGTTTTGCCCCTTTGTCAGGGTGGAGGCGGGAAATCCCAGGCTCCGGGAGGGACTCCTACCGTTGGAATGGCCGGAAACGGAGGCCTGCATGGAGGGAGAGCGTCTCAAAGAGGACTAGGTGTGTCCGCGTCGCCCTCTTTCGGTGCTATTTTTGCCCCTCTGTAACGGTGGGGCCGGGAAATCGCGGCCTCTGGGCGGGCCTCTGCCCGTCGGAACGTGCTTGAAAGTGGTGGAAAAGGAGCCCTGCATGGAGTGAAAGCATCTCAAAGAGGACTAGGTGCACGCGAGTTGCCTTGTTTTCGGGGTAACTTTTGCCCCTCTGTCAGGGTGGAGCCGGGAAATCCTGGGCTCCGGGCGGACCTCCGACCCTAGGAACGCGCTCGGAACGGGCGAAAACGGAGGCCTGCACGGAGGGACAGTGTCTCAAAGAGGACTAGGTGTGTCCGCGTCACCCTCTATTCGGGGCAACTGTTGCCCCTCTGTCAGGGTAGGGACGGGAAATCGCGACCAACGGGCGGGACTGCGACCGTAGGAATGCGCTCGGAAAAGGCACAAATGGAGGCCAGCACGGAAGGATAGCGTCTCAAATAGGACTAGGTCTGTCTGCGTCACCCTCTTCTCGGGGAAACTTTTGGCCCTCTGTCAGCGTGACGCCGGGAAATCCCGGCCTCCGGGGGGGCATCTGCCCGTAGGAACGCGCTCAGAACGGGCTGAAACGGAGGCCTGAGAGAGGGACAGTGTCTCAAAGAGGACAAGGTGCGCGCGCGTCGCCCTCTTGTCGGGACAACCTTTGACCCTCTGTCAGACTGGGGCCGGGAAATCAGGGCCTCTGTGCGGGCCTCGGAATGTCAGAACGCTCTCGGAATGGGCGGAAACGGAGGCCTGCGCGTAGGGACAGCATCTCAGAGAGGACTAGGTGTGTCTGCGTCACCCTCTTTTTGGGGCAACTTTTTCCCCTCTGTCAGGGTGGAGCTGGGAAGTCGCGGCCTCCGGGCGGGTGTCCGACTGTCGGAACGCACTCGGAATGGGTGGAAACGGAGGCCTGCGCGATGGACAGCTTCTCAAAGAGTACTAGGTCCGCCCGCTTCGCCCTGTTTTCCGGGCATCTTTTTCCTCTCTGTCAGGGTCGGGCCGGGAAATCCTGGCCTTCGGGCGGGCCTCTGACCGTCGTAACATGCTCGGTATGGGCAGAAACGGAAGCCTGCGCGGAGGGACAGCGTCTCAAAGAGGACTAGGTGTGCGCCCGTCGCCCTGTTTTCGGGGTAACTTTTTCCCCTCTGTCAGGGTGGAGCCGGGATATTTCGGGCTCCGGGCAGGCCTCCGACCTTCGGAACGGGTGGAAACGGATGCCTGCGCAGAGGGACAGCGTCTCAAAGAGGACTATGTTTGTCCGCCTCACCCTCTTTTCGGGGCAACTTTTCCCGTCTGTCATGGTGGAGCCGGGAAATCCCAGCCTCCGGGCATGCCTCCTACCTTCGGAATGTACTCGGAACGGGCGGAAACAAAGGCCTGTGCATAGGGACAGCATCTCCAACATGATTAGGTGCTCGTACGATGCCCTTTTTTCCGGGCAACTTTTCCCTCTCTGTCAGCATGCTGATGGGAAATCCTGGCCTTCGGGTGGGCTTTCGACCATGGGAACGCGCTCGGGACGGTCGGAAACGGAGGCCTGCATGGAGGGACTGTGTCTCAAAGAGGACCAGGTGTGTCCGCGTCTCCCTCTTTTCGGGGCCACTTTTGAACTTCTGTCAAAATGGGGCCGGGAAATTGGGGTCTCCCGGAGGGTCTCCGACCGTCAGAACGTGCTTGGAATGGGCGGAAACGGAGGCCTCAGCAGAGGGACAGCGTCTCAGAGAGGACTAGATGTGTCCGCATCCCCCTCTTTTTGGGGCAACTTTTGGCCCTCTGTCAGGGTGGGGTTGGGAAATCGCGCCCTCCGGGCGGGACTCCGACCGTCGGAACGTTCTCAAAACGGGCGGAAATGGAGGCCTGCGTGAGGGACAGCGTCTCAAAGAGGACTGGGTGTGTCTGCATGGCCATCTTCTCGGAGCAACTGTTGCCCCTCTGACAGGGTGGAGCCAGGAAACCGCGGCCTCTGGGCAGGCCTCTGACCGTCGGAACGCGCCTGGAACGGGCGGAAACGGATTCCTGCCCGGAGGGACAGCGTCTCAAAGGGGACTAGGTATGTCCACGTCTCTCTCTTTTCGGGGCATCTTTTGGCCCTCTGTAAGTGTGGGGCCAGGAAATCGCGGCCTCCGGGTGGTCCTCTGACCATCGGAACGTGCTCGGAATGGGCAGAATCAGAGGCCTGCGCGGAAGGACAGCGTCTGAAAGAGGACTAGATTTGTCCGCGTCAGCCTCTTTTTGGGGAAACTTTTGGGCCTCTATCAGGGTGGCGCCAGGAAATCGCGGCCTCTGGGCGGGCCTCCGACTGTCGGAACGCACTCGGAATGGGTGGAAACGGAGGCTTGCGTGGAGGGACAGCGCCTCCAAGAGGACTAGGTATACGCATGTCACCCTGTTTTCGGGGCAACGTTTGCCCGACTGTCAGCATGGGGCCGGGAAATCGCGGCCTCCGGCAAGCCTCCGACCGAAAGAACGTGTTCGGAACGGGCAGAAACAGAGCCCTGTGTGGAGGGACAGTGTCTCAAAGGGGACTAGGTGTGTCCACGTTGCCCTCTTTTCAGGGAAACTTTTGCCCCTCTGTCAGAGTGGGTCCGGGAAATCGCGGCCTCCGGGAGGGCCTCCGACCGTCGGAATGCACTCAGAACAGGCAGAAACGGAGGCCTGCGTGGAGGGACAGCGTCTCAAAGAGGAGTAAGTGCGCGTGCATGGCCCCTTTTCAGGGCAACTTTTGCCCCTGTCAGGCTGGGGCTGGGAAATCGCGGCCACCGGTCGGGCCTCCGACTGTTGGAACGCGCTCGGATTGGGCGGAAATGGAGGCCTGCGCGGAGGGACCGCGTCTCAATGAGGACTCGGTATGTCCTCGTCACCCTCTTTTTGGGGAAACTTTCGGGCCGCTGTCAGGGTGGGGCCGGGAAATCGTGGCCTCCGGGTGGGCCTCCGATCAACGGAACGTGCTCGGAACGGGCAGAAACAGAGGCCTGCGTGGAGGGAAAGGGTCTCAAGGAGGAGTAAGTGCGCGTGCATGGCCCCTTTTCGGGGCAACTTTTGCCCCTCTGTCAGGCTGGGGCTGGGAAATCGCAGACCCCAGGCGGAACTCTGACCGTCGGAACGCACTCAGAAAAAGCGGAAATGGAGGCCCCCGCGGAGGGACAGCGTTTCCAAGAGGACTAGGTGCGCGCACATCCCCCTCTTTTCAGGGCAACTTTTGGCCCTCTGTCAGGGTGGCTCGGGGAATCGCGACCTCCGGGCCGTCCTCCGACAGTTGGATCATGCTCGGAACGGGCAGAAACAGAGGCCTGCGCGGAGGGACAGCGTCTCAAAGGGGATTAGGTGTGTCCGGGTCACCCTCTTTTTTGGAAAGTTTTGGGCCTCTGTCAGGTTGGGGCCGGTAAATCGTGGCCTCCGGCCGGGCCTCCGACCATCGGAACGTGCTCAGAACGGGCAGAAACAGAGGCCTGCGCAGAGGGACAGCATCTCAAAGGGGACTATGCTTGTCCGCGTCACCCTCTTTTTGGGGAAACTTTCAGGCTTCTGTCAGGGTGGGGCCGTGAAAGTGTGGCGTCCGGGCTGGCCTCCGACCGTTGAAATGTGGTCGTAACGGGCGGAAACGGAGGTCTGCGCGAGGGACAGCGTCTCAAAGAGGACTAGGTTTGTCCACGTCGGCCTCTTTTTGGGGCAACGTTTGCCCCATTGTCAGCGCTGGGCCGGGAAATTGAGGCCTCCAGGCAAGCCTCCGACCGTCGTAACGTGCCTGGAACGGGCAGAAATAGAGGCCTGCGTGGAGACACAGCATTTCAAAGGGGACTCGGTGTGTCCTCATCACCCTCTTTTCGGGGAAACTTTTGGGCCTCTGTCAGGGTGGGGCCAGGAAATAGCGGCCTCCGGGCGGGCCTCCGACTGTCGGAACGTGCTCGGAACGGTTGGAAACGGAGGCCTGCGCGAGGGACAGCGTCTCAAAGGGTCTAGGTTTGTCCACTTCACCCTGTATTCGGGGCACCTTTTGGCCCTCTGTCAGGGTGGGCCGGGAAATTGCGGCCTCCTGGCGGGACTCTGACCGTCGGAAAGCGCTCGGAATGGGAGGAAACGGAGGCCTGCATGGAGGGACAGCGCCTCCAAGAGGACTAGGTGGACGCGCATCACCCTGTTATCTGGGCAACGTTTGCCCCACTGTCAGCGTGGGGCCAGGAAATCGCGGCCTCCAGGCAAGACTCCGACCGTCGGAACGTGCTAGGAACGGGCAGAAACAGAGGCCTGCGCGGTGGGACAGCGTCTCAAAGGGGATTAGGTGCCTCTTTTTGGGGAAACTTTTGGGCATCTTTCATTGTGGGGCCGGGAAATCGCGGCCTCCGGGCGGGCCTCCGACCGTCGGAACGTGCTCTGAACGGGCGGAAATGGAGGCCTGCGCGAGGGAGAGATGCTAAAAGAGGATTAGGTGTGTCCACGTGGCTCTCTTTTCGGGGCAACTCTTGCCCCTCTGTCAGGGGGGAGCCGGGAAATCGCAGCCTCTGGACGGACATCCGACCGTCAGAACGCGCTCGGAGCGGGCGGAAACAGACGCCTGCGCTGGGGGACAGAGTTCAAAGGGGAATAGGTGTGTCCGCATCATCCCCTTTTTGGGGAAACGTTTGGGACTCTGTCAGGGTGGGGCCAGGAAATCGCGGCCTCCGGGCAGGCCTCCGACCGTCGGAACATGTTCGGAACGGGAGGAAATGGAGGCCTGCGCGGAGGGACAGCGTCTCCAAGGGCACTAGGTGGACGCTCGTCCCCCTGTTTTCAGACAAAGTTTGCCCCACTGTCAGCGTGGGGCTGGGAAATCGTGGCCTCCGTGCAAGCCTCCGACCGTAGGAACGCCCTCGGTATGGGTAGAAACGGAGGACTGCGTGGAGGGACAGCCTCTCAATGAGGAGTAAGTGCGCGTGCATGGCTCCTTTTCAGGGCAACTTTTGCCCCTCTGTCAGGGTGGGGCCGGGAAATCGTGGCCTATGGGCTGGCCTCTGACAGTCGGAACGCGCACGGAATGGGCGGAAACGGATTTCTGCGCGGAGGGACAGCGTCTCAAAGGGGACTAGGTGTGTCCGCCTCACCCTCTTTTTGAGGAAACTTTTGGGCCTCTGTCAGGGTGGGGCCGGGAAATCGCGGCCTCTGGGCGGACATCCGACAGTCGGAACGTGCTCGGTAAGGGCTGAAATGGATGCCTGCGTGGAGGGACAGCCTCTCAAAGAGGACTAAGTGAATGTGCATCACTCTTTGTCAGGGTGGAGGGGGGAAATCCCGGCTTCCGGGCGGGCCTCCGAATTTCGGAACGCGCTCGGAACGGGAGGAAACGGAGGACTGCGCGGAGGGACAGCGTCTTAAAGAAGACTAGGTGTGTCCCCGTCACCCTTTTTCGGTGCAACTTTTGGCCGTCTCTAAGGGTGGGGCCGGTAAATTACAGCCTCCGGGCAGTCCTCCGCTCGTCGGAACTCGCTCGGAATGGGCGGAAAAAGAGGCCTGTGTGAGGGACAGCGTCTCAAAGAGGACTAGGTGCGCGATCATCACCCTGTTTTTCGGGCAACTTTTGCCTTACTGTCAGGGTGGGGCCGGGAAATCCCGGCCTTTGGGTGGACCTCCGACCTTCGGAAAGCTCTTGGTATGGGCAGAAACAGAGGCCTGCGCAGACGGACAGCATCTCAAAGAGGACTAGGTGTGTCCGCGTGGCCCTCCTGGCGGGGCAAGTTTTGCCCCTCTGGAAGATTGGGACTGGAAAATCGCATCCTCCGGGCGGGCCTCAGACCGTTGGAATGCGCTCGGAACAGGCGGAAACAGGCTTGCCAGAGGGACAGCGTCTCAAATAGGACTATGTGTGTGCGCATCGCCCTTTTTTCTGAGCAAAGTTTGATCCTCTGTCAGGGTGGAGTCGTGAAAACCCGGCGTCTGGGCTGGCCTCTGCCTGTCGGAACGTGCCCGGAACGGGCGGAAGCGGAGAGCTGCGCGGAGGGAAAGCTCCTCAGGAGGACTGGGTTCGTGCATCGACTTGTTTTCCGGGCAACTTTTGACTTTCTGTAAGGGTGGAGCCGGGAAATCCCGGCCTCCGGGCGGGCCTCCGACTCCCAGAACATGTTCGGTACGTTCGGAAGCAGAGGCCTGCACGGAGGGACAGCTTCTCAACGAAGACTAGGGGTGTCCGCGTCGCCCTCTTTTTGTACAACTTTTGCCCATCTGTCAGGGTGGAGCCGGGAAATCGCGGCCTCCGGGCAGTCCTCCGCCCGTCAGAACGCGCTCCGAATGGGCAGAAACAGAGGCCTGCACGAGGGACAGCGTCTCAAAGAGGACGAGCTGTGTCCGCGTCACCCTCTTTTCAGGGCAACTTTTGGCCCTCTGTCAGGGTGAGGCCGGGAAATCGCAGACTCCGGGCGGGCCTCCGACCGACGGAAAGCGCTTGTAACGGGCGCAAATGGAGGCCTGCGCGAGGGACAGAGTCTCAAAGAATACTTGGTGTGTCCGTGTGGCCCTCTTTTCGGGGCAACTTATGCCCATCTGTCAGGTTGGAGCCGGGAAATAGCGGCCTCTGGGCGGGCCTCAGACCGTCGGAACGCACCCGGAACGGTGGACACGGATTCCTGCGCGGAGGGACAGCGTCTCAAAGGGGATTAGGTGTGTCCGCATCACTCTCTTTTCGGGGCAACTTCTGGCCATCTGTCAGTGTGGAACCGGAAAATCGCGGCTTCCGGGCGGTCCTCCGACCGTCGGAACGCGCTCGGAATGGGTGGAAACAGAGACATGCGTGGACGGACAGCGTCTCCAAGAAGTCTAGGTGCGCGCGCATCCCCCTGTTTTCGCGACAACTTTAGCCCCACTGTCAGCGTGGGGCCAGGAAATCTCTGCCTCTGGGCGGGCTTCCGACCATCAGAACACGCTCGGAACGGGCGAAAGCGGAGGCCTGCGCAGAGGGACAGTGTCTCAAAGAGCACTAGGTGTATCTGCATCACCCCCTTTTCGGGGTAACTCTTCGCCCTCTGTCAGAGTGTGGCCAGGAAATCTCAGCCTCCGGGCGGGCCTCCGATCGTCGGAACGCGCTTGGAATGGGCAGAAGCGTAGGCCTGTACGGAGTGACACCGTCTCAAAGAAGACTAGGTGTGTCCGCGTCACCCTCTTTTCGAGGCAACTTTTGGCCCTCTGTCAGCGTGAGGCCAGGAAATCTCGGCCTCCGGGCGGGCCTCCGAATGTCGGAATGCACTCGGAGTGGGCAGAAACGGAGGCCTGCGTGGAGGGACAGCGTCTCAAAGATGACTACGTGTATCAGCTTCTCCCACTTTTCGGGGCAACTTTTGCCTCTCTTTAACGGTGGGGCCTGGGAAATTGCAGCCTTCGGGCGGGCCTCCGACCGTCGAAACGCGGTCGGTACAGGCGGAAACAGAGTCCTGCGCGGAGGAACATGATCTCAAAGAAGACTAGTTGTGTCCTTGTGTCCCTCTTTTCGGGGCAGCTTTTGCCCCTCTCTCAGATTGGGGCTGGGAAATTGCGGCCTTTGGGAGGGCCTCCGACCATTGGAACGCACTTGGAACGAGCGGAAACGGAGGCCTGCAAGGAGAGACTGCGTCTCAAAGAGGATTAGGAGACTCCGCGTGGCCCTCTTTTCGGGGCAACGTTTGCCCCTCTGTCAGGTTGGGGACCGGAAGTTGCGGCCTCCGGACAGGTCTCAGATCGTTGGAACGCGCTCGGAACAGGCAGAAACGGAGGCCTGTTCGAGGGACAGCGTCTCCATGCGGACTAGGTGTGTCTGCATGGCCCTCTTTTTGGGGCAACTTTTGCCCTTCTATCAGGGTGGGGACGGGAAATCACGCCTTCTGTGCGGGTTTCTGACCGTCGGAAAGCGCTCGGAAAGGGCGGAAACGGAGGCCTGCGCGGAGGGACAGCGCCTCAAAAGGACTAGTTGCGCGCGTCACCCTCTCTTCAGGGAAACTTTTGACCCTCTGTCAGAGTGGGGCCGGGAAATCCCAGCCTTTGGGAGGGCCTCCACCGTCGAAACGCGGTCGGTACGGTCAGAAACGCAGGCCTGCAAGGAGGGACAGCGTCTGACCGAGGACTAGTTGTGTCTGAGTCGCCCTCATTTCGGGGCAACTTTTGTCTTTCTGTCAGGTTGGGGCCGGGAAATTGCGGCCTCCAGGCGGGCTTCCGACCGTCGGAACGCTCTTGGAACGGGTGGAAACGGAGGCCTGCGCAGAGGGACAGCGTATCCAAGAGGACAAGGTGCGCGCGCGTCCCCCTGTTTTCGGGGTAACTTTTGCCCCTCTGTCTGGGTGGGGCTGGGAAATCGCAGCCTCTGGGCTGGCCGCCGACTGTTGGAACGCACTCGGAACGGGCGGAAACGGAGGACTCCGCGTAAGGACAGCGTCTCAAAGAGGACTAGGTGAGTCCGCGTAGCCCCTTTTTCGGGGCAACTATAGCCCATCTGACAGGGGGGTGGCGGGAAATCGCGGCCTCTGAGCAGGCCTCCGACCTTCAGAATGTGCTCGGAATGGGCGGATACGGTGGTCTGCGCGGAGGGACAGCGTCTCAAAGAGGACTAGGAGTTTCCGAGTTGCCCTCTTTTCGGGGCAACTTTTGTCCCTCTGTCAGGGTGGGGACGGGAAATCCCGGCTTCCGGGAGGGCCTCAGACCGTTGGAACGGGTGGAAACGAAGGCCTGAGTGGAGGGACAACGTCTCCAAAAGGACAAGGCGCGCACGCGTCCACCTGTTTTCGGGGCAACTTTTGCCCCTCTGTCAGGGTGGGGCCGGGAAATCAGGGCCTCCGGGCGGGCTTCCGACCTTCGGAACGCTTTCGGAATAGGCTGAAACGGAGGCCTGCGAGGAGGGACAGCGTCTCAAAGAATACTAGGTGCGTCCGTGTGGCCCTTTTTTCGGGAAAACTTTTGCCCCTCTGTCAGGGTGGAGCCGGGAAATCGCGGCCTCTGGGCGGGCCTCCGACGGTCGGAACGCACACGGAACTGTGTGCCCGGTTTCCTGTGCAGAGGGACAGCATCTCAAATGTGACTAGGTGTGTCCGAGTCACCCACTTTTCGTGGGAACTTCTGGCCCTCTGTCAAGGTGGAGCTGGGAAATCGCGGCCTCCGGGCGGTCCTCCGACCATCGGAACGCGCTCACAAGCGGAAACGGAGGCCTGCGCGACGGAACAGTGTCTCAAAGAGGATTTGGTGTGTCCGCGTCGCCCTGTTTTCGGGGCAACTTTTGCCCTTTGTCAGGGTGGAGCTGGGAAATCGCGGCATTTGGGAGGGCCTCCAACCGTTTGAACTCTTCTGAACGGGCGGAAATAGAACCCTGCGCGGAGGGACAGCGTCTCAAAGAGGATTTTGTGTGTCCGCGTCGCCCTGTTTTCGGGGCAACTTTTGGCCCTTCTTCAGGGTGGGGCAGGGAAATCACGGCCTTCGGGCGGGCCTCCGACCGTCGGAACTCTTCTGAACGGGTGGAAATAGAGGCCTGCGCAGAGGGACAGAGGCTCAAAGAAAACTAGGTGCGCGTGCCTCTCCCCCTTTGCGGGGCAACCTTTGCCCCTCTGTCAGGGTGGGGCCGGGAAATCAGGGCCTCCGGGCAGGCCTCCGACCTTCGGAACGCTCTCGGAATGGGCGGAAACTGAGGCCTGCGCAGAGGGACAGCATCTCAAAGAGGACTAGGTTTGTCCGCGTCACCCTCTTTTCGGGGCAACTTTTTCCCCTCTGTCAGAGTGGGGCCGGGAAACCACGTCCTCCGGGCATACGTCCGACCGTCGGAACGTGCTCAGAACAAGCGGAAATGGAGGCCTGTGCGAGGGAGAGCATCTCAAAGAGGACTGGGTGTGTCCGCGTCACCCTCTCTTCGGAGCACCTTTTGCCCCTCTGTCAGGGTGGAGCCAGGAAATCGCAGCCTCTGGGCAGGCCTCCGACCGTCAGAACGCGCCCGGAATGGGCGGAAACGGATTCCTGCGTTGAGGGACAGCGTCTCAAAGGGGACTAGGTATGTCCGCGTCTCCCTCTTTTCGGGGCATCTTTTGGCCCTCTGTCAGTGTGGGACCGGGTAATCGCAGCCTCCGGGCGGTCCTCCGACCGTCGGAACGTGCATGAAATGGGCGGAAACGGTTTCTGCGCGGAGGGACAGCATCTCAAAGAGGACTAGGTGTGTCCACGTCACCCTCTTTTCGGAGCAACTTTTGCCTCTCGGTCAGGGTGGGGCCACGAAATCCCAGCCTTCGGGAGGTCCTCCGAACGTCGGAACGCACTCGTAACGGCCAGAAATGGAGGCCTGCACGGAGGGACAGCGTCTCGAAGAGGACTAGGTGTGTCCGTGTGGCCCTCCTTTCGGGGCAACTTTTTCCCCTCAGTCAGGGTCCGGCAGGGAAATCGCAGCTTCCGGGCATGCATCCGAAAGTGGAACGCGCTCAGAACGGGCGGAAACGTAGTCCTGCGCGGAGGGACACCATCTCAAAGAAGACTAGGTGTGTCCGCGTGGCCCTCTTTTTGGGGCCAATTTTGCCCCACTATAAGAGTGGGCCAGAAAATCGCGGCCCCAGGCCGGGCGCCGTCTGTCGGAACGCGCTCGGAATGGGCGGAAATGGAGGCCTGCGCCGTGGGACAGCGTCTCAAAGAGGACTAGGTGTGTCCGCTTCTCCCTTATTCGGGGCTACTTTTGCCTCTCTGTCAGGGTGGGGCCGGGAAATCGAAGCCTTCGGGCGGGCCTCCGACCGTCAGAATATGCTCGGAATTGGCGGAAACGGAGGCTTGCGCAGAGGGACAGCGTCTCAAAGAGGACTAGGTTTGTCCGCGTCGCCCTGTATTCGGGGCAACTTTTGCCCCTCTGTCATGGTGGGCCCGGGAAATCACGGTCTCTGGTCAGGCCTACGACCGTCGGAACACGGTCGGAACGGGCGGAAACGGAGGCCTGCATGGAGCGACAGCGTCTCGTAGAGAGCTACGTATGACCGCTTCACCCTCTTTTCGGGGCAAGGGTTGCCCATCTGTCAGGGTGGGGCTGGGAAATCGCAGCCTCTGACCGGGCCTCCGACTTTCGGAACGCGCTCGGTAAGGGCAGAAACTGAGGCCTGCGCGGAGGGACAGCGTCTCAAAGAGGACTAGGTGTGTCCACGTCACCCTCTTTTCAGGGCAACTTTTGGCCCTCTGTCAGGGTGGAGCCTGGAAATCCTGGCCTCCGGGCGGGCCAACGACCATTGGAACGGCCTCAGAACGGGCGTAAACGGAAGCCTGCGCGAGGGACAGCATCTCAAAGAGGACTAAGTGCGAGCGCGTCTCCCTGTTTTCGGGGAACTTTTGCCCCACTTTCAGGGTTGGGACGGGAAATCACGGCCTCCGGGTGGGCCTCCGACAGTCGGAACTCGCTTGGAAGGGGCGGAATTGGAGGCCTGCTTGGAGGAACAGTGTCTCAAAGAGGACTAGGTGTGTCCGCGTCACCCTCTTTTCGGGGCAACTTTTGGCCGTCTGTCAGGGTGGGACCGGGAAATAGCGGCCTGAGGGCGGGACTCCGACCGTCTGAACGGGCTTGGAACGGACGGAAATGGAGGCCTCCGCGGAGGGACAGCGCCTCAAAGAGGACTAGCTGTGTCCGCCTGTCCCTCTTTTCGGGGAAACTTTTGCCCCTCTGCCAGGGTGAGGCCAGGAAATCACATTCTCCGAGTGAGCCTCCGACCGTCGGAACGTGTTCGGAACGTGCGGAAACGGAGGCCTGCATGAGGGACAGCGTCTCAAAGAGGACTAGGTGTGTCCGCATGGCCCCCTTTTCGGTGCAAATTTTGCCCCTCTGTCAGCGTGGGGCAGGGAAATCTAAGCTGCCGGGCGCCCTCTGACCATCGGAATGCGATCGGAACATGCCAAACGTAGGCCTGCGTGGACGGACAGCGCCGAAAATAGGACTAGTTGCGCGCGTGTAGCCCTCTTTTCGGGGCAACTTTTACCCCACTGTCAGGGTGGAGCTGGGAAATTCCGGTCTCTGGGTGGGACTCCGACCATCGGAACGCGCTTGGAACGGGCAGAAACAGAGGCCTGCGGGGAGGGTCAGAGTCTCAACGAGGACTGGGTTTGTCGGCGTCACCCTCTTTTTGGTGCAAAGCTTGACCATCTGTCAGGGTGGGGCTGGGAAATCGGGGCCTCCGTGTGGGCATCTGAACATGGAACACGTTCTGAACTTGCGGAAACGGAGGCCTGCGCGGAGGAACAGCATCCCAAAGAGGACTAGGTGTGTCCGCATCACCCTCTTTTCGGGGCTCTTTTGGTCCTCTCTGAGTATGGGGCCGGGAAATCGAGGCCTCCAAGCGGGCCTCTGACCGTTGGAACGTGCTCGGAATGGACGGAAACGGAGGCCTGCGCGAGGGACAGAGTCTCAAAGAGGACTAGGTGTGTCCGCATGGCCCTCTTTTCGGGGCAACTTTTGGCACTCTATCAGGGTGGGGCCGGGATGTCGCGGCCTCCGGGCGGGCCTCCGACCGTCGGAACGTGCTCGGTATGGGCAGAAACGGAGTCCTGCGCGGAGGGACAACCTCTCAAAGAGGACAATGTGTGTCTGCGTGGCCCTCTTTTCGGGGCAACTTTTGCCCCGCTGTCAAAGTGGGGCCGGGAAATCATGGCCTCCGGGTGGGCCTCCAACCATCGGAACGTGCTCGGAAAGGGTGGAAACGGAGGCCTGCGCGAGGGACAGCGTCTCAAAGAGGACTAGGTGTGTCCGCGTGGCCCTCTTTTCAGGAAAACATTTGCCCCTCTATCAGGGTGGGGCCGGGAAGTCACGGCCTCCGGGCTGGCTTCCAACCGTCGAACGTGCTCAAAACGGGCAAAAAAGGATGCCTGCGTGAGGGACAGGTTCTCAAAGAGGACTAGCTTTGTGCGCGTGCCCCTCTTTTCGGGGCAACTTTTGCCACAGTATCAGGGTGGTGCCGGGAAATCACGGCCCCTGGGCGTGCCTCCGACCGTCGGAACGCACTCCGAATGGGCAGAAACGGATTCCTGTGCGGAGGGACAGCGTCTGAAAGGGGACTAGGTGTGTCCGCGTCATCTTTTTGGGGCAACTTTGGCCCTCTGTCAGTGTGGGGCCAGAAAATCACAGCCTCCGGGCGGTCGTCCGACCGTCAGAACACGCTCAGATAGGGTGGAAACGGAGGCTTGCGCGGAAGGATAGCGTCTCCAAGAGGACTAGGAAAATAGGCGTCCCCCTGTTTGCGGGGCATCGTTTGTCCTTG
Source organism: Varanus komodoensis (assembly GCF_004798865.1). Taxonomy (NCBI): domain Eukaryota; kingdom Metazoa; phylum Chordata; class Lepidosauria; order Squamata; family Varanidae; genus Varanus; species Varanus komodoensis. The sequence goes on along the minus strand of NW_025335738.1, from coordinate 1,468 downwards.
CGTCAGTGTGGGGCTGGGAAATCCCAGCCTCCAGGGGACCTCCGACCGTCAGAACGTGCTCAGAACTTTCGGATATGGAGGCATGCACGAGGGACAACGTCTCAAAAAGAATATGTGTGTCCGTGGGGCCCTCTTTTCGGGGTGACTTTTGCCCTTCTGTCAGTGTGGGGCTGGGAAATTCGGGCCTCCGGGCGGGCCTTCGACCATCAGATCGTGCTCATAACGGGCGGAAACGGAGGCCTGAGCGAGGGACAGCGTCTCAAAGAGGACTAGGTGCGCACGTGTCCCCCTCTTTTCGTGGCAACTTATGGCCCTCTGTCAGGGTGGGGCCAGGAAATTGCGGCGTCCGGGCAGGCCTTCCACCGTCGGAACATGCTCGGAACGTGCGGAAATGGAGGCCTGCGCGAGGGACAGCGTCTCAAAAAGGACAAGCTGTGTCTGCGTGGCCCTCTTTTCGGGGCAACATTTGGCCTTCTGTCAGGGTTGGGCCGGGAAATCGCGGCCTCCGGGCGGTCCTCCGACCGTCAGAATGCGCTCAGATCGGGTGGAAAAAGAGGCCTGCGTGGAGGGACAGCGTCTCCAAGAGGAGTAGGAAATGCGCGTCCCCCTTTTTTCGGGGCATCTTTTGTCCCTCTGTCAGTGTGGGGCTGGGAAATCCCAGTCACCGGGGGACCTCCGACAATCGGAACGTGCTCAGAAAGGTCAGAAACGGAGGCCTGCGCGAGGGACAAAGTCTCAAACAGACTATGTGTGTCCGCGTGGCCCTCTTTTCGGGGCAACTTTTGCCCCTGTGTCAGGGTGGGGCTTGGAAATTGTGGCCTCCGGTCGGGCCTTCGACTCTTGGAATGTTCTCGGAACGGGTGGAAACGAATGCTTGCGTGAGGGACAGCGTCTCAAAGAGGACTAGGTGTGTCCGCGTGGCCCTCTTCTCGGGAAAACTTTTGCCCCTCTGTCCGGGTGGAGCTGGGAAATCGCGGCCTCTTGGCGGGACTCCGACCGTCGGAACGTGCTTGGAATGGGAGGAAACGGATTCCTGCACGGAGGGGCAGCGTCTCAAAGGGGACTAGGTTTGTCCGCGGCATCCTGTTTTAGGGGCAACTTTTGGCCCTCTGTCAGGGTCGGGCCGGGAAATCACGGCCTCCGGGCGGGCCTCCGACCGTCGGAACGTGTTCGAAATGGGCGGAAAGGGAGGCCTGCACGAGGGACAGGGTCTCAAAGAGGACTAGGTTTGTCTGCGTGGCCCTCTTTTCGAGGCAACTTTTGCCACTGTATCAGGGTGGAGCCGGGAAATCGCGGCCTATGGGCGGGCCTCTGACCGTCAGAACGCACTCGCAACGGTCGGAAACGGATTCCTGCGCGAAGGGACAGCGTCTCAAAGAGGACTAGGTGGACACGCGTCCCCCTGTTTTTGGGGCAACGTTTGCCCCTCTGTCAGTGTGGGGCCAGAAATCCCGGCCTCCGGGGGGGG
>NW_025335737.1:7114-10966 GCF_004798865.1 Varanus komodoensis | reverse complement strand
TCCCTCCTGGCCAAAACGGTCACTGTGGTGCTGGCCTTCCTGGCCACTAAGCCAGGCAGCAGGGCAAGGAACTGGCTGGGGAAGAATTTGGACAACTGAATTGTCATCTCCTGTTCCAGTGTTCAAGTTGTCATGTGTACCATCTGGCTGGGCACCTCTCCCCCATTCCCTGACTCTGAAAGGCACTCCCAGGCTGGGCATATCATCCTGCAGTGCAACGAAGGCTCTGTGGTCATGTTCTACAGTGCCCTTGGCTACATGGACTTCCTGGCTTCCATCTGCTTTACAGTGGCCTTCTTGGCCAGAAAGCTGCCTGGGGCCTTCAGTGAGACCAAACTCATCACCTTCAGCATGCTGGTCTTCTGCAGTGTCTGGGTGTCCTTCGTGCCCACCTACCTGAGCACCAAGGGCAAGTTCATGGTGGCCGTGCAGGTCTTCTCCATCATGGCCACCAGTGCTGGTCTACTTGGCTGCATCTTCTTCCCCAAGTGCTACATTATCCTCCTGAGGCCTGACCTGAATACCAAGGAGCATCTCATGCTGAAAAGCAAAACATGAATCGTATCTGCATTGTTCATCAACAGCCCAAGTGTGTGATATTTGTGTACTCCCCAGCAAGCCCTTCGGGTATATGGGCTGCACAGAAATTAAGCACATAAAGAGGGAAATAAATTAGCTAAACTTTGCCTCCTGTGGATTTTTTAAATTTTTTTATTTATTTGCTATCAATGGTTTCTGTTTTCTTTGCTTCGATATTTTCCTGCACTATTTTAAAATACCACTGGGCAACAACTTTTTGCAGGATATTGAGAGGTGGAACAGGAATCCATAGTCTCCCACCTTTAGAACATTGTTTGTTACCTGGGTAAAATTTTGATATTAGAAGTGAGAGGAGTTTAAATCTCCCTTTCCAAATCTCTGTGGAACTTGGATCTCCTTGAAGAAAAGCACTCCATCTTAAGCATGAACCAAAAGATGATAGAGTGGCCACTCATGGATTGGGTGGGCAACTTTCTGTCACAATATGGCCTGGTCATTGTGAAGTTTTCCAGTTCCATGTCACACTCAGGCACCTGCCAAGAATGCACCCATCTTGGGTCATGGCTTCTCCTTCAAGGTGGTAGCTGTGATGTCCAGAAATGGATCCCTGATCTGCAGCATCCAATTGGAGGTCAAGGGAGAGAAGCATGCATTGTGGACCCCTCAGTGGCTTCCTCCAAAGTTCCTCCTTTTGCACATGTAGGGTTCACCTCAAAGGCACAGTGAGAAGCTCCGTTTGTGGGCATGGAGGTGGTGCAGGTAGGGTGTGTAGCCCTGAGAATTCCTCATTCCTTTTGATCCACTACGTGCTGCTGGGTTAACTTCTCCAGGCTTGCATTACGTCATAGTTAATTAAGTAGTTTGCCACCTCTTGCTTTCTTACACAACCACTTATTTGGGTCCATATCTCCATACGTATATTCAATCATCAAAACTTCTCCTTCTTGCCAGTCCTAGTCCAACTCGTATATTTTCCAGGGCACCAAGTTACAGTATTCCATTCAGGTGGCTTACCAGATGCTTTGCAATGTCTCCAGTGAGGGAGAACCTACTGCTTCCACTGGGAGCCCACTACTTGCTCGTGCCTATAGACTCCAGACTGCCTTTTTGCAAATTCACTTCTTTAGCACTTCACAGCTAGAAGAAGATCTCAGAGTCCTCTAGTTAGGTGGAGGAGACATCTGTGCTAATTTCCAGAATGCTGAACCCTAATATCAAACTTTTCCTTAAAAATGTCTCTTTTAATATATCTTCAGAGGAACACTCAGGGTGGCTCACAAAGGTTAAGAGCTATCTGGTGAAACCAAGTGAATCCCAGTAACCAGGCTGCTCTTCTCTCCTGATTCCTCATCAGGGGTCAGAAAGTGGGCAGGATGATGTCCCTACCACATTCCTTTCCTAGACCAGTGCTATTCATCCGAAACATCTCTACTCTCTTGGGCAGCCAGGGAACTGGAGGCCAGTGACAGTGAGGGAACTTCAAGGGACTTTGCTACTTCCCACGTGACCAGAGCTCCCTTTGTAAGACCACTCGTGGTTTACTTCTTCTTCAGAATCTAGGCCATCATAGCTCTATGATGCCTGAAAAGCTATTTCACTCACACCTACTGTGGATGCCAGGGAGAAGGGCTCCTTACTCTGAGGTCTGGTGCATGCAGGGGTGGCTAAACAGGTTATTGTTATTGTTTTTCAATATCAACAAAAGGTTATTGTCCAGGACTTTTGCCAGAAATATAATGCACTTAAGAGGTGTGAGCCATCCCCAGGCTATATAGCAAAGGGATGGCATACAAAAACTTGAAAGAAAGAAAGAAAGAAAGAAAGAAAGAAAGAAAGAAAGAAAGAAAGAAAGTAGAATGTCCAGCTTCTTGGAATACTTTGGCGGGAGCACATTCTTCCCTTGTCTCATTTTGAAGATCAAAGGAAATTCAAATCAAATAGAAGATGAATCAGTTGCAGAAGAGAATCCACAGAAACGAGTTTTCATGATCTGAGACGGGCTGCCAAGAAAATGACTCTTTGGATGACATCCATTCATAGAGCTCTCAGAAGTGAGACACTTAAAAAAATCTTCATTTTCTTAACATATACAAATACCAATTTATTAACCCTACATCTGCAGTATATAATTCAGCTTTTGCTTTCAAGCTAATACTTTTTTACTCTCCTCTCTTGGTCCTTTACACATCCAACTACCTTATTTGTTCAGCACCTAAAAAAAAATATCTTACAACTAAAATAAGAGGAAAAAAAAAGTTAAGAAAAGAAAAGAGGCAAAAAGAAGTTGGCGGGTGGGGGAGTGGGGGGCAAACAAATGCAAAGAGAGATAGAGTTGGGGAAAGAGAAGCCAAAGAATAGAAAGAAAAAACAAACCTAAGTAAAATCAATTAATCAACATTCTATAATATTATACTTTTTAATAACCTTTATTAAAGGGTTGGTTGAGTTTTTTTTGTTAAACGAGGCATTGTTCTGAGAAAATTTCCATATCAGGTGACTCAAACTTCTACTCATTCCAACTCCAGGTCCAGCAAGTGGTGCTGATAGTCTTCAAATCGATCTAGGCCAGCACACACTATTTTGTTATAGAGAATAAATGGTTCAAACACTGCTTTCATAGCAGCCAGCCTCAGTCTTCCCTTCTCTCAACATCCAGTATGTGACACTGATGCCCAACTCACTTTGTGACTGCCTCAGTTCTTTGTTCTCACTATGAAAAGGCAATTTATAACCATCAGTAACGAGAGAAGCAAGAGAGAAGCATATGTCTCTGCTTTCAATTAGCTATCTCCCCAGAAGTCATCAGAAGTCATACACACTTTGATGGTAGAAAAATGCAACATTCTTCCATCCCAGAGAACTTTTCCCATACTTGAATTCTGACCATGATCATTTCAGATTTTCTTGGTTCACATACCAGAGATATGGGCCTGTTTGTGGAGATTACTCTGAGGGGATTCTTGTGACTGTTCTCAGATTTTGACCATCACCATAAACCGTCCAGGGATCCAGTCTTTCTTTTGACCCAGGGGGAAGATTGTCTAATAGTGCTCTCTGAAGCATCATGTGTTAAGATTCTTATCCTCAAGGTCATTATTTATAGTATTAATAGCATCACATATCATTGATACCTTTTTTCCATCAGTTAAAAAAGCAAGGTATTTTGCATCCTTCTCTAATGCTTTTCCTGTAAACAAATTATCCTTTCAGCTACATTAGGCTGTGAGTGCATTATGGGCCAAAAGTCACCAAGTGATATCCAAGGTCCAGTGTTGCTTTACATCTGGATCTCCCAATTCCCAGTCCAGGAGA
>NW_025335737.1:3328-5913 GCF_004798865.1 Varanus komodoensis | reverse complement strand
ACGGAATTATTACTGGCCAGGGGACTATGTCTTCGGTGCCAGCATCTTTGCAGCACAAAACCAGTTTACACTGCACACTTTCAAGAAACCCGCCTCAAATGAAATGCGTTGGTAAGATATTGACCTGGTTTGCTTAATAGGACGAGGTGTCATGGGCAACCAGCAGCACAAATTGAAGGTCCTGGCAATCCAGAGCATTTAACTCAAGGTGGCTTCCTTCACAGGAATAGCCAACCAGCAACCTCATTGGAAGAATGGGCAAGGCAAAGCTAAGGGCAATGCGACTGCCAAGGGCCCTTGAAGGTGCACCCCCTTTCTTAGTTCTGCACTGCTTTGCCTTCCCCTTCTCCTTCAGTATGAATTGCTGCACATGCTGGACTCCTGCCCAGGGATGTGCACCTGTGCAGCAGGTGTCTTCTAAAGGGCAAAGGATCTGATGCTGGGTGGGGAACAAACTGCCCCACCCAAATGAATCCCAATGGCAATTCTGTAGGAAGGGGAATTTCAGCTCTTGCTTTGAGTTGGGTCCAGGTTGAGACTTTGGAAGCCTGAGAAGTGGATGAAAAAGTAAATGAAATCTCAAAAGGCAACAGCTGAAGAAAAAATGAAATGGGATTATAGGGGGACCTTTTGTTTACTCTTTCCCAGGGTGCAATTAACAGATTACTGGAGATTCCTCTCCATAATGTTTGCCGTTCAGGAGATCAACGGGAATCCAAGCCTCTTGCCCAACATCACCCTGGGCTACAGCACCTATGATACATATAATGATGCTAGACTGACGTCGGATGCAGCCATAGACCTGCTCTCCACAAGTCAGTCCCACATTCCCAACTACCGGTGTGGCAGGAGAAATCATCTGCTGGCTGTCCTTGAAGAAGCTGACTCAGACAACTCCATGCAGCTTTCCAACATGTTGGGCATCTACAGAATTCCACAGGTGCGTGAATTGTGGAAGTAAAATGAGGATTCATGGAAGGAAAGAAAAAGATTTTCTGAATAATTTGCATGTGTGACATCCTTCCCAGGACACTAACCACACCTTCTTGGTTCTGGGAAGAAAAGGCTTATGACTCCCTCTGCCCCCTCAGGGGGATCCTTCTAGTAATTGAAGGGTGATCTTTTCTATACTGAGTAGAACTTTGTGCACGTCAGGGCCAATCATATAGTGCAGATCCAGGATAGATTTCTTATCTTTCCCATGCATGGAATACATGAGGGACAGCAGGATTCATTGATCTTAGAAACTGGCCCATGATATCCTGTGTTTGACCACCCTCCATGAACTAATTCTACTCCCATTTGTGGGAAGAAGTGTGGGGAAATGAATTTGAGGATGGAAAATCAGGGCATGCTCAGCCTTGGCATGGCATCTGTTTTTCGGTACTGTAATCTTAGGTTATATTTTTACCATACATTATGTTTCAAAAATAATAAATATTTCTTCCTTTGGATTCATGCATAATGGTGCAGGCAAAGGGTGTATCCTGAGAATAAGGAATATTGAGAGGGTGCACAAATCAAAGAAATCATTATTCTCTTTTTTTCCAGGTCACATATGCTTTCACTTCTCAGGTTCTGAGAGATAAAAGTCAGTCCAGTTTCTTCTACAGGATGGTCCCAGAAGAAGGCATCCAGTACCCAGGCATTGCCAAACTGCTGGTCCATTTCAGGTGGAGGATGGTCGGACTATTTTCCCTGGACACTGAGAATGGAGACAAGTTCATGAGAACCTTGAAACCGGAGCTTCTCAGGAATGGCATTTGTGTTATTCTTTCACTCAGCATCTCCCAACTGAAATCGCGTAAATTGAAAATCAAACCACAGTTATTGAAGGAGCTGCTGGAAATCAATATCTTTGTATATTTTGCCGAGATTGATCTTTTTTACTATCCAATTCGAATAGTGGACTTTGCTCTTGCAATATCTATGCAACCTGTCCATGGGAAAATCTGGGTCACCACAACGTTAGGTGACATTACATTGGAATTTGTTTATTTAGAGTATCACAACTTCCAACCTGTCTATACATACTTTTCCTTCATTCCCGAAACTAAGGAAAGGATAAACAAGGATGGTATTAAAGATTTCTATCATTTGCTGTCAGAATATTGGTACAGAGCATATCATTGTTCCTATACAAGTCATGTGCTGTCCGTTAAAGAGTGGACATGATGCAGAGAGAAGGAGAAACCAGAGGGCCTGCCCCAAGTGGACACAAAGAGAAGACTGACTGCATACAGCTTCTTCTCTTTTGACACTGTCCAGGCTCTGGCCAAAGCCTTGGATGCCGCTCTTTCCTATAGATCGAAGAGGAAGGACACGGAAGGAGGAGGCAGCTCAGATGTGCAGCAGCTTCAACCATGGCAGGTATTCCCTCCTCTTCTAAGAGATCTCTGTTGACTATCTTGATTATCTCTTCAAGTAGGACATGATAATCTAGAATTTAGAATATCAGAAATGGAGATGAGAGTTTCCAGATGCACGGTGCAGCTGGAATGCTCTCTCTGTTTGTCCTGCGTTTGATCCATTTTCCTTGCTTCAAGGATGGAGGACATGTGATTATGGATGCTGAAGCTGCTTCA
>NW_025335737.1:0-1537 GCF_004798865.1 Varanus komodoensis | reverse complement strand
GTATACACCACAAAAATTCATCTTGAATTTCCACCAAGTGAGATGGTATATTCTCATTCCATCCCCATGCTTCAATACCATATAAAAGATGGGGAAGACCTTGGTCTCAAATAGGTCCAATGCAGGATCTTTTTCTTTCAATTTAGCATAATTTATGTTAAGATCTTCACTACAATAGTACCCAAATTGTAGTAAAAGCCTTTGCAAACCAATTTTAGTTTGGCAAATCTGGCCCCTATCATCAGCATATTATAGGATTGAAACTTGTAACTGACCCAATGATGGGGGTGTAAATTGTGGCCCTGATACATATTTTGCAATGGTTGAATTATAAGGAGCCAGCACACACCCCTGCTTCACAACTATTCTAAAAGGAAATTCTTTTGTTAGAGAATGAGAGGCTCTCACCCTGATTTGTGCAACTGTGTCTCTGTAGATCAAGGAAGGAAGGAAGGAAGGCTTTAATCTATGTTCATTGCAGCAGGCTTAGTGAATAGGTGGGGTCCACTGATGGAGTTAAATGATGATGCCACATCCATAAATGGAACAGAGAAGGCATTTCTGTGCCCATTGATACCAAACTGGGCCAACTGATACAAACCTAGGCAATGGTCAATTGTTGCAAGGCCTTTTCCAGGAAAAAAAAAAAAAAATGTACCGGGTGTAGAATGTGCTGCGTATCCACCCAATCTTCCAATTTGGAGGGTAGGTATTTATTATAAAGGTTTGCTGAAAAAGCAAGTCAACTGATTGGTGTATAATTTTGTGTGCCTGTCCTATCCCCCTTTTTATGGGTAGGCACTTTGATGCTTACCTTCAAGCCTGGTCAGGTCTGGCCTGTTTCATCCAGCAAAGATAACATTCTGGACAGAATTAGGACTCAACATTTTGGAAGGCTTTAAATACACCTGGTGGAAACATATCCTCTCCAGGGAATATGCCAGATTTCAGAGAGGTGATTAGAACACTGATTTCAGCAACTGAATCTGGCTCCCATTCCAAGGTCTCTCTGGGTAAGGAAAATGCTTCCTGAGCCTGATGAGACCCAAAAATAATGCTGAAAAAAGAAAATCAAACATGGCCCAAAATATATAAATCAATCTTGCAATAAGAACTTTTTTCATGGTTAGTGACCAGTTCTAAAATATGTGATTATTTATTTATTTATTTATTTATTTATTTATTTATTTATTTATTTATTTAGAGAACTGCTCCAACTAGCTCTTTCCAAAGAAATCTGGAATGTTCCATTTACTTTTCCTTAATTAAGTTTTTATACTGGGACCTTAGTAATAAGATTAGACAACCCGTCCTCCCTACAGTGCCTGACTTGTCTCATGCGTCACAGCATCTTACTTTAGATTTTACATTTATGATCGAACAAGACATTATGAGTATGGGCTTTTTTTGGCCTATTATTCATATGAAGAGGCTCAAGATGGTTTTTAGAACCTTTACCTTCTATCAGTACTGCTTTTACAAATTTGTCCCAAATTTTATTATATTTCATTGTTTTTATTAAAGCTATTATAATTTT
>NW_025335736.1:55153-74849 GCF_004798865.1 Varanus komodoensis | reverse complement strand
TTTTTTTTTTTTTTTTTGCATGGGGAAGGGGTTACCAGTGCTGCAAAATATCAAGCATGAGGAAGCATTTAGAATTCATGGCATGGCAGCTTCAGAGAGTGAATAGAACTGATAGTTACATGCTTCTCAGCTGAAGGAATACACATGCTCCACTAAAAGGGGTGGCATCAAACCAGGGCCTAAACCCAACCAAGTAGCAGTTTTAATCAACCCACATCCAGTGATGTTCCCAATGAGACCACATCACCCATTTTGAACAAGTCTAGAGATGCTATGAGCTCTTCCCAGGATGAAGCTTTGCTTATGATGGCAAACCTTGGCATGGTGCCTTCAACTGGGGTACCTTGTATTGTCTGGCTCCCACTGATCCCCCCACTATACACACACAAATGTTGCATTATGCTATTTTCAATGCAAGTCACAAAAACTTGCTGCACCAGATTGTGTCCATCAGAGGTTTTATCATGCCTGAACCCTAAGCAAACCCTAACCCCAATCCCCCCTCAATCAGGATCCCACATTGAAAAAGGACATAACTTGGTTAGAATCAGTTCAGGTCAGGGTCACAAGGGTTGTAGCTGCATTGGGGGAGGTGGCATATGAAATGAGATTGAGGGAGCTGGGATTTTCAGCCTGGAGAAGAGGGGACTCAGAGAGAAACGTATAGTGACTTATAGGTGCATGAAGTGGTGTCACATGATAGAGGACTGTGAGCTGTTCTCCCCCACAGCAGAAAAAAGAATATGGTCCTATGAAGCAAAGCTCAAGGGACCAGCTTTCAGGTTGCACATCAGGAAGTACTTCCTGACAGTTTGAGCCCTCAAGGTATGGAATGGGGATGTGATGGGGGCCCCATCAGTGAAGGCCGTCAAGGTAACACTGGACAACCACATGTTGGATGTTGTATGAACAGAACAGACTAGACCTGGGGGTCAAACCAAACAGCCCAGATGGCTCCTTCTTAATTGCTGTGTTTCTATGTAATCCTTGAAACCATCGGAAAAAGGTTTTGTGTAAGTTAGTAAGAATTTTCAGGTTAGTATATATCTGAATATTATCGTACAAACACAACTCATTCCTCTTCCTTTCATGTCTAGATGAGTTATGGCTTTGTTGCTCATGTTCTTCAAGATAAATCTCAGTTCCCTTTTATCTACCGGATGGTCCCAAAAGAAGAAATTCAGGTGGTGGGAATGGTCAAACTGCTCCAATATTTGGAGTGGACATGGGTTGGTCTCCTTGCTCCAAGGAATGACAATGGAGAAAGGTTCTTAAGAACACTGAAACCTCTGCTTACCACCAGCGGAATCTGTGTGGCCTTCCTACAAAGACTAGTAGTACAGATGAATTATTTACTCATCATCCGTAGTGAACCACTTCTGTGGAAAAAGGTCAATGTATGCATTTATGTATGGGACTCTAGTTATGGATTTAATCTATTCATCTTAATACAGAGGAGGCTGGAAGAAGAACAGATAGGGATGAAAGTCTGGATCACAACATCTTTTCAGGACATCTTCATCAATGTCCTTAGTAACCCCCAGTCCTTTCACTACTTCCATGGCTCTTTTTCCTTTGTGGTGAGGAGAAAGAGAAAGAGAAAGACAAAGGATGACCACTTTGGGCCCATGTCACCAGATATGACACAGTTTTGGCTGACAGTTTTTCGTTGCTTCTATTCCAAGCATGGCTTGTCTGTGAAAGGCTGGACAAGGTGCAGAGAGAAGGAAGTCCTGGAGATACTGTCCCAGGAGGAGATTGAGAGGATCCTGTCTCAGGACAGCTACAGTATTTACAACAGTGTCCAAGTTGTGTCCCATGCCTTAAATGCCGCGTATGCATCCCCATCCAAGAGGCTGCTGGTGGTACCTGGAGGAGACAGGCAGGAATGGCAAAGCCTGCAGCCATGGCAGGTATTGTCTTTCTTTTTAGCAATATCAGTGCAAATTGAAATTTATTGGCCAATGCAAGCATGATTCCAAAGCCAGACTCAATGCATGTCATTTGTAAATCTCAAAGCCTGCTTCTGAGGTAAATGCAGTTGGGCACTCGACCCTTTTCACACAGTTCTGCCCTGAATTCTCTTTTGAGCTCTTCTGAAGATGGCCTGCACGTGAAGGGCTGCGTAGTCCAATTCTAGCTTAAATCCTATGAAAGATTTGAAAGTACCCATCATCACCTCCCTCCCACAGATTAGGTACCACATCCAGTTCACAATGTTCCACACTAAGGGATATGAGCTGTACTTCTACTTTCTAGTTACTTGCAAAGTTGCATTTGCTGTTGTTATGTGTCATCATCTCCAACTTATTCTGACCACATCAATGAAAGCCCTACAAAATGTTTTCTCCATCACAGCCCTGCATGGCTGTTCTGAATTCCAGCCTGTGGCTTCCATTATGAATCCACCCAGCTCTTCCATTTTCTTCCTTTTCTTCTTCCTTAAATTTCCCCTTGCCTTCGCATGATGTGTGCAAAGGATGACAGCCTCAGTTTTGTCATTCTTGCTTCTAGAGAAAGCTCTGGCTTGCTTTCATCTTGGTTTGTCTTTCTGACAGTCCAGAGTATTTGCAAAGCTCTCCTCCAGCACCATATTTTATTCACATGTATTTTCCTCCTGTTAGCTTGCTTCACTGTCCTGCTTTTGCACCCATGCATGGTGGTCAGGCATGCCAGGTGCGAATGATCTTGGCATTGGCCACTAGTGCACCGTGAGTACATTTGACACTCTTTTCTGGATTGTTCACCAATGCCTTTCCATGTCTCAGTCTTACACCAAGTCTTTGCTGCTTTCTGCCAGCAAGATGGTATCCTCTGCTTTTCTTACATTACGCATCTGTGGTGATCTATCAATATTCACTTCCTCTCACCCTAATCCAGCTTTCCTTCTAATATGTTCTGTGCAGAGGTTGAATAGATAGGCAGGTGCAATATACCATTGCCATTCAGAAACCACTCCGGTTCTCCATATTCTGTCCTCATAGAAGCTTCTTGTTCATGATGCAGGTTAGTTAAGCATCAGATCAGCCAAGTGCTGAGGCACAGCCATTAATTTCAGAATGATCCTTCACTTCTTGTGATATGTGCAATCAAAGGTGTTGCTGTAGTCTATAAAGCACAGGCGAATCTTCTGCAATAATCTCCTGCAGTCCAGGAGCCAACATATATTTGCCGAATCACCTTGAGTGCCTCTTCCTTCTGGGAATCCAGCTGGAACAACAGGCCTTTCTCCATCCCTGTAGGGTAATATTCTTTGTTGCAAAACTTGGCTTGTGTGGAATGCTATGCTATGATGCTATGGATACAGGCAACTTAGTCTGGTGTCTCAGCTTCAACCATTCTTCCTTGGGTCACCATGCTAGGAGACTAGCTTGGTGAGATCATCCGCCCACCTTGTGGCATTGTGTTCAGCTTCTCAGACACTCACAGATCCCCTCACCACATTGAGGCATGGATTCCTGAGGGGAAAATTTGCCTTTTCACAGGAAAATGAATGTTTCCACATTTGTGCATTCAGGAGTCCTTTTTTTCTTCTATGCTTTGGTGATTCATCACCACCACCTCAGTTGCTTCTCTGGAGATTTCTGCTCTTTCTTGTTCCTGTGTTAAGGACTTCACAGCCTTCTCCGACTCATCCCTTCTTTTCTTCCTGGTGCCTTGATCTACATCCAGTTTTCTTGGTGGAGCTGGACTCACCTCATCACTCCTAGTCTACTCTGATTTCCCTTCCATGAGTTTCTTGCTGGTGGAAGGCCATTCACAGCAGAGTTCAAGCAGGAATCTTTGCTTGAATCAGTGTCTTTGCTGCTAGAATGTTGAAGCATTTGGTGCTGGGTATCCCCATCAGACTCAATCATATTTGAATTGTTGATTTTTGTACTGGTTTCTATGGGCAGGTCTCCCTCCTGACTCTTCCCCATATTTGAACCACTCCATTCTATTCCCACATTGAACATTCTGGTCACATTTTCCATGCCTAGTCCTGCCATATTCAATGAAATTCAGGTATTAATGGGGCAATTTTGTGCATTCCTCATTAGACTAGTTTTGTACAGGTCTCTTGGATGAGCATGAGTTTCCCAGTTCCTCCTTGTAGTGTGTGAGAGTTTTGGATGTGGCTTTTAAAAACAAGGATGGCAAAACACAAAGGATGTAACAGATATATGTGCATTTCAGCCAAAAAGGTAGAACAGAGATAGGCAAGGTGCAAGCATACACTGGCTGTGACAATGAAAAAAATACTGTTGCTAATGTTAGGCATGCAACCAAACTTATTCTTTAGAGACTTCGGTGTAAATGGAATAGAGCCAAGACCTTTTTATTCAAACAATATTTTAATAACTGTTAATATTATTTATTGGTTTTAATTTTTATAGCCAGGGTGAAACCAGATTTTATATTTTATATGTGTGATTTATGTGATTGTTTATTTATTATGTTGGAAGCCATAAATAAATACATAAGTATCCATCCTGCTTTCCCATGCACTGAATGCCCGCCCTTTTCTCTGCCCCTCCAGTTTCACAACTTCCTGAGGAAAGTCCAGTTTGCAAATATTTCCCAGAATGGGCTGTTTTTATATGAGAATGGGGTGCTGGCAGGTAACTATGATATCAGGAACTGGATCTTTTTCCCAAATAAGACTTATTGTAGAGTGACTGTCGGGAGCTTGGTGGGGCAGTCAGCCCAGGATGTGAAGCTCATCATGGATCCAGAGTCCATTGTGTGGCCCAGGCAGTTTAGCCAGGTTGGCTGATGATTTTTTTGCATTCCTTGCCTCTGACATATGTTATCTTCAAATGCTTTGTTGAATATCTCCTATCTCAAATATTTCCTGTGGGATACAGGCAGCGATCTTCTGCATGCTTTCCCGACAGTAAGTCACAAGTCAAAAAATGTGTACCTGACAGGTTTCCATTTCCCAACCTCTCCCTCTCTAAGTTTCCATTAGAATGGGGAAGCCAGGGAGTTTGCCTAGCAAGATGGGGCTATAGAAAGGTCAACAGAGTCTTCAGTAGCCACAACGGTGGTCAGGACACACTGTGAGGCCCACAAGAACAGGATGCAGAGGACACATCATCTTTTCTGCCCGTATAGTAAGCACTGTCTTCTTGCACAGAACTTCAGCATGCAGGATTCGCTCAAGAAAAACTCATCCCGCCCTCCCCTTCAGGGTCAGCCTTGAAAACCGAATCGAAGAAGTTTAAGTTTCATTCCAGGGGCAACAGAGATTGAACTTGAGAAAAGGGCCTGCCAGTGGTCCCTGAGAAAGAAACTCCCATTAGATCATCTCACAGCAAGACCATTCATCTCCATAGATGCAAAGATCCTAAGAAGCTGTTCCCTGACGCACTTTCTCTTTGTTTCCAGACAGTACCTCAGTCCAGGTGTGTTGAGACCTGTCGCCCTGGATCTGCCAAGAAGGTTCAGGAGGGGAAGCCACCCTGCTGCTATGCCTGTGCTCCCTGTCCAGAGGGCACCATCTCTGCTCAGGAGGGTAGGTGTCTTCAGAGGAAAGGTGAAGGTCAAGTAGGTCAAAGAGTTGAGTCCACCTGAGCACTCAGTGCTTAACTAAAGGATATGTTGAGGATCTGCTTCCCCACTGATGGGACGCCATCCCTTTCAGGCTCCTTTTCTGTCTACTTAGACATCCTTTCAGCCTCTGGGCTAGAGGTCCGGTTTTGCCAGCTGTTCCACGCACAGATTGAATCCTGCTCTTATGTCTGGTTTATCTACCCTTTCTAATCCTGGTTTCTTTTGCTTCACTTCTGGTATTCATCTAGATCTTTTGTTTGTCCAACAGTTTTCATGAAGGACGCATTACAAACATTTTTAAATGTTAGTGAATATTAACTCAGCATGTTTATCTGCACAATGAAGTTTTAAAAGATTTATTTTCCCCTTAGATCTTTTCCTGGCTTTAGATTAGAAGTGGCTTTTGTACTTCTAATCTCACTCATTAATTCCATACAGCAAATGACTTTGGAGGACAATCTTTGAAATACTGTGCATGGCAATTGGGTCTCAATGCACCCTTCTCCTAGCTTGAATCATGTTCATCCCAAGACCAGAGGTTTTCATCACGAGGGTTGAGCCATCTTCAAAAACACTTAAGGTTTCATTAAGGTCACTGATTTCATGGAAGACAGAAATTCTGTTGTGCAAAAGGATGAGGGATCCAGGTTGAAACATCCCCCTTTTCTTCAAATATTCCCCTTTTCTTTTGTAGCTCAGATGATTCCACAGCTTCTTTCACTTAATCTCTGCTAGCAAAACCTACTATTTGTGGATATGGAACTCATGATCAGGCTAGCAGAAACATTTTCAGCCTGTGGTCCCAATCTGGGTAAGGGTTCTCAAGGAAGCAACTTCAGCATGCTGACATGCACCTGAGAAAGTGAGACTAAGATCCCTGCATTTAAGGCCAGCTCTTAAAAACATAAAAACAGGACGGCTGGGTTTATTCCACCAAAATTCAGGGGTCATCAGATCTTAAAAACCCATTGAACCTTCCTTAACCTACAATGCAGTAACTTCATGACCACCTGGTCCAGTACCAGGAGATCTGAGTGAGAAACTCTAGCGAAACACATTTTAAGCAAGGAAGCCAAAAGTCTGGTGAAGGGATCCTGAGCTGATCTCGACTTCCCAGCCCCAGCCTCCCATGGCAGCCCATCCAGTCTCTTAAAAGGCTCACTGGATCCCCACAATGGTGGTGAGGAGATCCTGGCCAGCCACATTCAGGACTCCCCAGTTGGCGAGCTCAGACTCAGCATGGGTGGTGGGTGAGCAGGATATTAGCAGAGGCCAGTAATGAGGCCTGTGGGAGATGGGGCTGCCATTTACATGGGTGAAAAAGTGGGGGAAGAATGTCTGCTGCCCACAAAGTGGACTATGTGGTACTCCTGAAGAGCCCCCAAAGTGGGGAACTGAATGGCACCTCATTGTCCCACTTCAGAGCCCGACAACGTTCTTCTCTCCACAGGGAAAACAAAAACCAACTGACCCACGCACACATGCGCACACACGTGCACACAGACTGCACAAAGATGGCCACCACTGCACCAGAGAAGGAAAAGGCAAAAAAGAAAAAGGAGGCAACAGAGTGTAATATATCCACAGTTTCTGATCAATATGCTTTTGAGAACTCTGAAGCTGGTGGAGGTCACCACGGAAGGGAAGCGAGAAAGTCCAAATGAACTGCCTTTGTTCACTACCAGCTTTGCCCACCCCCACAAAAGAGCCCTCTTAGGCAAGAAAAAACAACCCCCATCTCAAAAAATAACCTTGTAAAACCAACAAAAAGGCTGAAATCAGAATGCCTGTCACAACACCCACTCTCCCACCCAGGCCCACAAATCCTCCCTTTGCCTCCCACGTGGAAACCTGCAAGCAACCACTGCTTTGGTTTGCAAGGAAAGTTCAAGCAGCCACGCCTACAAAATGAACCGTGAATGCCCCCTAGTGATGTGATCTGTAAAAACTGCAAAATGATTTTTTTCAGTCACAATGCTCAGTCCTTTGTTGTTGTTGTTGTTAGTCGTGAAGTCATGTCCTACCCATCGCGACCCTGTGGACAACATTCCTCCAGGCCTTCCTATCCTCCACCATCCTCCAGATCCACTTTAGCTCACATGAGCTGCTTCAGTGACTCCATCTAGCCACCTCATTCTCTGCCGTCCCCTTCTTCTTTTGCTGTCAATTGTTCCCAGCATTAGGCTCTTCTCCAGGGAGTCCTTCTTTCTCATTAGGTGGCCAAAGTATTTGAGTTTCATCTTCAGGATCTTCCCTTCTAAAGAGCAGTCAGGGTTGATCTCCTCTAGGACTGACTGGTTTGATCACCTTGCAGTTCAAGGGACTCACAACAGTCTCCTCCAGCACCACAATTCAAAGGCCTCAGTTCTTTGGCGCTCAGCCCTACCACTGCTCTAAATGTCAAAAATTTGCCCTTCTAGAAGAACAGCAAAGGACAGTCTTGCTAAGCACGGGCAAGCCACTTGCCCTCCTAGGGGAAAAGGAAAGGGCAGGTGAGCTAATAAAGGACAGGTAACCTTTGTATTTTCCTGATATTTTAAGTTCTGAGGTGGTTTTAAGATGGGTTTTGTTTGATGTTAATTGATGTTTGATGCTGTACTTTTATTGTATGACTGTCCCAGGACTCCGTGAAGGACAGTATAGAAAAGCTTTAAATAAATACATAAATAAACTTGCCTTCCTATGGATAAGCAGAAGGAGATGGTGCTAAGACTAGCCTCCCTTAACCTAGAATCAGAGTCATAGAATAGTAGAGTTAGAATTGGCTATGAAGGCCATCGGGACCAACCCCCTGCTTTTGCAGGACACCAAGTTACACCATCCCACTCAGATGGCTGTCCAGTTTCTTTGTGAAGGTCTCTAGTGTGGGAGAGCCCACCACCTCTCCAGGCAGCTGGTTCTACTCTCATATTCCTCTGACAGTGAGGAAGCTTTTTCTGATAGCTTGAAGGGATGGAGTCAGGAAGATTATAGTGAGTTATGAGGTAAAACTATAGAGGCATGCTAAAAATAAGAAGCCCTTCTACAGCTACATACAAAATAAAAAGCAAACAAGAGAAAGTGGCATCCAATGACCTGTCAAGGATGGCAGAAAGATAACAGATGACAAGGAAAAGACAGAGGTGCTCAACTCCTACTTCGGCTCAGTCTTATGCAAAAGGAAATTTGACCTACTCACAGAGGAGGAAATGCAAAATGAAAGGGAAGGACGGTAGCCTAAAATCATCAGACAAATGGTGAAGGAGCTTCTTGAAGAGCTGGACTCCAGGACCTGACGGCCTCCATACTAGATTAAAAAAGGAACTGGTGCAAGAGCTCTATGTATAATATTTGCTAGATCTTGAAGAACAGAGGAAGTGCCAGATGACCGGAGGAGTGCTGACGTGGTCCCCATCTACAAAAAGGGGTGGGGGGGGGGAGATGAACTGGGGAACTACAGACCAGTTAGACTAACTTCAATCCCTGGGAAAGTACTGGAGCACATAATCAAACTATCGGTTTGTACATACCTTGAAGAAAATGTAGTGATATTCAGAAGCCAACTCAGATTTCTTAAGAATAAGTCTTGCCAAACCAACCTAATCTCATTCTTCAACTGGGTTATCACCGGGTAGATATTATTCCCAGTAGAAGGAAAAGACCTCCTCTCACTCATCCGAGTGTGTAAAAAATAGAACAATGATTGTAAGCTGCAGTACACCAGGTGCAGGCTAGACACAAAAATTTCCTGACTGTGAGAGCAGAGCAACAATGGAACTAGCTGCCAAGAGAGGTCATGGGCCCTTCCACACTAGATGCATTCAAGAAGCAATTGGACTGTGATCTGATCAGGATGCTGTGACTGGCATCCTGGGCTAGGGAGGGTTGGACACAATGGCCTTCCTGACCCCTTCTGACCCAGCTGTTCTGTGAATCCAAGAATCTATGCATGAATAGACAGACAATGAATTCAAACTGTCCTGGAGAAGAGAAGGGGAAAGATCAAGGGGGTCTCCTAGAGCAGATCAGAGGGTGCCTGGCCAAGGGACTGGACCAATTGGGTATGGTGCCTAGTTCATGCCATAGAGGTCAAAGCAGTGTGAGTCAGCCTTCAAGGGGAGCCAAATTCTTTCTGTAAAGGAGTGGCGGAAGGAACTGGAAGGGAATGTTCCAGTTTGGATTCAATTCTTTAATTGGAGGATGCTACTTCCAATATCAAAGCAGCTTGTTACTGCAATTGTGAGTTTGTGGTGCCACAGTCCTTGGTCATCATCAAACCTGGGAGGCTTTTCATAGCTTCCCACACATGCCTAAATTTTCCACCAAAATGCATGATAACACATACTCTCCTGGATAGCACCAGATGCCTGATAGTGAAACTGGATTCGCTCTCCCTCCTTCAAGATGCGGATCACTGTATGGCATGTCCAGCACACCAGCACCCAAACTTAGACCGGGATCGTTGTGTCCACAAGACCGTGAGCTTCCTGTCTTATGAAGAACCTCTGGGGATCACTCTGGCTTCCCTTGCCCTATTCTTCACCTTAAGCACAGGCTGTGTGCTAGGAGTCTTCATCAAACACTTGGACACTCCACTAGTCAAAGCCAACAACCGGGACCTCTCCTACATTCTCCTTGTCTCCCTCCTGCTTTCTTTTTTGTCTTCCTTCTTGTTCATTGGCCAGCCAGGGAAAGTGGTTTGCCTCCTCCGACAAATGGCCTTCAGCATCATCTTCTCAGTTGCCACCTCGAGTGTGTTGGCCAAAACCATCACTGTGGTCCTGGCCTTCCTGGCCACCAAGCCAGGGAACAAGATGAGAAGATGGCTGGGAAAGAGCCTGGCCTATGCCACAGTCATTTCTTGTTCCAGTGTGCAACTGGTCATCTGCTCTATCTGGCTGGCCATGGTTCCACCCTTCCCTGACTCTGACATGCACTCCCTGCATGGGCATATCATCCTGCAATGCAATGAAGGGTCTATGGTCATGTTCTACACAGCCCTTGGCTACATGGGCTTCCTGGCTGCCATCTGTTTCACGGTGGCTTTCCTTGCCAGGAAGCTCCCTGGGGCCTTCAATGAGGCTAAACTGATCACCTTCAGCATGCTGGTCTTCTGCAGTGTCTGGGTGTCCTTCGTGCCCTCCTACCTGAGCACCAAGGGCAAGTACATGGTTTCTGTGCAGGTCTTCTCCATCTTGGCCTCCAGTGCTGGGTTGCTGTGCTGCATCTTTCTTCCCAAGTGCTACATCATTGTCCTCAGGCCTGACCAGAATACAAAGGAACATCTAATGATGAAAGCAAATGGTGGCATCTGAGGTTAAGCAGGAGGGATCCACTGTAGCCATTCCGATGTGAGCTAAATCTTATGGGAAAACCAGCAAGAACAGCTATTTTTCTCATCTCTCTCAAGAAGGAATCCCATATCCAAACTAAACCCCAGTTTAGAAAGGGAAAGGACAGCCTTTCCTTTTTTTGCTTACAGAGAAAAACCACTCTGCACACCTAGCTGTTCAAAAAGACTTGTAATGGAAATGGACAGCTAACTTCAGTTTTGGCTCCAGTTAGACCCAGGTTTACAAGACATGTAGAGATCAGATGTGTAACCATCTCAAGTCTGACAATCTCACTTAATTTGAACACAAACACATAAAAATTGACTCAACCTTTCTTTTTTAATTTTCATTGACATTTTATCTTGCCATTACTGTTATTTCTGTTTGAGATTGTATTTTATGTATTTTATGCGTTTCTGTGCACCACAAAAGTAGATGAAATAAAATGTTAGATACAAGATAGCTTCCTTCAGTAAGTGGAAATCTTGCCCAAATACTGAGCAGAGATCTGAGCATAAGTGCACACAAGAGCAATGCAAGCAGATAATATGAAATGCAAGCAGCAAAAACAATAAACCCAACTCAAAATTCCCAGGCAGCCCCAGCACCCTCCCTATGAGTAGCAGTTTCAACAGCTTGGACCATTTAGCATTGAACCCGGGCTCATGCCATGAAGCTAATCGGTAAGAGTGGCACTAATACACTCCTTTCTGTTACTTTCTTTATATCTACCACAGCCACCAGGAATTTTCATTCCCATCTTTTCACGTAACCTTTCCCACAGTATTGTGCCCGAGCCATAAGACTCCTTCATTGGACAACGTGGTCCTGAGGATGAGATGCTGAAACTCAAGTAGCCTATGATGAGGAGTTAACAATAAACAAAAGAAAACATTATTTGCACAGTAAGCATAATGGTTTCAGGATGTTCTGTCACTTTTTCTTAATAAGTACAAGAGTGTATAACAACTTCTGCTTCAGGTATCTCACTCTTTCCCTCCACAATCCTCACACACATTTCCCTTCCAAACTCAGGTTTCTGTCAGCTTCTCCACACCTTTACAAGGCTTGACAGTTTTTGACTTCCCCCAATCAAGGAGTAACTTGGGAGGTGGCCATGATTACTGATGAAACTACGCTTGTTAGCTTAGTTAAAACTAAAAGAGAATGTGAGGAGATCCAAACAAATGTCTCCAAATGTGAGAATGGGCATCAAAATGGCAAATTCTGTTCAATATAAGCAAGTGTAAAGCAATGTCTGCTGAGCCAACTTCAAGTATACGCTGATGGGATCTGAACTCACTGTGACTGAGTGAGAAATGGATCCTGGGGTAGTGGTAGACAGATCAATGAAAGTGTCCGGCTACTGTGAAGAAGACAAACTCCTTGCTAGGCTTAATTAGGAACAGTACAGACTATCAGACTTCCCTTATACAAATCTTTAGTGTGGCCACCCTTGGAATATTGTGTTCTGCTGTGTTCACCCTACCTGAAAAAGATATTATTGAGTTAGAGCAAGTAGAGATGAGGGAAACCAAAGTACAAGGGACTGCAGCAGTTTGCCTGTAAGGAGCAGCTAAAAAATTTGGACCATTCTGCAAGTAAGGGGAGATGTGACAGATGTACTTAAAATAATGCACGGTGTGAAGAACACGGTGTGAAGAACATAGAGAGGGAGACATTTTTCTTCCTCTCATATAACATTCAAACCCAAAGGGATCATCCAAGGAAGCTGGTGGTGGGTACAAGGCAGAGAAAAGGAAGGAATCCTTCACACAGCATATAAACTATGGAATTTGCTGCTACAGGAATTGGTGATGGCCACCCATCTGGATGGCTTTGAAAGGGGAGTGGGCAGATCCATGACGGGAGTCTATCCATGGCCACTAGCCTTGTTGGCTTTGTGCTACCTCCTTCACCAGAGGTGACCTGCCTGCACACACCAGTTGCTGAGGAGCTTGGGCAGGAGGAAGTTTTGTACTTGTCTTGCTTTATGGATCCTGGGGACTGGCAAGACCCCTAGTCTGATCCAGCAGGGCTTTGCTTGCGTCCTTTTGACCAATGCAGTGAGGCTTCTTTGTCAATGATCTGGAATGAGCAGCCAGGATTCATGGCATAAGCAATGACAAAAGTGATGATCCTTCCCCATATCATTATCTAGATTACAGTGATGTCCCAGAGAATCATCTATAGCCTACTGACTTCCATTTTATTCTCAACAATTTTTTTTTTTTTTTCAGGACAATTTGCCTCGGAGAGCAACACTCTAGAGACTGGCCTCAGGGGGAAGAGATGAGAACTTCTAGCAAGGCACCTGAAAGGTTAGGCCAATAAAATAGCACTGGAGTTGAGATAGCAGGCAGACAGGAGAACTATGCCTGTTGGAAATTTAATAAAACCCTTCTTTGCCTCAGAGCTCCTGGTATGCCCACAGATGGATCCTTGTAAGAGTTTCCTGGTTTCTCTGCTGGTGGGACAGGCCAGCACAGGAAGGGGTGGGAAGCAGCAGCAGGTCTAGGATGATCCCTCTCCTGTTGCTTCTGTGCCAGCCTCGTGCAGCCTGTGAGATGCAGAAGGCAAAGTGCCCCCTGAATCTGGTCCAAGATCAAAGCAATGCAGAGAACTATTACAGGCCAGGGGACCAGATCATCAGTGCAATCATGCCTACAAAGCATGTTATGCATGAAGTGCCATACATTTTTTCTAAGTCTCCCCTGACCAAAATTGACAGGTAAGCAATACTTTCTTTGAGGATTAAATGTTTTCCCAACCTCTTCCCTCTTGCCCTCCTCTGCCATGGGGAGCCCCCATCTTCTGGTCATCTGAACCACATTTGGCCATGCTTTCAAGTGCTTTCCTTGTCCACATCTTGAATACTCAGCTGCTTTCACCACAGCAGAGAAGGGAACCCAGTGAATGGAAATCCCTGACCCAAAATCAAGGCCAGCATCCTCTACATGTGGCCAAAAGGCAAAGATTGCTGTCTTGGGCAGAAGAAACATTCCAAAGCTCCTCGCACTGTAAAATCTTTATTTGGTGAACCAAACATACCTCAATCGTTTATGCCAACTTTCTAGATTCCCAAATCACTTCATCAGGGCTAGGGCTAGGGCTACGTTCAGGATTAGGGAGATTTTACAGACATGAAAGTTCTCTTCTTGACCATTGGAATGAGGCAGGAACAGTCAGTAGGCATTCAGATAAAAGTCTCAAATGGGATCTGAAGGGCCCAGTTTCACTTGCAGCTGCCCCCAAGACTGCTGGGGACATGCACCTGGTAGACATTTTTCTTGAAATACAAATTAGATTCTGTTCTTTCTTGATTTATTTACCAACTGAAAGTTTTGGTCTCTGCATCTTGGGTTATGGTTTTTAAGCTTTTTAGATGTTGCAAGCCTTTTTAAAAAAATATATATATATAGATGTTTTCTATGAACAGCTTGAAGATTTGTTCCTTCCCCTCTCCGTCCACACACCAACGGCCAATCCATGATGGGCTGGATCTCAGGGGTAGAGAGTTGTCTATTGTCTGGAATGAATGGGGGTGAACACGTGGGCAGCCATTTTTCTTCTTCTTCCCATGCACCAGGAGGGATCAATGGCACATGCAGGCATGTTTTGCCCTTCTGCCCTTCTGTCCAGGAGGGCAACCTGAATGTCAGGCTCCTCCTTCTCCCAAAATATGATGTTCAATCCATTCTGGGATGTGGGCATCAGAACTTGTGAGCCATCAATTGCCAGGAAAGACTCTTACACTGAAAAAAAGATTGAATGCAACATTTCTTCCCTGGAGTGGAAAAGAGAGTGCCATCATTTCTTGTTTCTCCTTTTTTTCAGTCAAGTGGATCAGAGATATGCCCGGTACTGGCACATTTTGTCTTTCCTCCTTGCCGTTTGGGAGGTCAACTGGAGTCCCAGACTCCTGCCCAACGTCACTCTGGGCTACAACATCTACGAGACCCACTTCCATGGGAGAATCGTATCTGATGCCATGGTGGACCTGCTTGCTGGAGGGGAGAGCAACATTCCCAACTACAGCTGCGGAGGGCGGAAGAACCCGCTGGCCATTTTGGAAGGGGCCAAATCCAACATCTCGATGCACATTTCAGCCATGTCGGGCACCTAAAAAATCCCACAGGTAGGAACTGGACAGGGACAGGAGAAGGGAGGAGCTCCATGGAATTCCACCTTGGAAATTATCAGCCTGAAAACCAAGGAAGCAACATCAAGATGGCTAGGAATATGGGGAATATGGGCAAGAGAAAGAAACTCCAATTTCTTCTGATTCATGAAAGAGGATCTATTCCAGTGCTCTGAAAAAGTGGACCTGTACATTGTTGGGTTTTTATGTTTTTATTTATACCCATTCAGCATTAGCAAACACTTTTGTTGTTGCCAGTGTCCTTAATGTGCACATTGCAGCCATGTTGGGCATCTACAAAATCCCACAGGTAGGACCTGGGAAGGGACAGGAAATGAGATCCATGGGTTTCTACCTTGTACTTTCTTGAACCCAGAAAGATAGCCCACAGTCCTTAAGGATAGTTTGCAACTTTGATTTCCCCTTTTTCTGCAGTTAGATTCGTTTTGACTTCATCCTGGGTGAAAGAAGCCAGGCTGGTTACACAGTGTGTGATTTCCATAAGTCCCCTCCCCAGGTAGAATTTGTAGGGCTTAGGGTGGTGTCCAAGGAAATGCTGCACAGCTTGGCAGGTTGCCAGTGGTCTCAGAATGCAAGAAGGGAGAAGCAGCAGGGCAGAAAGCAGCAGTTGTGAGGAATGGAGAGAAAAACTCAGGAAGAGATTTCGTTTACCCACATTAAGTAGATTTCCCAAATGGATCAGCGAACTCTCTTCTGGCTATGTGGTATTCACTTATGGGATAAAGTTTTACGAGCCACTTTGCATCGATTACTCTTGATGAACAAATTAAATGTCTGAATCAGTTTGGGCCCTGTCTTTGGTGTGCTGCCCCAGATGTTTTTCCCAGTAAAATGGCTTGAATAGGGCTGCTTTATACTTTCAAAAAGCCACATAAAGCTGTTACACTGCTAGGAATCCTTGAGAGATTCTCTCACTCCTCCATATCCCACAGATCCCAGAGCCATATAATGGCACAGTTTCTATTGGATATTCATGATGATAAGGTTAATCCATATGTGAGTATTCCTGTAAAGAACAATTTGGCTTTCTCTTCCTTTCCTGACTAGATGAGTTATGGCTTTGTTGATCAAGTTCTTCAGGATAAATCCCAGTTCCCTTTTATCTACCGGATGGTCCCAAAAGAAGAAACCCAGGTTGTGGGAATGGTGAAACTGCTCCTGCATTTTGGGTGGACATGGATTGGTCTCTTTGTTCCAAGGAATGACAATGGAGAAAGGTTCTTGGGAACACTGACACCCCTTCTTACCAGCAGCAGAATTTGTGTGGCTTTCCCAAAAAGACTATTTGTGGGGATGAAGTATTCAGACTTCATCAAAAGTGTATGGCTTGTTGTCTGGAGGCAACTCAATGTATGTGTTTATGTATGGGACTCTAGCTATGGATTTAACCTATTCATCTTAATACAAAATATGCTTGAAAAGGAAAAGATTGGGATGAAAGTGTGGATCACAACATCCTTTCAGGACATCTTCATCAATGTGTTCAGTGCTCCCGAGTCCTTCCAGTGCTTTCATGGCTCTTTTTCCTTTGTGCTGAAGACCAAGAGAAAGACAAAGTATGACCACTATGGGCCAATGTCACCAGATATGACACAGTTTTGGTTGACAGCTTTTCATTGCTTCTATTCCAAGCATGGCTTGTCTGTGAAAGGCTGGACAAGATGCAGAGAGAGGGAGAACCTGGAGATGCTGTCCCAGGAGGAGATTGAGAGGATCCTGTCTCAGGACAGCTACAGTATTTACAGTACTGTCCAAGTCATGGCCTATGCCTTACATGTGGCAAATGCGGCCCAATCCAAGCAAGTCTTGATGGTATGGAAGAGACAGGCTAGGATGGAGAAGAATGCAACCATGGCAGGTATCCCCATTTGCTTTTGCAGTGTCAGTCCAAGTTGCAATGCACTAGCCCAAAGAAACATGATCTTGTATCCAGACTCCATTGCCTTGGTGAGGCAAAAGCAAACACAGCCTAACTTTGAGCCAAACCTAGTTAGCATTTGTCCTCTTTTTCCAGCATACAGTTCTTATTTGAGGAATGCAAGAGGACTACTTGTAAATTGGTCTTTCTTAGAAAATGATATCCCATTCCTTCTGCTACTATAATTCTTCTATCTGCAATAAGTATCTTTCACACTTACATGAAATTCTTTGAGAGATGTTCTTTCACTGTCACATGATGGATGGCCCCAAAAATGTTGCACTGGTGACATATTAAGGTATGGTTTTCATGGAGTCCAAGAAGTCCCCAGCTGGTCCAGAGCTGGTCCTGTTGGGGTGATTAAATAGCTCTGTGGATTTTACAATAGCAGGAAATCCTTTACCTCCTTCATGGATCACTGCCTTGTCTGGCAAAGGGACTTGCGTAGCTCAATGAAGCTATGAGCTATGCATGCAGGGCCACCCAAGCCGGACAGGTCATAGGAGAGAGCTCTGACAAAACATGATCCAATGGAGAAGAAAATGGCAACCCACCCCAGTATCTTTGCCATGAAAACCCCATGGACAGTACCAAAAGGCAAAAAGATATGACACCAGAAGATGAGACCCTCAGGCCAGAAGGTGTCCAATATGCTACTGGGGAAGAGCAGAGGGCTAGTACTGGCAGTGCCAGAAGGAATGATGTGACTGGGTCGAAGCCGAAAGGACACTCAGTTGCAGATGTATCTGGTGGTGGAAGGAGAGTCCGATGCTGCAAAGATCTATACTACATAGGAACGTGGAATGTAACTTCCATGAACCAAGGCAAGCTGGAATTGGTCAAATATGAGATGAAAAGACTGAACATCAACATCTTAGGAATCAGTGAACTAAAATGGACAGGAATGGATGAATTTAATTCAGATAACTATCAGGTATACTATTGCAGGCAAGAATCCCTCCGAAGAAATGGAGTAGCCTTCATAGTCAATAAAAGAGTCGGAAAAGCAGTACTGGGATACAATCTCCAAAATGACAGAATGATCTCAGTTCGAATCCAAGGCAAACCATTCAACATCACAATAGTCCAAGTCTATGCCCCAACCACTGGTGCTGAAGAGGCTGAAGTTGACTGGTTCTATGAAGGCCTACAACACCTTCTAGAGTTAACATACAAAATGATGTCCTTGTCATCATGGGGGATTGGAATGCTAAAGTAGGAAGCCAAAAGATAACTGGATTAACAGGCAAGTTTGGCTTTGGAGTACAAAATAAAGCAGGGCACAGGCTGGTAGAATTTTGTCAAGAAAATACGAGAGTCATAGCAAACACTCTTTTCCAACAACCCAAGAGATGACTCTACACATGGACATCACCAGACGGTCAACACAGAAATCAGATTGACTATGTACTCTGCAGCCAAAGATGGAGAAGCTCTATACAGTCAGTAAAAACTAGACCAGGAGATGACTGTGGCTCAGATCATGAGATTCTTGTTGCAAAATTTAAAGTTAAATTGAAGAAAGTAGGGAAAAGAACTAGGCCACTCAGGTATGACCTAAATCATATCCCTGATGAATATACAGGAGAGGTGACAAATAGATTTAAGGGATTAGATCTGATAGACCGTGTGCCTGAAGAACTATGGACAGAGGTTCACAACATTGTACAAGAGGTAGCAACTAAAACCATCCCAAAGAAAAAGAAATGCAAGAAAGCAAAATGGCTGTCTAAGGAAGCTTTACAAATGGCTGAGGAAAGAAGGGAAGCGAAAGGAAAGGGAGAAAGAGAAAGATACACCCAATTGAATGAAGAATTCCAGGGAATAGCTAGAAGAGATAAGAATGCCTTCTTAAATGAACAGTGCAAAGAAATAGAAGAAAACAATAGAGTAGGGAGGACCAGAGATCTCTTCAAGAAAATTGGAGATACGAAGGGAACGTTTCATGCAAAGATGGGCATGATAAAGGACCAAAATGTCAGGGACCTAACAAAGGTAGAAGAGATTAAGAAGAAGTGTCAAGAATACACAGAAAAACTATACAAGAAAGAGCTTAACGTTCCTGATAACCACGATGGGGTGGTCACTGACCTCAAGCCAGACATCCTGGAATGGGAAGTCAAATGGGCCTTAGGAACTCTGAGCAACAACAAAGCTAGTGGAGGTGACGGTATTCCAGCTGAGCTATTCAAAAGCCTAAAAGACGATGCAATAAAAGTGCTACACTCAATATGTCATCAAATTTGGAAAACTCAACAGTGGCCACAGAAATGGAAAAGTTCAGTTTACTTTCCCATCCCAAAGAAGGGCAATGCCAAATAATGTTCTAACTACCGTACCATTGCATTCATTTCACATGCTAGCAAAGTTATGCTCAAAATCCTACAAGCGAGGCTCCAGCAGTATGTGGATCGAGAACTACCAGAAGTACAGGCAGGATTTCAAAGAGGGAAAGGAACTAAAGATGAAATTGCCAACATATGCTGGATCATGGAGAAAGCTAGGGAGTTCCAGATAAACATCTACTTCTGCTTCATTGACTGTGCTATAGCCTTTGATTGTGTTGTTGTGGTTGTTGTTAGTCGTGAAGTTTTGTCCGACCCATTGTGACCCCATTGACAACATTCCCTCAGGCCTTCCTGTCCTCCACCATCTCCCAGAGTCCACTCAAGCTCACACCCACTGCCCCAGTGACTCCCTCCAGCCACCTAATTCTCTGCCATCCCCTTTCTTCTTTTGTCATCCATTGTTCCCACCATTAGGCTCTTC
>NW_025335736.1:0-55053 GCF_004798865.1 Varanus komodoensis | reverse complement strand
TCCAATATATTATTGAATAAAGATTTTAACTTTGGAATCAACATCTTCTTAAAAGTTATAAAACCCTGGACCTAAGCCATCTATCTCAGGAGTTCTTCCTACTTTCAACGTAGAAATATCTTCTACCTCCTCTCTCCAACTTATTGTTCCATTAACTCCCTCTCCCTTTGCTGTAGTTTTCCCCAACAATCTTCTCTGTATTTGCTCTAATTTTATCCAATGGCACAATACCACTTGAATACAACTTAGAAATGAATCTTAAAATGATTCCCAATTTATGTTTTGTTAAATTACACTTTTTGCCACTCATCTTCAACTAACCCAATTAAATTTTTAGCTTTCATGTGTTGTGTGGCTCTAGCCAGCAATCTCAAATTCTTATTACTAAATTCAAAATATTCCCTTTTTAAATATATTAAGTTTCTCTGTATTTTTTCAGTTGGAATATTTGGCAATTCTTTTCTTTTAGTTTGAATTATTGTTAAAATATTTATATCCCTGTTCCTATGTACTTTTTCTCCAGTTCTTTTATTTGTCCTTCCAGAATTTCCACATGTTTGATTCTTTGTCTTCTTAATTTATATGCTTCTTTAATGCTTAGTCCTCTTGCAATTGCCTTCATTGTATCCCAAATCAAGCTTTCTTGATTACCTTCCCTATTATTAACCTCCCATATCTCTTTTAATTTTTTTCCATTTTGTACTGCAAAATATTTACATCCATTTTCCATCCTTTAACTTCTTTATAATCACATTCAATTTTGAGATCCATATTTACCAAAGCATGATCTGTCACTTTTATCAAACCTATATCTGCAGTACACACTCTATTTAACAAATCATTAGACA
Organism: Varanus komodoensis; assembly: GCF_004798865.1. Lineage (NCBI taxonomy): Eukaryota > Metazoa > Chordata > Lepidosauria > Squamata > Varanidae > Varanus > Varanus komodoensis. The sequence continues at coordinate 54,205 of NW_025335736.1, read as the reverse complement.
CAAATATATCATCTATCCTAGAATAAGTCTCAAGAGCGAAAGAATAAAATGCATACCCCTTTTTCATTTCCCTGTAACTCTCTCCATACAACTTTCAAATCAGTTTTGTTTACTATTTTAGTCAACACTATTCTACTGTTGTTCTTTCTTCTTTACTATGGTTTGATTTGTCTTTCATTTTATCCATCACCATATTGACATCCGCAGCCATTATTACAAATCCCTTTCTTAGTTCTTCTTACTTTAAACACTTTTTTAAAAAAGAAAATCATCTGATTTTCATTCAGTGAATGAAATTAATACATTAATGAAATTAACACATTAATTACTATATTGTGCTCTCCTCTCAACTTTCCCTATATTATAGAAAAATATACCCTTTCATCTTTTTAAATTTTATTTTAAATTCAGCTTATTGATATAATGATCACCACTCCCCTTGACTTAGAACTTCCATATGCTTTCGCATAAAAATTCAGCCTGATACCTTTAACTCATTAACCCCTTTCTTGATCTGCCTCTTGGAAAAATACAATATCTGCTTTACCTTTATTATAGCTTCAATCCTCCCTCCCCTTTTAATCACATTCCCCAAACCTTTAACATTAAAAGATACTCTTACAAGTTTAGCCATTTCAAATTTAAAGCACATATCCTTGTTGGTCGTTTGTGCATACCCACAAATATACTTAAAAAAAAACCTTTAAAAACCCTAACAAAGATAAATTTACCTTAATCCCACCCCCAGAAACTCCCCCCTTACCTCCCCCCTTTCCCCCAGAATACCTTCACTTTTGGCAGTATCGCCATCATTGCAGAAAACCTACCCGTCCACCCTACTTAGAATATCTACTTCCCATTTCCTCTATACCCCTATTACCTTAACCCACCTTTTAAAATATTTTTAATTCTTTAACTCTTCAAATTCTTGATGTTATCATTCTTATTTATACTACACATATTCAAACTTCAACTAATGTGATATATAACTTATTCAAAATTAGTACTCTGCCCTATTTATAGATTCTTCTATGTCACTTGTAAACTAATACTTTTAATCTTATATAGTAAACCTTATTCAATAATTATTTCCAAACATTGAGTATGAATTTCCTTCTACCTAACTATTAACAAGAAAGCCTCCTCAATTCATTTCATAGTCTAAACCAGAGAAAGACCCACCACTGCCCCTTGCCTCTCCACTTTTTCCTTTTCATCCTGGAGAAGTTTTTGAATTACCACAAGAGCAACTTCTTCATTGTCTTGTCTTCTGCTCTGAGCCATCTTCTTAATTTCTTTCCAGTGCTCTTCATCTATCAGGCCCCATTCATGAGCCAATTTTAAACCCTGTTCCAATGACTCAATTCTGTGATGTTTTCCATTACACCAGACTTTAATATACAGTGGGTGTCCCCAAGTGTATTTAATATTATTCTTCAACAAATTAATATTGAATGCTAGCAAGAAATGTCTGAACGAAATAGTCTGGAAACATAAATCTTAAAATGCTTGAATGGGTGCCTCCTTAAACTTTAGTTGACCAAAATATCTTTCAACTTTCTCATCTGCCATTCCTTCTTATAAAAGTTAGTGATCTTATCAATATATCTCCCAGAGTTAATCTAGCCTGTCATTGTGGACCAGTGCGATATATTCGCTCTATGTCATCTTTCCATTTTTCATCTGGCATCTTTTCTTTAAACCATGCAAACACATCACTCCTGAGTTACTTTTCTTCCATTGATGATCATTCCAGTATATTTCTCAATCATCTGCCCAATTGTATTTGCCCAATATTGAAGGTGTGAAGAACCATCCACTGATGAACTGATTTTAAAAAAGATTCTGGACTGTGCTGAAATGGACAGACTGACTTGGTCTCTGAAGGAGAAAGAGGATACATATGTCTATCAAACTTGGAACTCTTTTTAGTATTGGCTAGAAAAATGGGACTATGCATAGATTTGAATATGTCTACGGATTGCTGTTAAAAAAAAAAAAAAAAATAGGGGTCTGACCAGTAGGTCTGATGTTTCTGATGATTGATGTTTTTAGTTTCTTTTTTTCAGTTTGTAGAAAATAATAAAATTTACCTAAAAAAAGGGATGTAGCTTATCACAATCTCCATTGTTTATAGCTTTTAAAATAGCCATATAAATCTTTATGTCTTTATGTTTTGCTTATTTTAAGATTTAATTCCACTGAACTCTTTAAAACATTGAAAATAAAGCTTTTACTTTCTTCCTCAAATCACAAGCCAATCCCATTAGTATTGTTTATTGTATCTTCTTACGCTGGAGCTGTGCTGAATCTAATTAAGTTATCTGCTGAAACTTTTACAGTCCATGAACCAAGTCTCTTCAATTAGCTTTAAGTTTCAAAGTTCTTTTTCCCAACTATTTTTCAGGACAATCTCCATCTTAGTCCAAAACGGTCACTATCACACTCCCCCACTAAGGCTTTTTCAACATAGGTTTAAATATTGAGTCTATTTACAATGCATAAAACAGTACCTCCTTATTGAATTTTTCTCTGGCAGCAGTTTTCTTCTCCTTCAAATCACATCCACAATCATCTGCTGTATCTGGGTTTTTCTTGTTATTTTTTAATGAGGCATTAGGAACTTTCTTGTCAGATTCTGATCCCAGAAAGTATTTCCTAACATTCAAATAGATGTCTGGATCTTTGAGCATTGTCCCATTGGACAACATCCTTTGTCCAAAGGTCAGAGAAAAGGTCATGAGCCTCTATCATATGACACCTCTTCACATACATGTATGTCACTATAAGACCCCATCTGAGTGTCCTTCTCCAGGCTGAAGAGACCCAGCTCCCTCCATCTCATTTCACATGGAAACCCACACAATCTAAGATCCTTGTGACCCTGCTCTGAACTGATGCTAACCTAGCTATGTCCCCCTTCTAATATGGAGCCCAGATTGAGTGACAATTGGGGTTAGGGTTTGGGCAAGATAAACGTTCAGATGGAAGCCTCACTGAATCTTGCTGCATCTAAGTATGACTTGCCTTGTGTTGTCCTTTTATTGGTCTCCTAGAAAAAACTGCACAGAACTTATCTCTTCCCCATTCCCAGTTCCTACCTGTGGGATTTTGTACATGCTTGACATGGCTGAAATGTGCATTGAGATGTCAGCTTCGGCCCCTTCCACAATGGCCAGCAGGTTCCTTCGCTGTCCACAGCTGTAGTTGGGAATGTTGCTGTTCCCTCCAGCAAGAAGATCCACCATGGCATCGGAAGTGATTCTCCCATGGAAGTAAGTCTCGTAGATGTTGTAGCCCAGGGTGAGGTTGGGCAGCAGACTGGGACTCTGGTTGACCTCACAAGTGGCAAGGAGGAAAGACAAAATGTTCCAGTACTTGACGAAGTTCTTTCCTGGTGCACTTGGAAAAGAAAAATTGGTTTCAGTGCTCTCCTCTTCTTTGCAATGAAAGAAGCACAACGTATTTTCCACTGTATACCTAGAAATCTTTCCAGGCAATGCATCTGACAAGTGTTAATACCCCAAAGTTTAGGAGAGTCAAGCAATTTGCTTATTAAGGTTTAATTTTTAGGTTTATTAAGGTTTATTGTTTTGAACTTTTCAAAAGAGGAGTCATTTTGAATGTTACAAAATATGAAAGTCTGGAGGGAATAATCTATTGCTAAAGCCTATTGAAACTGCCTAGGGAGTTTTAGCCGTGGAGTGGTATAGAAATGAAATAAATACGATATGAATAATATTTGTGATTGTTAAAGAAGCAACACAACAGACACAAGGACAACACCATAAACTTCCAGCTGGTAGATCAAATCTGCAACAATGGAAACTAATGCCCACATAAACAAAAGTGTCTTCTTGTTGCATGTTCCCAGCAGACCTGGAGCAACTGCAGGTAAAACCCAACTTTTTCATCTCAAGCTAGAGGACACTTTGCCCTTTTCTCCCTCAATGCAGCCCAAGTCTGATCATGCAGACAACAGAAATTTGATATCCCAGAAGTGACCATGTGCCAGGTTTTTAAAACTCTCCTTGGTCAACAGCCAGGAGAAGTGCCAGATATGGACTGTACTGCACAAAGGGTGATCGGAGACATTAGAATTTGATTTGTCTCTGTTAAAAGGTGGGGAAGACTGAAGGCAGGTGGGAAAGCATGGTATCTGTCCAGAAATCTTATCTACCTCCAAAGGAAGGTCAGGGGAGGCTCCGAGAAGATGTATGGGTTTTCATGTGCGATATCTTTTGTTGCCAGGATGCCACCGATGAGCAGTTCTCCTGGCCTGTAATAGTTCTCTGCTGCGCTTTCATCTGGGATCAGATTTAGGGGGCACTTTGCCTCCTGCCCCTTCAAGGCTGCACAGGGCAGCAAGAACAGTGAAAGGAGAATCCAGTTAACCATTGGGGGCCCTTCTCCTTTCTAGCCTTCCCTCTTGTCCATTCCTCTCACACACTGAGAGGAAAACAGGAAACTTGTGCAAGACCGAGGCTCCCTGTGTTCATACATACAAGGAGGTCAGCACCAAGGAGGGGCTTGTTTACATTTCTCAGAAGCATCATTCACCTGCCTGCTCTGCTTGCTCCTTGCCTTCGAGTCTCATGTCAGCTGAGAAGTGATTTTATGCAGCAAACTTTACAGGCACCAGGAAACATTTTCCTTGATTGCAAGTTTTGGTCCCCTAGGCAATTTCCTGAGCAGCGGCAAAAAGGAAAAAGAAATAACTGTGAGGTAGGTAATTACAAGGTGAATGAGTATCACCTCTGCATCTTGGTGGACTCTCAGAGTGGTCTGAGCCCCAGGTGGAGAGCGGGAGGAAAACATGCTTGTGAATCTCACCGAAATTAGACTAGTATCTCTGATGGGATCACTGAAGGGGAAAATTGAGTGCTGGTTGACCCTCATTGACAAACCTCCATCGAATGTGCTTGGCTGAAGATTATGTTTTGGGATGCACTTGAATTTATGCACAGCACTAAGTGGTCACTAGTAAACAGTATGAGTACATAAACCTTTCTTCCAAGCAAGCAGATAATGTTTCCACCTTAAAGCCCTTCTGTCTCATAGGGTATTCAGTGTCTGAACCTGGTCTTTCCAACCCTACAACCTTTCCCAGCCCTTCCAGTAGAACAGAGGAAGACACTGTGGATTCCAGCAGGGTACAAAGCAACCTGCACCCATTGTTTCGTATCTGCCAGAAGCTGTAACCCTCCCATGTTTTTTTAAAGCAATTCAAGTTCTTTCTGTGATAACAAACAGTTTGGTGTTTGGGAAGACAGGGTTTACTTGGTGCTGGAACTGGGCTGAAGCATTGTTCCCATTCAGCTCTGACAATGGATTGCCAGTGGATGTCCATTGTCTCTGACTAGTTCCGCAACTGGGCTTCTTAAAGAGGAATAATCATGGGTGTACCTGCACTCAGAATGAGTTCTCAGGGAAGAAGCAGGTGATGACAAGCCAGCCAGCTCTGATTAGCACAGGTCCAGGCCTTGGTGGCCCACTCTGAACACAGCCCATGGGACTCCCTATATCGTGGGTAGCAGCAGCATTTTGCTTCCACATGGCAGCTGCAGTATGCTTACTATGTCCGAGTTCCTGTTTAGGGACTCCTTTGATTCATGCCTGCCATTTCTACCAAGGAATGGCACTCAAGCTGTTTCATGGGCCCCTTAAGAACAGATTATGAGAAAACAAGCCTGAAATACAAGGATAACACAAGGGTTCCAGAATATCAAATGAAAATCTACAGCAAACTCAGCAGAGCTGCTTACAAACCAAGAGGTCCTAGAAGAAAGCCATATTTGCTTGCTAGAAAGGATTTCAGGGATTGAGTAATGTAAGTTCTTGCAGGTTTCTTCCTTAGATTTATCACCAAACTTAATGGTGGCACTGTATTCGTCCCACTTATCATGAGATTACACCAGATGCTTTCACCCTGAGATGCTTTTCACCCTGAGATGATATTCAGGTCAAGCCTTGGGACAATGATGTAGCACTTGGGAAGGAAGATGCAGCCGAGCAGCCCAGCACTGGAGGCCAAGGTGGAGAAGACCCTGCGCTGCCACCATGTACTTCCCCTTGGTGCTTGTAGGAAGGCACAGAGGACACCCAGACACTGCAGAAGACTAGCATGCTGAAGGTGATCAGCTTGGCCTCATTGAAGGACCCAGGCAGCTTCCTGGACAGGAAAGCCACTGTGAAGCAGATGACAGCCAGGAAGTCCATGTAGCCAAAGGCAACATAGAAAAAAACGAGAGACCCTTCATTGTATTACAGGATGATGTGTTCATCCTGCAATGCAATGAACTCCCCAGTGCTGGGAGCATTGCAGTGCTGGGAGTTTATGTCAGAGTCAGGGAAGGGTTTATTGCATTTATTTGTTGTATATCATATAATCTGCTTGCATATCACTCGTGCAAGATCCTGATGAGATTTCTACCCAGTATTTGCACAAGATTTCCATTTACCAAAGGAAGCCACCTTGTATGTAATATTTTATTTGATCTACTTCTGTGGGGCGCAACAATTCATAAAATATAATCAAATGCAATGCCAAAGCTCAAACAGAAATAACAGTAAAGGTAACATAAATGTCAATGAAAATCAATTGAAAAGAACTGAGCCCCTGTCATTGAATGTGTGTGAGTGTTGGACTTAAGCAATATCCTGGGCTGGTTTTACATCTGAGCCCTAAATTCCCTGAAAACCTGAGGCTACCTGGAGCCAAAACTCCATTAGCTTTCAATTTCCGTTGAAAAGAGTCTTTTCGAACAGCTAGGTGAACAGAGTGGTTTTTCTGAGTAAGCGACAAAGTACAGGCTTTCCTTTCCTTTTCCAAGCTGGGGTTTAGTTTGGATATGGTCTTCTTTCTTGAGAGAGATGAGAGAAATACCAGTTCTTGCTGGTTTTCCCATGAGATTTAGCTCACATCTTAATGGTTACAGGGGATCCCTCCTGCTTAACCTCAGATGCCACCATTTGCTTTCATCATTAGATGTTCCTTTGTATTCTGGTCAGGCCTCAGGACAATGATGTAGCGCTTGGGAAGTAAGATGCAGCACAGCAACCCAGCACTGGAGGCCAAGATGGAGAAGACCTGTACTGCCACCATATACTTTCCCTTGGTGCTCAGGCAGGAGGGCACAAAGGACACCCAGACACTGCAGAAGACCAGCATACTGAAGGTGATCAGCTTGGCTTCGTTGAAGGCCCCAGGGAGCTTTCTGGTCATGAAAGCCACTCTGAAGCAGATGGCAGCCAGGAAGCCCATGTAGCCCAGGGCAGCATAGAACATTGTGACAATCCCTTTATTGCACTGCGGGATGATGTGTCCAGGCTGGGAGTTCATGTCAGAGTCAGGAAAGGGTGGAGCCATGGCCAGTCAGAAGGAACAGATGACCAGCTGGATACTTGAACAGGAAAGGACAATGGCATTGGCCAAGCTTTTTCCCAGCCATTTTCTCATCTTTTCCCTGGCTTGGTGGCCAGGAAGGCCAGCACCACAATGACTGTTTTGACCAGCCCAGAAGAAACAGCCACTGAAAAGATGATGCTGGAGGCTGTTTGTCGGAGCTGGCAAGTCACTTTCTGAGGCCGGCCAATGAAGAGGAAGGTGGACAAAAAAGAAAGCAGGAGGGAGACAAGGAGAATGTAGGAGAGGTCCCTGTTGTTGCCTTGACTACAGGTATGTCCAAGTGTTTGATGAATTTTCTTAATGCACAGCCTGTGGTAAAGGCTAGGAATAGGGCAAGGGAAGCCAGGGTGCTCCCCAGAGGGTCTTCATAGGAAAGAAAGCTGATGCTCTTGGGAATGCAGTGATCCTGGACTGAGCTTGGGTGCTGATCTGCTGGGCACCTGGTGCAGTGATCTGCATCTGAAAGAAGGAGAGTAGAATCATCTTCCCCAGCATGCATCAGTATCACATTTGTCTGGAAAAGTGTGGGATGTGTGGGAGTTGAGCAGGCAATGAGTGGTTTTGGTGATTTGTCAAAATGGGAAGGTACAGTGGCTTCTTCTTCACATCCTAGTTGGACTGGTTCTGCATTGCATGGCATGCCTGATTGCCTTGAAGCTTGGTTGGTTGTCCTGTCATCCAGCCCTGATAATGTCTGTAGTATGGGCAGATGGCAAACCATGCCAGAACCCTGGAAGAAACCTTTAGTCCTGGGGTGGATTTGCAGGCACCTCCTCTGTCCACCTCATCCAACCTTATTCCATTAACAACATGGAAGAAGGGGTGAACAGTCTGCTGATCAAATTCGCAGATGACACTAAAACTGGAGCAGTGGCCACAACTGAAGAGCAGGTTCTCCAGATCCAAAAGGATCTGGACAGACTATGGAAATGGTCAGGAGACAACAGGATGGCGTTCAATGTGGATAAGGGCAAGGTCTTGCACTTGGGGCATAGGAACAGCTGTCATAAGTACAGGTTAGGTGACAAGTGTCTGGAGAGCAGCACTTGTGAAAGGGACCTCAGGGTACTGGTTGACTGCAGGCTAAACATGAGTCAGCAGTGTGATGCGGTGGTCAAGAGGGTGAACGCCACCCTTGGTTGCATAGCCAGAATTGTGGTTTCTAGATCAAGAGAGGTATTACTACCACTCTACATGACTCTGGTGCACTCACAACTGGAGTATTGTGTTCAGTTTTGGGCCCCTCGTTACAGAAAGGATATAGCCAGGTTGGAGTCAGTGCAGCGTAGGGCCACAAGGTTGGTGGCTGGTTTGCAGGGGATGCCATATGAGGCGAGACTGAGGGAACTGTGTCTCTTCAGCCTGGAAATGTTGGATTCAGCCCCTTCCACAATGGCCAGTGGGGTCTTCTGCCCTCCACAGCTATAGTTGGGAATGTTGCTCTCCCCTCCAGCAAGAAGGTCCACCATGGCATCGGATGTGATTCTCCCATGGAAGTGGGTCTCATAGACATTGTAGCCCAGGGTGAGGTTGGGCAGGAGCCCAGGACTCTGGTTGACCTCATGAATCACCAGGAGAAAAGACAAAATGTGGCAGTATCGGACATAGTTCTTTCATAGCCCACTGAAAAACAAAGGAAGAACTGCAGACGGGGGGGGGGGGGGCAATCTGTCCATTAGTAGTTTATTTAAGACCTCATCTTGATTTGTCAAAAAAGCAACATGTGACCACAGAAATGACTCAAAAAAATCTGACAAAAGGACAAGCACCCAAATAGGAAAATATTGCAATGCTAAATCAATTCAAGCAGCAACATATTCTAATCCCAATTTCAACCCAAGGTTTATACTACCTGCATGTTTCCAGTAACTACAGGTGAGAGGTATATTATTATTATCATTAGTAGAAGTAGTTCATTTCTATACTTCCCTGTTATTCCAAAGGTCCCAAAGACACCAGAACTTCAACAGCCACTCTATTTTCTCTTCCCTGCATCACCACTTGCTTTCTCTAAAATTTTCCCTGAGAAAGAGTCCCTGGGATCTAGAAAGTTGGCAAACTCAGTCAAGGTATGTTTAGTTCACTGAATGAAGATTTCAGAGTGCGAGGAGGGCTGGAATGTTTCTTCTGCCCAAGACAGCGACCTTTGCCTTTTGGATCTATGTAGAGGATGGTGGCCTCAATTGTGGGCCAGGGATTTTCCTGTGCTGGGTTCTCTTCTCTGTGGCAGTGAAAGCAACACAGTATTCAAGGATTGATCCCAAGAGATGGTCATGTCTCAAGCGGGGAGACTGCCCTCCACACAGCCAGGTCCCAACTCTTTGCCCCTTAAAAGCCTCATTGTAAACACCCAAGAGAATGGCCAAGCATGGTTCAGATGACTAGAACATGGGGGCTGCCCTTGCAGAGGGGTGCAATTGGAAGGAAGGTGGGAAAACATTTAATCCTCCAAGAAAGCATCACCTACCTGTCAATTTTGGTCAGAAGAGACTTAGAAAAGATATATGGCACTTTGTGTGTAACATGCTTTGTAGACAGGATTGCACTGATGAGCTGGTCCCCTGGCCTGTGATAGTTCTCTGCATTACTTTGATCTTGGACCAGATTCAGGGGGCATTTTTCCTTCTTCATCTCAAGGGCTTCATACAGCAGTTAGAGGAGCATTCCTAGCCTGCTGCTGCTTCCCACTTCTCCCTGTGCCAGCTGCCTCACCAGGAGGTTCTTGCAAAGCTTTGTCTTTGGCCACCGCAGGTGCTCCAAGCCAAAGGGGATTTATAAAGTCTCCAACAATCATAGTTCCTCTGTCTGCCTGCCAGCCATCTCAATGCAGGAGATAGTTTATTGGTCTAACCTATCAGGCACACTGCAAGAAGTTCCCCTCAAGGACTGTAGTGCGTTGGTCTCCAAGCCATCTCCTGTGAAAACCACTTCAGCTTTGGTTTGCAAGCAAGATGGAAATCAGTATAATTTAGATAATTATAATGTGAAGGAGCTCATCTCTGGAAGTTCTGAGCAGCCTGAGCCACAGGAGAACAGCAGGAGAAAAACATGTTTGCAAGAACTTATCAAAGTTATTTCAGAGTTTGAAAAGGAGGCTTGGTTTGATACCACCTGAGAAAGCAGCTTCATAAGAGAAAGGCTGAAGATAATCTTTCAGGTTGTATGTGAAAGTATGCACCTCTCCCATTGGTCACTACTGAACAAGACGAGCACATGACTCAACTTGAGTCCAAAGATGGGGTCACCTTCTGTCATTGTGTCCCCTGTGCCAAAGAGTGGCTGTCCAGTACCTGAACCTCAAAAGGGGTCTCCCCATGTCTTCTGTGTTGCTGGATGGGATACATTTTCAGTCCATCCATGAATGAGAACTCCCAATGTGTGAGTCCTGGATGGCAGGAATGGCAGGCAATCCTTAACCAGTTCACTTTCTTGGCTTGATGCCCCTGGATAGGCTCTGAGATCTCTCTCTCTCCCCCTCCCCTTTCTTCTACTCCTTGTTCTCTAGCAGGGTTTAGTTCCAGCCCTTCATCTTTCTTGGTGACCTTGAGCCTGTCGCTGCAGGTCACCAAGTCTATTTGGAGCCTGTCGCTACCTCCCGCCTATTCCATTCTTGCTCCAAATCTGGGTGAGAAAGGCCTAGTTAATGCAAACTTGGCAGACCACAAGATGGTCTCACATCTCTAGTCATTTGGTGAATCCTCCAGCACACAACCATCAGAAGGGGAGAGGGAAGAAAGGCTGAAAGAAAGAGTGGTTTATTTTCCCTGTGGAGCCTCAAGCCCAACCCATAGTAGGTAGGATCCTGGATCTGCCCTTCATGCAGGAAGCGGAGCTGAATTTCTCAGAACAGGCCTTCAATTGGAAGGGTCTGCCGCCAATTTCTAGGAAACCCCACCCCCACACCTCACCCTATTCAGTGGCATTCCTGGACTGTCTGACTGGGTTTGCAGAACCATCTAGGACCAACATCAAATAAATGTTAATTTCTGCAGTGGATCAGGAGGGTGCCAGAATTTTCCTATCTTGGTGCAAAGCAGCCTCAAGGTGCTGTGGCAATCCTGCAAACCAGCTGCTCAGGAAGAATTTCCATGAGAGTGGATGGGCTGCCATGGAAGCAGAGGAAATGAAGCATAATTCTCAATCCCTCTACTATACTTTGGCTTCCTTAGTTAAAATGTTTCTCCTGGAATTTCTCACTCAAATCTTCCCCATGTGTTTAACTGTGTGCTTGCTATACTATTCCCTTGAATTCTCACTTGACTTGCTTATGCAAGACTAAAGGCTCTGTGGGCTTGGAAGAAGCTCGCCAAACTTCTGACTTTAAAATTGTTAGAGCTGAGCTTAAGTGGAGAAGTTTAAGGCATAGGAGCTGTGAGGTCCTTCCCAGCCTGTAGTTTATTCAGGGTACAATCAGACCATGGGAATGCTTTCCTGGAGAGCTCTTGCATGGATGCATGCCCAAGGCTAAGGAGAATTCCTCTGCACCCATGATAAGTCCTGCACATCCATGGGATGTGCCACTAACAGATTATACATGAAAGAGCACTGCAGAGAGAGACAAAGTAAGGCAGGTGATTGGCCTGAGAAGCAGAACTCAGGGGTCCTTTCAGGACAGATGCAGCATGATCTCTGTTCCTTTTGTTCAGCAACATTTATGTCATCGGAGAATCAAGGTACACTGAGGAGCTGTTGCATGTCTTTGAAGAATGGCCATCCGTAGTCAGAAAAACAGAAGTTCTTCAGGGACCTGACTTAAAGTGCAGGGACAGCCTACTGAGTCCAGCACTCCTTGCATGATACCTTAGAGTTGGCCAGCAAGGTCATTTCTTTCTACGCACTTTGGACTGAATGAACAATGCTAAAAATGCCACTGCCAAGGAAGACATTAAGTACAGAAACATGTCCAACTGGATGCTTTCATAACGTATTTCTAATATTTTGAGCATACTTGTCGGAAGCTAGGTTCCCCCCTTCACACTTTCAAACCAAAAGACCAGTTATTTTGGCAAAACTCCTGTATTATTCATGGTATCTCCAGCAAAGAAAGAGTCTCAGGGCATTCAGAGAGTGGTCCTTTGGAGCAAAAATAAAAACTATTTCTGAGAACCCTCCTTTTGAGTGGCGTTGGATGCCACCCTTCTAGGAGGACCCTTCTGCAGGTGGACAAGCTTCTTAGCTGCACACCACCCCTTTAGTTGGTGAGCCCTTCCCTCCTAGTGTTGCATGACAGATTCAAAAATCAGATCAGCCTCATCTAACTGCTGCACCACCCATACTAGACTAGACATGCACATGGTAGGCGTCTCATAACCAGAGCTGCCTGGAGCCAAGGGTCAGACTAGATGACCCGGGAGACCCCGTCTGACTATGTTTCTATGTTTCTGTACCACACCCCCTCCAGGCACTTGCAGAGACTTTGGATAAGCTCTCCTGGCTCTTCTGACTTGATACCAGCAGGCTGCATTTCCCAGGGCTCATTCTCCTCATCAGAAGAGTCTTTCTCCACCAAGTGAAATGTGCCTCAGAAATGGCTTTGGTTCTCTGAAGATAGCTACCACTCTGAGCAGAAATGGTCCCTTCTGGACACTGAGCACAAGCATAGAAGTAGGGCGGCTTCCCTTCCTGAAGCCCCTTGGCGTAACCAGGTTGACAGCTCTTGACACATCTTGATCCAGCTGGATCTCAAGAGCAACTGTGGCTGAACTCCAGGTCTACCTTCACTTCCAGGAAATGGGAATGTGGGCACATGCTCCCCACTGGGAGTGGAGATACTCTATTCAGAGGACAACACATTACACAATGGAAGTGGTGATGGAAGGGAAAACAAAGAGAGGTAATTTGTGAAGGGATGTGGTTTGGAAGGTCTGAGTTCCTTTTTCTCCATGGGTGTTGTAGTTAAGTGAGATCCTGGACTGTCAAACCTGGGATGGACCTACTTCTCAGTGTTCATTGTGAATTTCTCACTATCCTCGCCAAGCCCAAGCCTTCTCTCAGCCCAAACTGGAAACATAGACTTCAGTTTCCTACACAACAACTCTCTGTAGTATAGAACGCATTGCTTTTTCCTTCCCCTTCTAAGTTTGGGTTTAGTTTGAATGTAGGTTGAATATAACAAGGTGGATCCCTCCTGCTTAGCATCAGATGTCACCATTTGCTTTCATCATGAGATGTTCCTTTGCATTCAGATCAGGCCTAAGGACAATGATGTAGCACTTGGGAAGAAAGATGCAACCCAGCAGTCCAGCACTGGAGGCCAAGATGGAGAAGACCTGTACTGCCACCATATACTTTCCCTTGGTGCTCAGGTAGGAGGGCACAAAGGACACCCAGACACTGCAGAAGACCAGCATGCTGAAGGTGATCAGCTTGGCTTCATTGAAGCCCCCCGGTAACTTCCTAGCAAGAAAAGCTACTGTAAAGCAGAGAGCAGCTAGGAAGCCCAGGTAGCCAAGGGCAGTGTAGAACATGGTGACCGACCCTTCATTACATTGCAGGATGATGTGTCCAGGCTGGGAGTTCATGTCAGAGTCAGGAAAGGGTGGAACCATGCCCACCCAGGTGGAGCAGATGACCAGTTGCACACTGGAACAAGACATGACAATGGAGTTGGCCAAGTTCTTCCCCAGCCACTTTCTCACCTTGTTCCCTGGCTTGGTGGCCAGGAAGGCCAGCACCACAGTGATGGTTTTGGCCAACACAGAAGAGACAGCAACTGAGAAAATGATGCTGAAGGCCGTTTGTCGGAGGAGGCAAGTCACTTTCTGTGGCTGGCCGATGAACAGGAAGGGAGACAAAAAAGAAAGCAGGAGAGAGATAAGGAGAATGTAGGAGAGGCCCCGGTTGTTTGCTTTGACTATGGGAGTGTCCAAGTGTTTGATGAAGACTCCTAGCATACAGCCTGTGCTTAAGGATAAGAGGAAGCCCAGGGAAGCCAGGGTGATCCCCAAAGGGTTTGTGTAAGAGAGGAAGATCACACCCTTGGGCCCACAACGATCCTGGTTGGAGTTTGGCTGCTGATCTGCGGGACACTTGATACAACTGTCTGCATCTGAAAAGAAAGAAAGTCAATCCAGTTTCTCTAACATGTACCTCATTGCCAGAACAATTTGTGTTCTATTCCATTTAGAGCATAACCGTAACAATGTGTGAGAAATTAGGAAACATTGGTTGGGTTCACTTAACTTGGAAAAAAGAGGGATTTTAAAAATCTTTCTTAGTGGGCTGGTTCTTCATTGCAGAGGACTGACATCAGAGGTAGCTTCCAAAAAATTCAGGGTCACTCAGAAGTGATCAGTCCTTGGGTGGTTTTAGTCATCCACCTGCCCTCTTCTCTGGGCATGGATGATACTGCAACCTGCCTGCTCCAAGGTTCCCTTGAATTGGCCAGGAACAGCTTGCATCCCATATATGCCACCCACAAGAGGAACTAGAAGGTTCCTTCGATTGATATCCGGGCAATCCCTTCTCCCTGGCTCTCCTCATTCAGTATGTTTCTCAGACTAGGTTAATGAAATCTTTGCATCTCATTCTCATATGAATATACTCTTTATTTACATATCTGTGACTGATCTCCAGGGTAGCATTTTCCTTTCCTGTTATGGCCAATGATGATCCAGCAAAACAGCTGTCTGCATTGCTTCTACCTGAGACTGGATGGACTGCACTTGGAATCTGAGAGCAGGGAAGTACAGCTGAATCCTGTACTCACTTTGTAGACACTTGGCCCGTTTGCTTTAAATGGCTGTCAAATCAAGAGTTCTTCCTTGATGGCTGAAGTGACATCCAAGTTGGTGTAGTTGAGCCTTCTGGGAAAACACTCCATTAATGGGGAGGTAGAACCAGCTCAAGCTTCTTATTCCAAAGTGTGCTCAGGCAGATGCAATCCCTTCTTCGAGCCTGACATCAAATATGGGTTCTTCCTCTGAAGTCACTTACCCTCCTGAGCAGAGATGGTCCCTTCAGGACACCGAGCACATGTGTAGCAGCAGGGCGGCTTCCCTTCCTGAACCTCCTTGGCATACCCAGGGTGACAGCTCTCAACACACCTGGACTGAGGCACCGTCTGCAAACAAAGAGGCAGATCATCAGAAAAGGGGTGGTCAGTCATAGAATCATAGAACAGTAGAGTTGGAAAGGGCCAGAAGGCCATCAGGTCCAATACCCTGATATTACAGGATACTGACACCATCCCACTCAGATGACTGTCCAGACACTTTCTGAATGTCTCTAGTGAGGGAGAGTCTTTGTGATTATGGAAAGGAATCGTCTCCTTTTGGAACAATTCAGCGAGATTTCACCCTGGCATGCCCTTCTTTCAAGAAAATAATTCTGATGCCCCTTGGAATAAGGCCAAAGAGTCTGGATTCAGGATTCCAAGCTGGCAGGTATGGGGAGGGAAAGATGACTGGTTCCTGACAGGCTTTGGAATGCAGGACCACAACAGAAAATTGCCTTCTTTGTCATGAAGCAGCAATGCCTTTTATCACAAATGGAAAGGAAAATAAGCAAAACCTTCTGCTGCTGCACTCATTCCGTGCACTTCTCATACTGTGGCTTTTTCTGTTACCACTCAATGGAAGCCTGTTTTTCTCTGGCTACCACTGCCAAACCAATTTGAAAAGTTTCTGGGTGTCACATTGTCTATCTCTGGATCCAGGTAAGAAACCCCAAATTTTCAAATGTCCAGGTTGGTTTTTCAAAATGTATAAGAGAGATGGTCAAGATGCAGGCAGCCTCGTGGCCACTCTTGGTGGGCTGCTCTGTGTTTCTTGGCTGCCCTGTTGAACTTTAATCCTCTTTGGCATCCCCAGCAAATTTCTGAGCCCTCTGTTCTATCTGAATGCTAGAGACGGATGGGGGAGAAAGTCCTCCTGTAGTCCTTACTCAATAGCAAGCCTAACATTATCCCTAGGACTTGCTTTCAAGCACAGCTACATCAAAGGGCAACCAACTCTACATGTGAATTAGTCAACATGTTATTGGAGTTTAATGGATGTGAGAGGCAACTAAATGCAAGAAATTATGCTCCCAACCTGGTTAAATTGCTTGGGCCACACAATGGCTTCCAGATCCACAGTGAGCAGCACATCTTGGGCTGCCTGTGCCACCAGGCTCCCGATGGTCACTCTACGATAGGACTTATTTGGGAGGAAGATCCAGTTCCTGATGTCGTAGTTGACAGCTAGCTCCCCATCCTCATACAAGTAGAGGCCGTTCTGGGCAAAATTGGCAAACTGGACTTCTCTCAGGAAAGGGTGAAACTGGAACAGCAAAGAGAGTCAGCATTTCAAGGACAGGATTCCTCAGCAATGTTCTGTTTGCACTCATTCTGTGATGATTTGAGTCTGATGTGTGTCTACACTCCGATTGTTACCCTGTCTCAGCTGAGGTATGTTCTCTGCTCTCCAGTTTCTCCAGTACTTTGTGGATGACCATCATTATCCCTTCCAAATCCAGGCTGAGTCTCTCAGAATGAAATGGAATATGTCAAATGCCGCATTCTGCCTGTAGGAAAAAGAAACTAAATGAATTGTTACACGATGGGCAAGACTTGGCTCAACAATACCACGAGTAAGAAGGATCTTGGAATTGTTGTACATCACAGGTTGAATATGAGTGGCGTGGCTGTAAAATTCTTTTATATTGGGCTGCAGCATTAGAAGCATAGCTTCGAAATAATGTGCAGTGTTAGTTCCTCTGTTCAGTATGAGCTAGGTCCCATCTTAATCCCTGTGTCTAGTTCTGAGAACCGCGCTTCCATAATGATGCAGGCAAGCTGGAAAAAGTGCACAGGAGGGCAACAAACATGATCTGGGGACTGAGAGCAAAGCTCTATGAGGAGAGGTTAAGCTTGTTGGACATATTAACCCTCAGGAAGAGGAGACTGAGGGGAGATGATAGCTCTTTTCAAGACTGGAAAGGCTGTTCCACTGAGGAGGGCCACGATCTCCCATGATTTGGAAGTGATACTTCTATTGATGCAGCCTACAGTAGCATTAGCCCTTTATGCAGCCACTTCACCTTGTTGGCTCATATTCAGTTTGTGATCTACAACAATTCCAAGATCTTTCTCACTTGGAGTATTCCTGAGACAAGTGTCTCCCCTCTTGTAACTATGCCTTTGGTTTCTTCTTCCTAGGTAAAGAGCTTGGCATTTCTCCCTGTTCGACTACACCCTGTTGATTTCAGCCCAGAGCTCCAGCCTATCAAAATCATCTTGACACCTGTGTCTGTATTAGCTATCCCATCCTACTTTGTGTCATCTGCCAATCTGATCATTGTTCCTGCATGTCCTCATACCAATCATTAATAAAAGTGTTGAAAGCAACCCAGAACTGAACCCTCATTTGTCAGTTCTTCCCAGTTTGAATTGGTGCCCTTGGTGAGCACTCTTTGAGTCACATTCTGTAGCCAACTGTGGATCTGCCTCCGAGTTGTTCCGTCCAGCCAACTTTTAGCCAGTTTTCCAATCAGAATCCTGTGGAGCACATTGTGAAAGCTTTGCTGGAATCAAGATATATCATGTGCACAGCATTCTCACAGTCTATGAGGGAGGCTACCCAATCACAAAATGAGATCAGATTGGTCTGGCAATATCCGAATGTTCTATAGTTTGCTGGTTGTATTGCTCCTGGTGGTGAGCTTTACATTTTTGGGAATCCTGGGGTAGCAATATGCCAGGTCTAGGGTTGCCTGAAAGAAGGTTTTTTCTTGATCAGCTTACAAAGCTTGCATGTTCTCAGTCAATAATGAAACAGCAAGTCTCTCCTCAGCAGAAATGGATGGTACACAAAGCCTCATGGTCCATGTCTGAGCAAGATGCCCAAACAAAGGGTGGAAGCCAGCATTCAAGGACAACCCACATTCAACCCTTGCATATGCATCACCTATGAGTTATAATGTTGTCTGAACCTAGTGATGAAACGTTTCCCTGCCTGAAGGAACCTCCATGTGAATGACCTTCCTCCAGTAAGGAGATTCCATGGAATTGGAATCAGTACAGGCTGAGGGGCAATGGGAACAGTCCTCCCCCCTGCAAGAGGGGGCCAGGAGGAAACCACAGGATGAGAGAGTTGTGTGAAAGCAACATTGCATGCGAGGAAAGAAATGAAATCTCCAGCTCCAGCCTCTGAGGTGGCAATGTCGAATCGCCACAATGGAGGAGAAAAGAGGGCACCAAGTTGCATGATTAGAAACCTGAAGTTGTATGTGTAAATGAACATTTAGAGTAATTTTGAAGTAATTGTCATAATGTAACGAGAAGAATAGAAGATCCAGAAGGGTCAGGCAGTGGCCTGGTAAGTCTCTATTTCAGCTGGCCAGGGCCAGGGGCATCACCCCTGGGTGGCAAATCTGGGCAGCCATTCAGAGGTGCTTTCCTTGAGAGTGGGTTGTAAAAGGACAGGATTTAGTGATACGTTCGATTCTAGAATGTAGTACATGGGTTGTGCAGGTTGCATTGGAGATAGATAAAGAAATGAGGTGTATCACTAAAGTTTCTGTTTAATGGTTGGTAAGTGAATGCTTGGGTGATAAGCTGGCATGTGTTAAGATTTAGTTAATTGATGCTGGTTATGGATCACAATTGGTAGCTCAGTTTGAAGGCTGATTGGGTGATTGGTAGATTGGCTAAGTGTTTTTTTGAGGGATTCTAGTGACTGGTAGTATTCCTGTATTTGCCCTTTAACATCATATGTTGCAATGAGCCTTGATAGGGGTGCTCCAATCCCAGTGATTTTGGGTAGGATGAGATATGGTGTTGAGGCCAGCGTAGGAGATGGGGGGACAGACACCTTGTTGCTATCCCCTCATTTGGTCCTTCCCACAGCCAGAAGATCCCTGGCGACTATGCCAACATGCCTTCGGGCCTGATAGTGCTGCTGATGTTGCCTTGGAGTACTTCTGAATCACTTGTAGCTCAGGTGGACCTGATATCCAGGAGTGCTTTTTTCAGGTTCAGCTGATTTATCAGCTGCATCCCTACTTGGATAAGGGAGGCCTTGCTACAGTTATCCATGTGCTGGTAACCCCCCCCCCCCCCGCATTGGACTACTGCAATACACTCTGTGTGGGGCTGCCTTTGAAGACACTCTGGACATTGCAACTTGTTCAGAATCTTGCAGTGTGGCTGCTAACTAGGACCAGCACCCGTGGACACATCACACTGGTCCTATGCAGATGCCATTGGCTGCAAATTGTGGTCCAGGCCCAATTTAAAGTGGTTACACTGCCATATAAGGCCCTAAATGGCCTGGGGCCAGGCTACCTCTCTCCATAAGCACCTTAGCAATCACTGCGGTCCACATCCAAGGTCCTCCTCTGTGCTCCCCCAATGAAGTGAGGGTGGAGCTGGCAAGGGGGAGGGCATAATCTTGTATTGTACCCTGGCTGTGGAATGTGATCTTGCAGGAGATAAGACTGGCTTGAGCACTGCATTCTTTCAGACACCAGCTGAAGACATAGGAACAGAGTCAGAAGGGGCGTCCTGACCCATCTAGTCTGACCCCCAGGACATGCCCACCACGTGCATGTCTAAAGACCTTTTTGTTCTGCAAATACTTTGAAGGGCGAATCTGTTAGGTTTAATCTTACATTTGTTGCTGCTACCATTTTAACTGTATATTTATAATTTTGATTGTCAGTAATGTTGTATTATTGGATTAATGCCTGTACCCCATCTGTTTATTAATGCATTAGTTAACTATTTATTTTATATCTTTAATTTGTGTTTTATGATTATCATTTGATATATAATAATTTTACTAATATTAATGTTTTATTGTATCATTGCATTTTATTCCTTGATTGTATGAAAGCTGCCCAGAGATGACAAATCGAGTGGCGTAGAAATCAATCAAATAAAGAAAGTGTTGTGCTTGTACAGCTGGTGGGCAGCTTCATGGCCCAGCTCTTCCTACTGAAGGTCTAAAGTATGTTTAGATGGAACAGTCTTTTAAAGAGACCAACTTCAAAATATATCTCTTTGAAATCTTGAAATAATGACTGTATTCTGGAAAACGGGACAAATGCTGGACTGGATCTGGCTCACAAATAGGCTGTGTCTGCTTTTTGTCCCGCTATGACAATGGAGTTTGGATACAAGATGGTGATTCAGTGCTTTGGGGGATTGCTATTTGGACTGAAGATACAAAAGGTAAAGTGGATACCTGCCATGGCTGCATCCTTGGTCCTTCCCGCTGGTCTCCTCCATGCTCCAACAACAGCTGCTTGGATTGGGATGAGTATGCAGTATTTAAGGCATGGGCCGTGACTTGGACACTATTGTAAATACTGTAGCTGTCCTGAGACAGGATCCCCTCAATCTCCTCTTGGGACAGCATCTCCAGGTTCTCTCTCTCTCTGCATCTTGTCCAGCCTTTCGCAGACAAGCCATGCTTGGAATAGAAACAATCAAAAGCTGTCAGCCAAAACTGTGTGATATCTGGTGACATTGGCCCAAAGTGATCGTAATCTGTCTTTCGCTTGCTCTTCACCACAAAGGAAAAAGAGCCATGGAAGTAGTGGAAGGTCTGGGGATGACTATATACATTGATGAAGATGTCCTGAAAAGATGTTGTGATCCAGACTTTCATCCCAATCTTTTCCAGTTCCAGCCTTGTCTGTATTAAGATGAATAGATTAAATCCATAGCTAGAGTCCCAGACATAAACACATACATTGACTTGCTTCCACAGAAGTGGTTCACTTTTAATTAACTGGAGATATTTGATTGGAAGAACTAATCTTTTTAGGAAAGCCACACAAATTCTGCTGGTGGTAAGCAGAGGTGCCAGCATTCTCAGGAACCTTTCTCCATTATCATTCCCTGGAGCAAGGAGACCAAGCCATGTCCACCCAAAATACAGGAGCAGTTTGACCATTCCCACAATCTGAATTTCATCTTTTGGGACCATGCGGTAGATAAAAGGGAACTGAGATTTTTCCTGAAGGACTTGATCAACAAAGCCATAACTCATCTAGGCAGGAAAGGAAGAAACAGCCCTTTTGGTATTTAAAGGAATAATCTGAAATCTAGTAAGGTTTCCTTATGAATATCTGGCAGAAATAATGTCAGATATGCTTCTGGGACTGTTGGTGGAATGGAGATAATATCCCAAGAATTCCTATTGGTGTAACAGTTTTATGTGGCTTTTTGAAAGTAGCACCATGCAGTCCTGGTCAAGCCATATTACTGGGGAAAAACTCTGGGAGCAGCACACCCAAAGACAGGGCTCAACCTAATTTATATATTTGATTAGTTCTTCAAGAGAAATGGTTGAAAGGTGGCTTGCAGACATTAATAAATATTATACCATAAGGAGTGAATTGCACACAGCTAAAAGAGAGCCTGTTGAGCCATTTGGGAAAACCTTTTCTTCAGTGGTCCTTCTTGGTATTTTTACACCTTGGTCTTACTGGGTGAGCATGCACATTACTCCCACTGTGAAACAGTAATAAGCTGTTCACTCCATTCCCTGCATCTGCTGTTTTCTGCTCTGCTTCTTCTCCCCTCTTGCACTTCGAGACCACTGGCAACTTATGGAAATCACACACTGTGTAACCAGCATGGCTTCCTCCCTCCATGATTATCTGCATCTGTCCAGTGGATCACAAGGAATCTAACTGTAGAGCAGGGGGAACCCAAAGTTTACAAACATTCTTACGGACTGTGCGATTATGTTTTGACACCCTTTCTGGATTCAAAAAAATACGAGATGGAATCCCACAAAACTCATTTTCTCTCCCAGTTCCTACCTGTGGAATTTTGTAGATGCCTGACATGGCTGAAATGTGCATTGAGATGCCGGATTCAGCTCCTTCCACAACAGCTAGTGGGGACTTCCGCCCTCCACAGCTGTAGTTAGGAATGTTGCTTTCCCCACCAGCAAGTAGATCCACCATGGCATCAGATGTGATTCTTCCATGGAAGTGGGTCTCGTAGACGTTGTAGCCCAAGGTGAGGTTGGGTAGGAGATGGGGAGTCTGGTTGACCTCCTGTATGGCAAGGAGGAAAGACAAAATGTGCCAGTACCGGACATATTTGTTTCTGCTTTACATAAAAAGGGAAAGGAGAAATGGTAGCATCCTCTCCTCCACTCCAGGAAAGAAAGGAGGAGCCTGGTATTCAGGTTGCCCTCCTGGACAGCAGGGAGGAAGGACAAAACATGCCAGCACTTTTGTGGGTGGGGGAAGAGCGGAAGCAATAAATTCATTAATTATTTGTTGAAGACATCTTGATTTGTCAAAGCAACTAGTCAATAGGTGTTCAAAATATACAAAGCATTTTAAAAAATAATTATTTCAAAGCAAATAAAATAGGGAAAAGCTCAAAATGCCAAAACCTAAACATCCAGTTGGTAAATCAAATCAAGCAACAACAGAGTCAAACTCTTACTAAAACAAAATTGTCTTCCATGTGCATGTACCCAGGAGTCTCGGGGAAAGCTGCTGTTGAAAACTAGACCCTCATGTTTCATTTGAAGATTTTTTTTCTGAATGCTATTGACAGTTCCTGCCTCATTGCAATGATCATGCAGAGAATGTTCATGTCATCCCATTCGGCACATTTCCCTCCCTGCTTAACCACCTGCTTTCTGTAAAATCTTCCCTGATGAGATCTGGGGAAAGAGAAAGTTGGCATAAGCAACTGAGGCATGTTTGGCTCACCAAATGAAGGCTTTAGATTGAGAGGAGCCTTGGAACACTTCTTCTGCCCAAGGCAGCAACCTTTGCCTTTGGCCAAATGTAGTGAACGATGGCCTCAGTTGTGGTCCAGGGATTTCCACATGCTGGGTTCTCTTCTCTGCTGTGATGAAAGCAGCAGAGTATTCAAGATGGGGACAAGGATGGATCTGAAGAGATGGGCAGGCCCACTCCTTTGCACGTTAAAACCCTCATTGGAAAGCACCCACGAGAATGGCCAAAAGTGGTTTGGATGACCAGGAATAGCAGAAGATTGGACCTGGCCTTGGCACAGAGGAGCAATGGGAAGGAATTTGGGAAAGCATTTACTCTTTCAAGGAATCATCACTTACCTGCCAATTACAGTCAGGGGAAGCTTAGAAAAGATGTAGGGCTCTTCACGTACAGCATATTTGGTAGACAGGGTCGCGCTGATGATCTGGTCCCCTGGCCTGTGGTAGTTCTCTGCATTGCTTTGATCTCGGACGAGATTCAGGGGGCATTTTGTCTTCTGCATCTCACAGGCTGCATGGGGCAGCCACATGAGCAGCAGTAGATGGATCATCCCTGGTGTTGCTTCCTGTCCCTCTGTGTTGGCCTGTCTCACCAGGAGAGGTGAAGAAGCCTCCTGCAAGGCTCTGTCTTTGGCCACACCAGGCGCTCCAGGCCAAAGAGGGGTGCATGAAAATTCCAACAGGCATAGTTTCTTTGCCGGCCTGCTGTCTCAACTCAGGAGATATTTCATTGACCTAACCTTTCAGGCACCCTGCAAGAAGTTCCCCCTTGTTGCCCACGGGACCAGTGTCTAGTGTGTTGGTCTCCAAGGCAAACTGTCGTGAAAACAATTTTGTTGAGAACAAAATGGAAATCACTGGATTATAGATAATTATCAGAAAAGTCACCATCACACAGATAATGATATGAAGGAGCATCACCTCTGCAACATAATGGACTCTCAGAGGGGCCTGAGCCCCAGTTGGAGAGCGGGAAGAAAACACATTTACAAGAACTCACCAAAGTTAGTGTGGTCTCTGGGATGGGTCCACTGATGGGGAAAGGAGAGCTTGTCCCATCCCCGAGTAACAAAGCACCTTCTAGGGAGCCGGCAAGGCAAGGCAAGGCAAGGCAAAGCACATGAAGTGATGCACATAACTGAGTGGCCCTTCTGAGCATGAGGCCATATGACAGTTCCAGAGTCAGAAGATGCTGCACTGATGTCCTGTGTTGTCCTAGATCAGAAAGCAGGCTTTTGTGTCTTAGGCCTTCTGCACTCTTCCCTAATAATTTCCCAGCAATACTGGGGCAAGTGACGCTTACAATCTCTTACCCATCAGCTTTATGGGTTGACCCTTTGGAGTTCTAGGATTATGGGAGAGGGAGAAAGATGCCTCCCCTTCCTAATCCCCCTCTTCCCTTCCTTGTGCAGTGACTGCTAGCTCAAATGCCAAGAGCTTAGGCTGCAGGTAGGGAATTTCTGGCCCAACATGAATCAATGTTCACTTCTTGGCATGGGACAACATCACCCATCTTGATATCAGCTTCTCAGTTTGAAGAGATCCTTGGGGAGCTCCTCACCTTTCCATTTACTTCAAATTAAATGGAAGTTCCACCCTCAAAGGCCCGCTGTGACAACTTCGCCAGGCATTTCAGGGAGAAAATCACTCAGATTTGTCACGAGCTGGACACCACTAATGAATCAGAGGTTTCTGGGGAGACGCCAATGCTGCCGTCTAGTCCAGAATTATTGGATGAATTTCAGTTATTGTGGCCCGATGATGTGGACAAGGTGCTTGGACGAGTACGTCCCACCACTTCCCTATTGGACCCTTGCCCGTCTTGGTTAATAAATAATTCCAAGCACGGGATTAGGACCTGGATCTTGGAAGTGGTTAACGCTTCTCTGAGGGAGGGTCGGGTGCCTGCCCCTTTAAAGGAGGCGGTAGTCTGACCGGTCCTGAAGAAAGCGTCACTGGATCCAGAGATGGCCACTAACTATAGACCTGTGGCCAACATCCCGTTTCTGGGCAAAGTGTTAGAGCGGGTGGTGGCGGGACAACTCCAAGCACTCTTGGACGAAACTGATTATCTGGACCCATTTCAGTCTGGCTTCAGACCCGGGTACGGTACTGAATCTGCCTTGGTTGCCCTGTACGATGACCTGTGCAGGGAGAAGGACAGGGGGAGTGCTTTGCAGTGGTTCTGCTCCTATCTCAATGGCCGATTCCAGAAGGTAGTGCTGGGGGACTATGGCTCTGCGCCATGGCAGCTATGCCATGGAGTATCACAGGGCTCCATTTTGTCCCCTTTGCTGTTCAACATCTACATGAAACCTCTGGGAGAGGTCATCAGGAGGTGTGGGCTGTGGAATCATCAATACGCTGATGATACCCAGCTCTACCTCTCGTTTTCCACTAATCCAGGTGAGGCAGTGGCTGTACTGAACCGGTGCCTTGCCGAGGTAATGGGCTGGATGAGGGCCAATAAACTGAAGCTCAATCCAGACAAGACGGAGGTCCTGTTGGTTGGCGGATCGGGCTTCGGAGAGGGTGGATTTGACCTGGTCCTGAATGGGGTTGCACTCCCTCTTCGGGACAAGGTCCGCAGCTTAGGAGTACTCCTTGACCCAGAGCTTTCATTGGAAGCTCAGGTGACAGCGGTGGTGAGGAGCGCTTTCCTTCAGCTTTGGCTGATTAATCAGCTGCGCCCCTACCTGGCGTACGACTGCCTGGTGGCGGTGACACATGCACTGGTGACTTCCCGCCTTGACTTCTGTAACGCGCTTTACGTGGGGCTTCCCTTGAAGACGGTCCGGATACTTCAATTGGTTCAAAATAGAGCTGCCAGGTTGCTGATGGGGACGGGGCGTTATGTTCACATGACTCCAGTCCTCTTTCAGCTTCACTGGCTTCCCATTGAAGTCCGGGCCCAATTCAAGATGTTGGTTATGACCTATAAAGCCCTAAACGGCTTGGGTCCTGGTTACCTGAAGGAGCGCTTACATCCATATATGCCCAACCACCCCTTGAGATCTGCGGGAGAGGCCCTTCTCTGGGAACCCTCCATGAAAGAAATTAGGAGGGTGGGTACTCGGAGGAGGGTTTTCTCTGTGGTGGAGGCCAGTCTATGGAATGCGCTACCCAGAGAGGTCCACCTGGCACTGTCGTTATTTGTTTCTCGGTGCAAGGTGAAGACCTTTTTATTTAAATGTCATTTTAATTGTTAACAATATTTGCTTATTTATCTGGCCAGGGTGACTTCTTTTATATTTTTTATATTTTTTTATTTATTTTATATTGTTAATTTTAATTTTATATTGTTATTTTTGTATTTTATTGTGTTGTAAGCCGCCCCGACGCTTCGGCAAGGGGTGGCATAGAAATATTCTAATAAATAAATAAATAAAAACTTCCCAACTGACCAATCCTGACCACTTTACCTGTGGCTGCTCATTTCAAATAAGAAACAAAGAAGCCTGAATGCATTGGTCAAAAAAACAGAAGAACCTAAGCAAAGCCCTGCTGGATCAGACCCGGGGTCTTGCCAGTCCACCGGATCTGTGAAGCAGGATGGGTGCAAAACCATCTCCTGCCCAAGCAGTTCAGTAACTGGTATGTGCAGGCATAAAGCTTCTGGTGAAGGAGGTAGCACAAAGCCAGCGAGGCTAGTGGCCACAGATAGCCTCCTTCCTCATGGATCTCTCCTGTCCCCTGTTAAAGCCATCCAGATTGGTGGCCATGACCCCCTCCCATGGCAGCAAATCCCATAGTTTTACTATACTCTGTGTGAAGAAGTCCATCCTTTGCCCACCACTCAGCTTTATTAGATGAGCCATTTGGGCTTCAGTGTTATGAGAGAGGGAGAAAAATTTCTCCTTCTCCACTTACTCCACACTGTGCATTATTTTAGGCACCTCCTTTATGTCTCCCCTTACTAGCTTTTTGTCTATGCAGAATGGTCCCATTTGTCATAGCTGCTCCTCCCAGGGTTGCTGCTGCAGACCCCTGGTATTTTTTGTTGCCCTCCTCTCTACCTTCTTCAGCTCAATAATATCTGTGGCTTGATGGAGTCACTGAAGCAGTTGGTGTGAGCCTAAGTGGACTCTGGGGGATGGTGGAGGATGGGAAGGCCTGGAGGAATGTTGTCCATGGGTGGGACATGACTTTGTGACTAACGACAACAACAATGTCTGTTTCCTGGTATCGTGCCCAGGACAGAACATGATATTCCAAGTGAGATTACACTTAAGATTTCTATTAGGGAAGTTCAATATTCTGTGCTGTTCCTAATTATGCCCAGCATGGGATTTATCTTCTTCACAGCAGCCCAACATTTTCACTCCTCTGCACCTCTGCCTCAGGATCCAGTTCTCAGTAGGTCACTGCAAGCTCAGATCCCATCAGCGTATACTTGCATTTGAGAATCCTTGCCCCAACATGCATTACTCTACACTTGCTGATATTGAATGGAATTTTCCATTTTAATGCCCATTCTCACATTTTGGAGGCATCCATTTGGATCTCCTCACATTCTCTTTTACTTTTAACTAATCTAACAATTATAGTGTCATCAGCAATCATGGCCATCTCCCAAGTTACTCCTAATTCCAAATCAAGTATGAACAGGTTGAAGAGGACTGGTCCCAATCCACATCCACTGGGGATGTCAATCCACTGGGAGAAATTGCCATTTCTTCCCTCCCTCATTCTGTCTTATCTTCTTTAACCAGTTACTGATTCATAAGAGGATGATCTTGCTGCTTTGAAAAGCATTCAGGGTTCTAAAAAAGAAGGAGAATACTTGGAGGACGTATTAGTGACTGGGGAGAATCAGAACCTAATTTTGTCAAGTATTCCAAGGGTGCGTGAGAGAGAGAAGTTAACAGAAACCTGAGTGTGGAAGTGGAAGTGAGGACAGAACTGAGTGTGGAAGTGAGGATCTGAGGATTGTGACGGGAAAGAGTGCGATATCTCAGTTAGACATTGCTATTATACATTCTTTTATTTACTAAGAAGAAGTGACAGAACATCTTGAAACCATTATGCTTATTATACAAATAACATTTTCTTTTGTTTATTGTTAACTCAGTATTGCAGGCTGCTTGTGTATTAGTGCCTTGTTCTCAGGACCACGTAATCCAACAAAGGAGCCTTATGGCTTGGGCACAATACTCCTGGCAAGGTTACAAGAAAAATGGGGATGAAATTCCTAGTGGCTGTGGTAGATAAAAAAAAAAGTAAAAGAAAGGAGTGTATTCATGACTCTCCCAGAAATCAATTTCATGGGATGTTGCCCAGTTCAATGCTAAATGGTCCCAGTTGTTGTAGCTGCTCCTCAGAGGGAAGCTTCTGAAGCTAGATGGGAATTTTGTGTCTGGTATTTTTTGTTTTTTGCATTTCATATAATCCGGTTGCATCTCCCTTATGCAAGCTGCCGCTCAGCTTTCTGCTCAGTGTTTGGGCATGATTTCTATTTACCAAAGGAAGACAACTTGCATCTAATATTTTATTTAATCTAGTTTAGTGGTGCACAGTGATTCATAACGTACAATCAAATTCAATAGTATAGCTCAAAGAGAAATAACAGTAATGGCAATATAAGTTATCACTGAGAATTAGAAGATAAGAACTGAGCCCCTGTCAATGTATGTGAGTGTGCTGGACTTACATGATATCCTGGACTGTAGGATTTGGGATGGTTATACATCTGAACTGTACATGCCCAAAAACCCTGGGCCTACCTGAGCCAGTAAGCTCAATTAGCTTTCAATTTCCATTGAAACAGAGTCTACCACCAGTTAGACCTGAAGAGAGGTTTTTCTCAGCAAGGAACAAAGTATGGATTGTCTATTCTCTTTCTATGCTGGGGTTTAGTTTGGATATGGACTCCCTTCTTCAGGGGGATGCAAAGAATACAAGCTGGTTTTTCCATGAAATTTAGCTCCCATCTTAATGGCTACAGTGGATACCTCCCACTTTGCATCACGTGCCATCATATGCTTTCATCATGAGGTGTTCCTTTGTATTCAGCTCAGGCCTTAGGACAATGATGAAGCATTTGGGAAGAAAGATGCAGCCCAGCAGCCCAGGACTGGAGGCCAAGATGGAGAAGACCTGCACGAAACTTTCAGTTTGGCGTCAGGACGAGACGGCTGTGAAGAACAGGAGCTCCCATTATCACACCAGTATCTGTTTGGCAGTAAGCCATGGGAGGCTCATCTAAGCCCTGTCAGGGCAATGATTAGATTGTCTGAGCATTCTTCTGGTTGGTGTGGGGCAGCAACTCCACATCTACTGGGAGAAATTCGGGCTTTTCTCAACTGGACAATACAGGGGAGAGTTCAGCTCCCTACAAGTCTTTGATAGCCAGAAAATAGCTTAGAAGATTAGCTACAAACTCATCGGACTTACTGGGTGAGCATTTTTACTTTTTATTTTCTTTGTCAATACTACCCGTGAAAAAGCTGCAGCTGTTGCTAATTGGCATAAAGAAGAAAAAAATCCCCTTTGATGGAGGGAGGAATCCCCCCCCCCCACGGTGTTCTAAGCAGCGACTGATATGGAGGAGAGGAATTGAGGGTTTTTTTGGAAAGTTGAAGCTGAGGAGAAAGACCTCCTTTTTCTAACCTCCCCAAGGGCAAAGAATCAAAATAAATAATTACTGTGGAATTAAGTGATAGAAGGATCAAATTCGCTAGTGGAGCAGCCATTTTGGCCATTTTTCTTTCTTTTTCTTGGACTCTTGCCAAAAACAACTGGACATTTGCCAAAGTAATTTTCATACTGAGTTGTGACTTACTAAGAGAAAAAACAAGCCTGTGTTTTCTCTTCTCTGCTGTGAAGTCATTTCAAAATAGCCCTTTGCTCCCATCCTGTGGCTATTGGAATTATAGCAAGTTCCTTTCTTCCCTCTCTCTCTCTCTCTCTCTCTTTCTCTTCTCCATCTCTCTGCTGCTGTTTTGAAATTTTTGGTAAAAAATTTTCATCATGAGAAAAATACACCCTTCCTCTTCCTCGGCACCCTCATCAGCTACTCAGAGTCCAACCCATCAGCCTAAAGTGAAAGATGTTGGAAAATGTCTAAAAACCTGCAAATGATGGCTTTGATGATACAGACTGCTTTAGCAGCTTTTCAAGCATCCCAAGAGGCGATGGCAACACGACAGGAAAGTCTCTCAAATGAGCAAAAAGAATGGCTTGACAAATTGGATAATTCTATTAAAGACATATCAACTCAATTATCTGACATTAAACTTAAAACTGAACAGAATATACAAAAAATACAACAAACACATGAAAAGCTGGAAACGGTAGATAAAGAAACACAACTAATTAAGCAAACAAATAAGTCTCTATGGGATTCAATTGCTATATTAGAGATGGAGAAGGCATCTTACTACTTAAGGTTTCAGAATATACCTGAAGGAAAGAAAGAAGATCTGCAAGAGCTAATGACTGGCATCTTGGCAGAGCTTTTAGAAATAGAAAAATGGAGAAATGGCAGTAGGAATTGATCTTATCTATACAGTTAACTCGACCTATGCCAGAAAAAACAAACTTCTAAGGGAAATTCATGTTAAATTTGCTCTAAGGTCTATAAGAGACAATGTTTTGAAGGCCATACATGAAAAACCTTTAAAGGTGGATGATTGCCATGAGGTGATGGTTCTGAAGCAAATACCATGGAGGATTAGAAATGGACAAAAGAAATACTTATTCCTTACTACAAAGTTGATTAAAAAAGAGATTTTCTTTAAGTGGCTAACATCAGAAGGAATACTCTTCACTTGGAATGCTACAAGATATAAATTGGATTCAATTTTTAAAGCACAAAAGTTCTATGAAAAATTTAGAGGTATACTTGAAGAGGTAAAACCGGGTGTGTCAAAAGAAGGAGAGGAAAATGCCGAATCAATGGAATTAGCAATGTACCACTCTGAGGAAGGAGAAATAGTGAATACTGTTTCACAACAAGAAGTACAGATACTGGAGCCAAAGGAGAAGAAAAAAGGTAGAAGTGTAAAGGTGAAGAATAAGTAGATAGGTATACATCTTTTAAACATGACTTTTAAAAGGGAAGGAAAAATTGAGTTGTTCTCCTTAAATGTTAATGGACTAAATGGACCCTCTAAGAGAAGCAGGATATAAAACTTCAAAAACTTAGCTCAACTTCAAAAACAAAAATTAGATATAATTTGTCTACAAGAAACACATATTAAGAAACAACATGTTAAATTTTTGGAATGTTCAGAGCTTGGAAAATTGTTTGCATCTTCTGTGTCTCAAAAGAAGAGAGGTTTAGCATTATATGTTAAGGAAAAACTGGACCCTAAATATATTCTTGATGATGAGGATGGTAGAATCCTGATGGTTGAAATTACAATGAAACAAAAAGGTGCTCTTAGTGGCAATATACACACCGAATGACCATCAGGAAATATTTTATCAAAAATTACATACTTTTACAATGGGCTACCAGACTGAGTGTGTAATGGGAGATTTCAATGCAATTGTGGATAAGAAAATGGACCATACGAGTGAGATTAAGGGAAAAAAGGGCAGGAGGATACTTTCAAAGTCTTGTTCTAACATGATTGAAGAACTCAGGTTGATAGATGCTTGGAGGCATAAAAATCCAACCTCTGCTAAATATTCTTTTTATTCAAATAGACGTAGGCCATGGTCTGGAACTGATATGGTTTGGATAACTCCAGACTTAGTACCAGATTTGATAGAAGCCAAAAGAGAGGCAAATGTTTGGGCAGATCACAACCCTGTAACTATATCACTGAAAGGAACTATAAGGATGCACAGATGGAGCTTAGGTAAAGCATTATTAAAGGATAAAAAATGTACAGAAGAAATAAATCAGGAAATGGAAGTATTCTTTCAAATAAATAAAGCGGAAGAAACTTCTTTACAAAATGTCTGGGATACAGCTAAAGCCTATGCCAGGGGATTGATAATAACACACTCAGCAAAAAAAAGAAAAAGAAAATGCAAGAACAAGCAAAAATATTAGAGGAACTGGTGAAACAAGAACAAGAACTGCAGGAAGATCCATCCAAAAAAAATCTCAAGGTCCAAATGAACATCTTAAAGCATAAATTGAATCTCTTGGACACAAATGGACTTACTAAGCAAATGAAATGGGCCAAACAGAATGTCTTTGAAAATGCTAATACACCGGGGAGATGGTTAGCCTATAAAGTAAAGAAAGAGAGAGAGAAGAGACTAATTTCAAAACTGAAGAATGGAGAAGGACGACTACAAGTTCAAAGTATACAAATTAAGAAAATAGCAGAAGATTTTTTTACAAAGTTATACCAGAAGGATGAGATTTCAATTGAGAAACTAAAAGAATACATCTGAAATTGAGACTTACCAAAACTAGCGGAGAAATATCAAAAATTATTGAACCAAGAAGTAACAACTATGGAAGAAATAGAGGCAATTATGCGGCAAAAGAATGATAAAACTCCTGGCCCAGAAGGGCTGCCAGCTGAATTTTATAAATCCTTTGAAGGAGTCTTTGCTACATTTTTTAGAGATATATGTAATGAAGCACTGTTAAATGCTAAAATACCAAATACTTGGACAGAGGCAATTACACTAATACTGAAAGAAGAGATGGATTTAACACAGATTCAAAACTATAGACCTATATCATTATTAAATGTGGATTATAATTTTTTTCCTCCATAATGGCAGAAAGGTTAAAGAAGTTTTTGATAGACTTTATTCATCCAGACCAAAATGGTTTTTTGCCTAAAAGACAAATGAAGAATAATCTGAGAACTGTCTTGGATATCCTAGAATATTATGAGATACACATGGAAAAACCAATGGCTTTATTATTTATGGATGCTCAGAAAGACTTTGATAATGTTAATTGGCAATTTATGAAGCAACAGATAGCCCAAATGGAGTTTGGTGAAAAGATATGAATGCGATATCAAGCATTTATCAAAAGCAGTCGGCTAGGATTTTAAGTAATGGAGAATTCACAAGGACCATAGAGATACAAAAAGGTACAAGACAAGGATGCCGGTTGTCACCTCTGTTGTTTATTCTGATTTTAGTGGTGTTAAATAGAAATATCAGGGATGACGTGGACATTAAAGGTACTAGAATCACAGATGAAAGTTATAAATTGCAAGCATTTGCAGATGATCTGGTTTTCATAACGGAGGAACCCTTTGTAACAATGCCTAAACTCCTACAAGGGATTGAAGAATATGGTGAGGTTATGGGGATGAAAATAAATAAAGAAAAGACGAATTTGTTAGTTAAAAATTTTACTCAAGACCTGAGAAAAAGGCTGCAGGAACAAGTAGATTTGCAGATTGTTAAAAAGGTTAAGTATTTGGGAATCTATCTTAAAGCTAAGTGTACTACCCTGAAAGAAGACAATTACGATAAACTATTGAAGGATATTAAGGGCAACCTGGAAAAATGGGCTAATTTGCAATTATCTTTGATGGGAAGAATAGCACTTGTTAAAACAAATATACTACCAAAGCTTTTGTTTTTATTTCAAATGATTCCCTTAAAAATTGATAGAAATTTTTTTGATGATCTAAATTTTCAAATTTCAAGATTTACTTGGAGAAAGAAGAAACCAAGGATTAAACTAAAAATACTTCAGGAAGCTAAAGAGAACAGTGGTTTTGGTCTTCCTGATTGGATGTTGTATTATCAAGCATTCATTTTAACTTGGCTAAAAGAATCAAACAAGCGGTGTATAGAGAGCTGCTAGAGGTGGCCTATTTCAGACCGCAGGTCGTCAAGAATGCGAGGAGGGAGAGCCTCTCTTGATACCTGAGGGAACAGACTTACCCAATAAAATATTTTCAAGACAGGAGGGTTCCGTTCTGGCTGTGGGACATCAGGTGGAGGTTGTATCATCAGGTGTATGACCTGCAAGGGACCAGATCCTGGCTTCCCGAGAGGGCGCAGGCCTGCCCCAGACTGCAGTGTAAGAGCGGGGCTGTCGCGAGCGGGACGGTGCAAAAGGAGACAGTGAGGCACTTTGTCAGCGATTGCCCCGCGGCACGTGCCACGTGGAAGGCGGTGTCTGAAGCACTGGACTGGCCAGACCTGGGCTCCCAGGACTGGGAATCGGTTGTGTCTGGCACAGAACCCACTCCTCCATTGAAGGGACCCAGGAGGAGAGTGCCCAGGAAGCGGCGGTGGAGAGAGACCACGGCTCCCAAGACGTACTGGACTGTGCCGTGGTCCACAATTAGGCTGATTAATTTGTACCTTCTGTTGGCACTGTCGCTCCAACGCCACAGAGAGATAAAGACACAAAAGGTGGCTGACGTGGCCGGCTCAGTCAAATTTGTGCAAGAGAAGATTTTTTGGTTGAGCCACGAGGAAAAAGGGAGGATGCCGCCCAGTCGGTGGAGGAAATTGTGGCTGTGGTTGAGTGGGGCTCATGCCCTGATCCCGTAATGTACGTAAACCACTCATACATGTTGCTGAGACACATGGCATGAACCTATCAAGGGGAAGTCTATAGAACGTTCTTTTTGTAAATTTGATTTGTAAAGCCTGGGAATCCTGTAAATGTGTGTACATTTGGCATTTTGATACCATGTAAATATTGGATGGGGTACTTTTCTAATTTTGTAATGTTTCAATTTTGTGCCTTTTTGTAACTTTTGTAGTATGTTTTTATTTAAATAAAAAATTTCAACCTAAAAAAAAAAGTCAACCGAAAAGAATGGATAACTTCAAGAAATAAGAGAATTTTATATCTTGAAGGACATGATTTGCAAATGGGTTGGCATGCTTATATGTGGTATGAGAAGGCTAAGTCACATGGCTCTTTTTTAAGTCACTATATTAGAAAATCATTAATGTCAGTGTGGAAAAAGTTAAAGCTAAAATTGTATAATAAATTACCAAGATGGCTTTCACCCATGGAAGCTTTTGTGTATCCAAATGCATTGAATTTTGAAGGGACTATAAAATATGATGATATTTTGGATAAGGATGGAGGCCTGAAATTGGATCAAGAAATGCAAGAACAGGGATCTAATATTTCTTGGTGGCACAAGGTGCAGATACAATCTATATATGCTAAAGATTGTAAAGCGTGGGGTGTTTATAAGGAATTAACAAAGTTTGATCAAGTGATGCTCAAATCAGATGAGAAAATGATTAAAAGATTATATGACTTTTTACTTGACAGGGAAGTGGAAGATGAACAGGTGAAGGAAACTATGATAACGTGGGCACAAAATTTTGATTATAATACTGAATTAGAAAAGTGGCAAAAGCTGTGGGACAGAAATATCAAGGTAACATTGGCAACTTCGTATAAAGAAAACTTATATAAAATGTTTTATAGATGGTATCTGTCGCCAAATCGATTAGCTAAGATGTTTCTAAATATGTCAAATGGATGATGGAAATGTAAACATAAATTGGGTACTTTTTATCATATGTGGTGGACTTGCGACAATGCGAAAAAATATTGGATTAAAATACATAAATGGCTCGAGGAAATGTTACAAAAACCACTAGCTTTTAAACCTGAAGTTTTTTTATTAGGCATCATACCGGAAGACAGTAGCAAACAAAAAATGTATTTGATGTTACATGTAATCACCGCGGCGCGGATTATATTCACTCAACAGTGGAAAAGTGAGGATATGGAAATATGTTTTTAAGCTATCATAAATGGATTTAAATATGACTATGGAATGTAAAAAAATATGAGAGGGGGGCTGACCCAGTACGTCTGATGTATTTGATTACTGATGTTTTTAGTGTTTTAAATTTTAATAAAAACTTATTACAAAAAAAAAAAAAAGACCTGTGTGGCCATCATGTACTTGCCCTTGATGCTCAGGTAGGAGGGCACAAAAGACACCCAGACACTGCAGAAGACCAGCATACTGAAGGTGATCAGCTTGGCTTCGTTGAAGGCCCCGGGCAGCTTCCTGGCCAGGAAAGCCATTGTGAAACACACAGCAGCCAGAAAGCCCATGTAAGCAGTGTAGACCATCATGAGAGACCCTTCATTGCATTGCAGGATGATGTGTCCATGCTGGGAGCGCATGTCAGAGTCAGGGAAGGGTGGAGAGAAGCCCAACCAGATGGAGCAGATGACGACATGGACACTGGAACATGACATGACAATGGACCCTGCAAGGCTCTTCCCCAACCACTTTCTCACCTTGTTCCCGGCTTAGTGGCCAGGAAGGCCAGCACCACAGTGATGGTTTTGGCCAACACACTCAAGGTGGCAACTGAGAAGATGATGCTGAAGGCTGTTTGACGGAGCAGGCAAGTTGCTTTACTTGGTTGCCCAATGAACAGGAAGGAAGACAAGAAGGAAAGGAGGAGGGAGACGAGAAGAATATAGGAGATATTCCTGTTAGTTTTGACAATTGGAGTTTCTTGATGAATTTGATGAAAACTCCCAATGTAACGCCTGAGCTCAAAAGCCAAATTAGAGCATTGGAAGCCAGGAAAATCCTCAAAATTTCCTCATAGGTGAGGAAGGTAACTCACTTGGGGACACAGCCATCTCGGTTTCTGTTTGGGTGCTGATCTTCAGGACACCTGCTGCACTGCTCTGAATCTGAATCTGAAGAGAAGGGAAGCAACTTCAGTATGACCACCAGCAATGGCACATCCAGAACAGCTTCTACTGCATTTGGTAAAAAGGGGGATGTGGGAGACATCAAGAGGTAATTGTGTGTGGTTTGCCAGGGAGCGATGCCGAAATTCCAAGGGAGCGAACACACCTTTTGCTTACCAGGCTCCATCTTTGGCATCACCATCACACGAGGCCCTGCAGTGGCAAGACAGTCCAGCCCATCTCTGGAGGACATGATGGAACTCCCCACAGTTGGAACTATGGATTCAGAGAGAGAGGATGGTGAACTGGAATCAAGGACCTTAATGAGACCTTAAGTGTTTCTAAACTTGGCTCAACCCTCGTGATGGAAACATCTGGTTTTGGGAAGGTTATGCTTCAGTGCAGGGTCAGGGAAGGTTGAGCTGCAATTGCCCTGCACTTTTTCAAGGACTGTCCTTTAGAGTCATTTACTAGAAGCTATTGTATGGAATTAGTGAGATTCGAGATACAAAAGCCTGGAAAGGATCTAAGTAGAAAAGCATCCTTTAAAACATCAGTGATCTGATGAACATCCATCTTTTGCAATGGGATATTTATTGAAATTTAAAATATATTTATCATTTGCCCTTCATGAATGCAATTGGTGCAATGTGAAAACTGGAACAGAAAAGATCAAGATGCATACCATAGTTAAAGCAAAGGAGACCAAGATTAAGGAGGATGGATAAACTCCACATTCAAGCAGGATTCAATCTGTGCACTGCAATGGCTGGCCTGACCTATTGCCCAGAGATAGGACGGGAGCATTCCAGGGAAGCAAATTCCACCAGTGAGGAGGTGGATCCTCAATGTAAGCTCTAGTTAAACACTGAGTGTTCAGGTGCACTCAACTCTTTGACCAACTTGGCCTTAAAAAGTGCTCCTTTCTTCTGTAACAAACTTACCCTCCTGAGCAGAGATGGTGCCTTCTGGACAGGGAGCACAGGCATAGCAGCAGGGTGGTTTCCCCTCCTGAACCTTCTTGACAGACCCAGGGCGACAGCTCTCAACACACCTGGCTCAAGGTACTGTCTGCAAACCAAGAGGAAGAGCATTGAGGAAAATCTGGTCAGGTGTCTATGGAAATGAATCAGCTAGGTGTAGAACAATCAAATGGAAGTTCCTTTCCCACGGAGCCCTGGCAGGCACTTCTTTCAAGGAAGCACTTCTGCAATGAGGTTAAGACATCTCAGATTCAGCTTTCAAGGGTGACACAGTTGGGATGGGGAGAGAAGTTTTTCGGGTGCAAATTCCTGATTGTTGCAAACCACTGGTATGAACTTGTGCTCAAGAAAGGACCTCTTAATATAGGGAAAGGAAAGATGAAGTGGGATTCACATCCCTTTCTTGTGGTCCCAGCAGTGTGCCCTGGCCATTGTCGTGCCTACTGGAATTTCTGTTGTATTCTGTAATCCCAGGCCTTCTTTAAAAAACTCCATTGTCTCTCCTTTCTAATGGAAGCTTACAGAGGGAGATGAAGTAAAATAGATCCCTGTCCAAGTTACATAATTTGAGGAGAACAGTCTCAGTATTACTTGAGACTTAATTTTTGGAAAGCATGCAGGAGATTGCAACCTTCAAGGGATAAGTAATATTTGATGATGTAGTTCAGGTTAACGAATGTGAAAGGCGAGAAAATGCAAGAAATCATTATCCAACCTGGTGAAACTCCCTGGGCCACAGGATGGCCTGTGGATTCATGGAGAGCTTCAGATCCTGGGCTGAATGTCCCTCCAGACTCCCAGTGGTCACTCTACTGTAGGTTTCATTTGGGTGAAAGATCCAGTTCCTCAGATCATAGTTGACTGCCAACTTCCAATCTTCATATAAATAAAGCCCTTTCTGGGAAGAATTAGCAAACTGGACTCCTGTCAGGAAAGTGTGAAACTGGAAGGACAGAGAAAAGAGCCAGTATTCAGGGTATGTGAATGCAGGGTGGATACCTGCTTGGTTTCATTTGTACTTGAGTCTCTTAGGAATGAGCTCAGTTGCATGCCAAGCATCAGCTCCACTATCTTTCCGCATTGTCACAGCCAAGATAAGCTCTCAGCTCTCCTGTTTCTGTGCCAGCATTTCAGCAGTAATGTCCCATGTCTGTGGCATCCTTTGTGTTTTGCCATTCCTGAATTTGGAAGCAACATCCAGATCCCTCACACACAACAGGGAGGTGCTGTCTGGTTTATGCTTATCCAAGGGACCTGCACAAAAATGCAGGAATGCTCAGAGAAGTCCCACAATATCTGGACTTCCCCAAAGATGGCATGTGTAGGGATATAAAATATGCCCAGGCTGTTCAATGTGAGAATAGAATGGAGAGGTTCAAACATAAGGAAGAGTCAGGAGGGAGACCTGCCCATTGAAATCCACAGTTCAAATATAGTTTAGTCTGATGGGGCTCCCCAGTGGCAAATGCTCAAGCAATCTATCAGCAAAGACATGTATTCCCACGTGAGCTCTCCTGTCAAATGCCTTCCTCCATATCACAGGCACATGAAGGAATTGATATCTCCAGAGAAGCCCTTCCAAAACATTCCAGAGAAGCTATTCTGAGCCACTAAGCACAATGCCACCAGGAGGGCAGATGGTCTAACTAGGCCAGTTTCCTAGCAGGTGACCCAAGCAAGAATGCTCAATGCTGAGACACTGGGCTAAGCTGCATTCATCCATAGGAATATAGCCTAGCATCCCACACAAGCAAAGTATTGCAGCAAAGTATTTACCCTACAAGGAGGGAGAACGGCTTGTTTTTTATGCCAGATTCTGAAAAGCAAGAGGCATGTGGAGTCACTTGGCAAATATATTCTGGCTCCTGGAGTGTGGCACAGTAGTCCAGAAGAAGATCCACCTGTGCATTCTAGACTACAACAAAGCCATTGATTCTGCAGATCACAAGAAGTGATGGGTGTCCTGAAGTTAATGGGTGTGATGCTGATCTGATGCCTAACCAGCATCATGGACAAGAGGCTACCATAAGAACAGAATATGGAGGTGTGCTGCACCTGCCAAACTATTTAACCTCTTCAAAGAATGTATTCAATGGAAAGCTGAATTAGGTTGAGAGGAAGCAATGAACTTTGGAAGAAGATCACAAATGTATAATTTAAGAAAAGCAGAGGAGTCCATGTTGCTGGCAGAAAGCAGCAAAGACTTGAAAGTGCTCCTGATGAAAGGTGCTAAAAAGAAAGAAGAAGGTGCAGAAGCAGAACTGCAGATGAAAATGAAGAAAACACAAATGGCATGCTTGCTGACCATTGATAGGTGCAAGACACAAGCAAAAACTGAGGAGGAAAATGGACATGTTTGAAACAGGGTGTTTGGAGGATTTCAATCTCCCGGATATTACTTGGGAGACTCACTCAAGGGTGACAGCCAGGTCACATTGCTTCCTAGAAGCTATAGAGGGAGGGTTTTTCACACAGAGGGTCCGAGAGGCAATGAGGGGGAAAACATCCTTGACTTGGTCTTGACCAATAGGGAGGAGCTGATAAATGAAGTACAGATTAGGGGAGCTCTGGATGCGAGTGATCACTCCATCCTTTGCTTTGAGATAAGGGGCCTGGGGATGTGCAGCAGGGGCCTGGGGACGTGCATCCAAAAGGATCTGGACAGACTATGGAAGTGGGCAGGAGACAACAGGGTGGCGTTCAATGTGGATAAGGGCAAGGTCTTGCACTTGGGGCATAGGAACAGCTGTCATAAGTAAAGGTTAGGTGACAAGTGGCTGGAGAGCAGCACTTGTGAAAGGGACCTCGGGGTACTGGTTGACTGCAGGCTAAACATGAGTCAGCAGTGTGATGCGGTGGTAAAAGGGCGAACGCCACCTTTGGTTGCATAGCCAGAAGTGTGGCTTCTAGACCAAGAGAGGTATTACTACCACTCTACACAACTCTGGTGCGCCCACAACTGGAGTATTGTGTTCAGTTTTGGGCCCCTCATTTCAGAAAGGATATAGCCAGGTTAGAGTCAGTGCAGCGTAGGGCCACAAGGTTGGTGGCCGATTTGCAGGGGATGCCGTATGAGGTGAGACTGAGGGAACTGGGTCTCTTCAGCCTGGAGAAGAGGAGACTCAGAGGGGGTCTGTTGGCGACATACAGGTATGAGAGGGGATGTCACATGGAGGTGGGTAGAGACCTGTTCTCCCTTGCAGAGGAAGGCAGGACGCACTCCAATGGAGCAAAGCTCAGGGAGCCAAGGTTCCACTTGGATGCCGGGAAGCAGTTCCTGACAGTCAGGACCCCGAGGGTGTGGAATGGGCTTCCACGAGAGGTCGTTGAGGCCCCATCGGTGCGGGTGTTCAAGGATAGGCTGGATGTCCACATGGTGGGCATGTCGTGAGCGGAGCCGGCTGGTGCCAGAGGTCAGACTAGATTGCCCGGGATGCCCCTTCTGACTTGCTCTGTTTCTACATTACTATGTTTCTATGTCACAGTGAAATAACATTTCTCAGAGAATTAAATGTAAGTGTGAAAGATAATCGTAGATGGAAGAATGATTGTAGCGGAAGAAATTAGATATGTTTCTCTATGAGAGAACTGCCAAATAGTACTTTTGCATGCCTTGAAATAAGGACTGCATTCTGGAAAAAGAGGACAAATGCTGCATTGGATATGGCTCTCAAAGAGGTTATGTTAACATTTTACCTCATTATGGTATCATGGATGGGACTTTGTGGAGGGCTTACATTCACGTGGCCACCATGAGTGGGAACTGATTAGATGGCACATAACAAGAGCAAAGGCAACTTTAGAAGTAGCTATGTCAACTGAGCTAGAGGTAGAATTCATCACTCCAGTGTGGAAGTTTGTGAACTGGGCATGATGCTCAGTCTGAGGGCAGGAGGTGATGATAGATCACTTCAAGTCCTTTGGATGGTTTCTGCTAGATGTGGACTAGACATCCCTTCCTATGCAGGCCATCGTCAGAAGAACTCAAATGAGAAATTGGGGCAGAATAGTATGAATAGGGTCGAGCATCC
The DNA here is from genome assembly GCF_004798865.1 of Varanus komodoensis. Lineage (NCBI taxonomy): Eukaryota > Metazoa > Chordata > Lepidosauria > Squamata > Varanidae > Varanus > Varanus komodoensis. Next base: position 12,509 of record NW_025335736.1, on the reverse strand, counting down.
CACTGCATTTATCCCAGAAATAGGTTTTGAAATTGACCTAACAACATGGATTGAGTCTGGATTCAGGATCATGCTTCCACTTGGTGATAGATTTCAATTTGGAACTACCTTGCAAAAGGAAAGGGGATACCTGCCATGGCTGCATCCGTTGCCATTCCAACCCGTCTCTTCCATGCACCCTCAAGATCTTTTTGGCGTGGGATGCATAAGTGGCATTTAAGGCATGGACCATGACTTGGATGCTGTTGTAAATACTGTAGCTGTCCTGAGACAGGATTCTGTCAATCTCCTCCTGGGACAGGAGGTCCAGGTTTCCCTTCTCTCTGCAAATTGTCCAGCCTTTCACAGACAAGACGTGCTTGGAATAGAAGCAGTGAAAAGCCATCAGCCAAAATTGTGTTGTATCTTGTGACATGGGCCCATAGTGGTCATACTCTGTCTTTCTTTTGGTCTTCAGCACAAAGGAAAAACAGCCATGGAAGTACCGGAAGGAGTCAGGATGACTATAAACATTGAAGAAGTTGTCCTGAAAAGATGTTGTGATCCACACTTTCATCCCAATCTTTTCCTTTTCAAGCATATTTTGTATTAAAATGAATAGGTTAAATCCATATCTAGAGTCCCATACATAAACACACACATTGACTTCATTCCACGGAAGAAGTTGTATACTCTCAATCATGAACAAATAACTAATTTGCACAACTATTCTTTTTTGGAAGGCCACACAGATTCCACTGGTGGTAAGCAGAGGTGTCAATGTTCTCAAGAACCTTCTCCATTGTCGTTCCTTGGAGCAAGGAGAAAGAATGCACTAATGAGCTGGTCTCCTGGCCTGTAGTACTTCTCCGGATTACTCTTCTCTCGAATCAGATTCATGGGGCATTTTGCCTTCTGCACCTTCAAGACTGCACAGGGCAGCAAGAGCAGTGAAAGGAGAATCCAGGTTATCATTTGGGGACCTTGCCCTTTAGAGTACTCTCTTGTGTCCACTCCACTCACTCACTAATGAGAGGCAGAGAGGACATTGTTGCAAGACAGAGGCTGCCCTGTCTTGATACATACAAAGAGAGCAGTGGCAAAGAAGGGAACTTTCAAATTTCATGGAAGCATCATTTTCCTGCCTTCCTGCCTGCCTGTCTTCATGACTAAACTCAGCTGGGGAGTGATTTTATGCAGAAAAATTTTCAGGCACCATGCAACAAATTACTTGATTGCAATGAGTGGTTTCCAGGTCTCCAAGGCAATCGCATGAGCAGTGGACAGGATGGAAAAGAAACTACAGTCTTGTAAGCAATTATAAGGTGAAGGTGAATCCCCTCTGAATCTTAGTGGACTCTTGGAGTGTGGCCTGAGCCACAGCTGGAGAGTGGGAAGAAAACATGTTTGCAAAATGGAAATTAGCCGAGTGTCTGAGATGGGTTCACTGAAGAGGAAAGGAGGATGCCTTTTGACCCTCACTGAGAAACCTCCTTTCTGACACTGAGTGGTCAGTAGTGAACATTATGAGTACATAAACATTCCTTCTATGCAGTCAGAAGATGGTCTTGTAGGATGTTCAGTATCTGAGTGTGGTCTTCCTCAGCCCTTTGACCCTCCCCACCCATTGGGAAGACAGTTTTTTTGTCTGAGCTCAAAGGAGCAGCTCAGCATGTTGGTGCTCAGATCCATCCACCTCCATATATTCCGTCCTTGGGGCAAGTTAGTAGTCCTTTGCTACCCATGTGGCTGAATTGGCAGGTGCAACCAGGTCATGGTGAATGAGACAGCTTTGAGGAGTAGTGGCCCACTCCAAACATAGCCCATGGGATGAGCTATATAATGGGCAGCCTTGGCTTCATGCATGCACACAGAAACTGCAGGATGGCTACTACCACTGAGCCACTGTTTTGGAATTACTTTAATTCAGACCCTGCATTTCCACCAAAGAATGGCACTCCCACTGATGTATAGGCCCCAGAATTGATTATGTGAAACGACACTGAAAGACAAAGAATACATCATGAGATGTTCCTTTGTATTCAGATCAGGCCTCAGGACAATAGGGTAGCCCTTTGGAAGAAAGATGCAGCCCAAGATGGAGAAACCTTGCATGGCCACAGTGTACTTCCCCTTGGTACGTGGGTAGTAGGCACAAAGGACTTCCAGACACTGCAGAAGACTGGCAAGCTGAAGGTGATCAGCTTGGCTTCGTTGAAGGCCTCAGGAAGCTTTGTGGCTTGAAACCCATCATGAAGCAACCAGGAAGTCCATGTAGCCAACAACTGTACAGAACATGGTGAATGACTCTTCATTGCATGGTAGCATGTTGTGTCCAGGCTGGAAATGCCTGTTGGAGTCAGGGAAAGGTGGAACCATGCCCAGCCAGAAGGAGCAGATCACAACTTGGACACTGCAACAGGAAATGTCAATGAGTTGGCCAAACCTTTCTCCAAACATCTCACCTTGTTTCCTGGCTTGGGGGCCAGGAATGCCAGCACCACAGTGATGGTTGTGGCCAACACACTAGAGGTGAAAACTGAGAAGATCATGCTAAAGGCCATTTGTCAGAGGAGGCATGTCATTTTCTGTGGCTGCCCAGTGAATTGGAAAGTGGATCAAAAGGAAAGCAGGAGAGAGACGGGAAGAATGTAGGAGAGTTTTGGCTGTTTGCTTTGACTACAGGAGTGTCCAAAGTTTTGATGAAGACTCTTAAGACACAGCCTGTGATGAAGGTCAAGAATAGTGCCAGGGAAGCCAGGGCAGTTCCCAGGGGCTCCTCATAACACAGGAAGCTGATGCTCTTGGGGATGCAGTGATCCTGGAATGAGCTTGGTGCTGAACTGCTGGGCACCTGCTGAAGTGATCTGCATTGAGAGGAGAGTGGAATCATCTTCGCTGGCATGCATCAATATTGTATTTGGCTAGAAAAGCATGGGATTCATGGAAGGGGAAGAAACAATGAGTGGTTTCAATACTTGCCCAGGAAAGGAAGCCATAGTGACATCTTTGTGTCGGTCATGGGCTGGTTCAACATTTCCTGATTTGCCCGATTGCCCTGAAGGTTGTCCTGTCTGTCAGACCTGGTGAGATCCACAGCAGTTGCCAAACCACACCAGAATCCTGGAAGAAACCTTGAGTCCCGGGATGGTTTTGCAGGCACCGCCACTGTGCACTTTATCCAACCTTATGCCTTGGTTCAGAAGGCACAGCAAGCTGCATCCCACTGGGGTAACTGTTGTTGGAGTTGCCCTAATAAAAGTCATGAGGTTTATACTGTAAAATAGAAAGAGCCTTGCCTGTCCTCTTCTCCTGCCACCGCCACCGCCACCTCCATCCCCTTTCTGGCTTCTTCTCCAGGAAAAGAGCCCCATTTATGTGAATGATTCGCCTTCTGACAGATTGTACTAAATTGCAGGCAGCAGACCTGAAATAATGTTGCAAATCTGAATCCAAAAACGAATTCTTTCACTAATCCTTCAAAATTCACACACATCCATGTTATCCTATCAGGCAAAATGGAAAGTGTAGCATGCATGCAAGCAAGCTGAGATGGGTGCAGCTGTGCTTTCCTCTGCAATTTAAAATACCTGGCCAGCTTGTCCTTTGTCTTAAAGGAAATTCCTACCGCTGACTGTAGGATGCACACATTTATTATGAGTATCAGTATGAGTGTTAGTATTATTAAATATTTGTAGAACCAGTTAAAAGGCTTCAGGGCAGTTCACAAAATGCATTATGCAATTTACAGAGTTCAATAAAATACAATGTAAAACAAGGTCCCAGAGATCAAAAGACTACATGGGGCAGGATACCCAACAATGAATGCAATGCTTCTTAGCTTATATCCAGCACCTTCAACTGGGCTGAGATGTGAACAGGCAGCCCGTAGAAGTAGGCCAGAATTGGGTCATGTATATGGACCTTCAGGTTCTGTTACAGGTCTGACTGCTGAATTTTGCACAAGTAGTAGCTTTCAACCAATCTTCAAGGGCAGGCCCTGGCAGGGAGAATTCTGCTGGCCACTGCACAAGGGGACAGTACATTAATTTTCCCTGCTGAGAGTGGAGACATTCTGTTCATAGGAGAGAAGAGTAACTGTTAGAAGGGACAACAGAACAAGGAGAGGCCATTCATGGAGGGATGAGGTTTGGAGGGGCTGACTTTGTGTGCAAATGTGTGTATTTTAAGTGATAACCTCAACCCTCAAATTTACAGTGGCTCTGAGCTTCTCCGAAAGCCAACAGACCCTGAGCTCAAACTGACGTTAGCCCCCTTTTTTGCCTGTAAGTAGACTCTGTCGCTGGCTATGCCTGGCTGGTAACTCTTGGCAACATCCTGTGATGTACTGATTTTAATTCCTCCTCCTAAGTGTGGGTTTATTTAAATATGCACTCCCTTTGGAAAAAGTGCAAAGGAGATTAACATCCCTGCCAAATTTCTCCTCCTGGGATGTGGCATGAAAGTGATAACTTGGGCTGCTTTTTTCCCCACTTGGGTTTCCTGAGAATGTGGACTTCCTTTTGGCACAATGTTGCAAAAAGAGTATGTATTTGTGGTTTCCCAGTTTAAGTTTAGCTCTCATTTTAATAGCTATGACCTATTTCAACACATTCAGTGCACTAAGGATCAGATGCCATCATTTGCTTTCATTATGCGATGCTCCTTTGCATTCAGCTGAGGCCTGAGGACAATGATGTAGCACTTGGGAAGAAAGATGCAGCCCAGCAGCCCTGCACTGGAGGCCAGGATGGAGAAGACCTGCACGGCCACCATGTACTTGCCCTTGATGCTCAGGTAGGAGGGCACAAAGGACACCCAGACACTGCAGAAAACCAGCATGCTGAAGGTGATCAGCTTGGCCTCGTTGAAGGCCCCTGGCAGCTTTCTGGCCAGGAAAGCCACCAGGAAGCACACAGCAGCCAGGAAGCTCATGTAGCCCAGGGCAGTGTAGAACATGGCCACAGACCCTTCATTGCATTGCAGGATGATGTGTCCATGTTGTGAGTGCATGTCAGAGTCAGGGAAAGGGGGAGCCATGCCCAGCCAGATGGAGCAGATGACCAGTTGCACACTGGAACAGGAAATGACAATGGAGTTGGCCAAGCTCTTCCACAACCACCTTCTCACCTTATTCCCTGGCTTGGTGGCCAGGAAGGCCAGTACCACAGTGACTGTTTTGGCCAACACACTAGAGGTGGCAACTGAGAAGATGATGCTGAAGGCTGTTTGTTGGAGGAGGCAAGTCAATTCCTGGGGCTGCCCAATGAACAGGAAGGAAGACAAAAAGGAAAGCAGGAGGGAGACAAGGAGAATGTAGGAGAGGTCCCGATTGTTGGCTTTGACTATGGGAGTGCTCAAGTTTTTGATGAAGACCCGTAGTACACAGCCTGTACTTAAGGATAAGAACAAGGCAAGGGAAGCCAGTGTGATCCCCAAAGGGTCCGTATAAGAGAGGAAGCTCACAGTCTTGGCGACACAGCGATCCTGGTCTGAGTTTGGCTGCTGAGCTGGTGAACACTTGATACAATGATCTGCATCTGAAAGGAAAGAGAATCAATCCCATTTCTCTAATCTATGTCAATATCCTGAAGAGTTTGTCTTCTATTGCATTTCAGTTGTAAAGATAAGAATGTGGGAAAATTCCAGAAAGCTTTGCTGGGTTCACGGAACTTGGAAAAAGAAGGGGGTTTCATTAGCTTCCTTTATGTATTAGTATTGCATTGCGGAGGATTAACATGGGAGGTAGCTTCCAAAAGAATCAGAACAAGAACTTATCAGTCCTGGAGTGGTTTTAGTCAGCCAGCTGCAACCTCTCTGGGCGTGGATGATCTTGCAAGCTGCCCGCTCCACAGGTCATCTTGGAAATGATGTCACATGCAAGTGAATTGCTTCAATGTGGACAGGAAGCCGTGTTGGCCCACTTTTCCGAGTGAGTCCATGAACCTGGCCAGAGACACCTTGAATCCCAGATCTGCTTTCCACAAGGGGAAGGCACATTTCATGGAAGGTTCCCCTGCTTGTTTTTTGGGCAACCCCTGTTCCCCTGGCTCACCTTATTCGGTACTGTTTCCAGACTCACTGACTGCGTTCATGAAATCCTCACATCTCATTCTCATCTGAATATACCCACTATTTTTAAATGCATGTGGCTGATCTTTTCGGTTGCATAGTCTTTTCATAGAATGGGTAGTGGTGATCCAGCAAAACAGCTGTGCATAAAGCATGGTCATGAGACTGGAAGGGTTGTATAGGGAATGCGGGAGAAGGGAAGACTAGCCAAATTCCTGACTTTGCTCATAGATATTTGGCCCCTTTGCTTAAAATGCCTTTTTTCCAGAGTTTCTCAAGAAAGAATCCCCATGTGGTTGACGGTGCGATATGTACAGTACCCCCATTATGAGCCCCATACTCATCTAAGACAATTTCCGCTCCAATACATAGTCCTGGAAAGTGTCTGCAAAATGATTGGAGGTCCGTAAAAAAGGGGTTGTTCTAGACAGGGGCTTGCGGACTGCAAACTCTGATTTCTGTAGTCTTTGCACAATATTTTTAAGTTCCACAGATTCGATGCAAAGCCATGGGATGTCCTGGGTAGTTTAGCAAGGGCCAACCTGAGTGACGAAGGCAGCAGATCTTTGGCAGAACCTTACCAAAAGCATTCAATGAAGCATTCATCCCCACACTGGCTGCTTTGTCTCTCAGAGGTGCTCCCCCCCACCTCCAGTCATTCATTCACTCCTACACGTATGGAAACATGATGGAGATTAAAAGAAAGATCATGTGTTCCAAAACATGCATTTTAAATATGTTTAGCATGCCTTTCATTAAATCTCTCATGTTGGCATGAATACTGGAAAAAGATAAGAACCAGATGAAAACCAGACTTAAAAGAAAAGAGCACCAATATGGGATAGAATGGAGAAATGCTTCATTAAAATGGGATCCATTTTCTTTGTTGGCAAGACTGGCAAGTCAAGAGCTCGTCCCTGTATGTTGACATGCAAGTTGGAGCAGCTGAGCCTTCCTGGGGAGGACCTCCCACTAGTGGGGAGGAAGAACCAGCAGAGATTTTCTTTTGCCAAGGAGTATCCAGGCAGATGAAAACCCTTCTTCTAGCCTGACCTCAAATATGGGTTGTTTCCTCAGGACCTACCCTCCTGAGCAGAGATGGTCCCTTCCGCACACCGAGCACAAGTGTAGCAGCAGGGTGGCTTCCCTTCCAGAACTTCCTTGGCATATCCAGGCTGACAGCTCTCAACACACTTGGACTGAGGCACCATCTGCAAACACAGAGGCAGATCATCAAGGAAGAGGCTGTCACACTCTTAGAATCATGGAAAAGTCAAGTTGGAAGAGGCCAGAAGGCCATCACACCCACCCTCCTTCATACTGCAGCACACTAATTTACACCATCCCATTCAGTTGTCTGTTCAGATGGCTTTTGGATGTCTCCAGGAAAAGAAAGTCTTTGTGACTATGGAAACAAATCACTTCCCATTGGAACAATTCAATGAGATTTCACCCCTGGCAGGTCCTGTTTTTCAAGGAAATACTTATGATACCCTTCAGAATGAGAATGAAGAGTCTGGATTCAGGACTCCAAGCTGGTGGGAAGGGGCATGGAAAGTAACTCGTTCCTGAGAGGCTTCTTTGTAGTGCAGAACCTCAACTGAAAACACCCTTTTCCTTGCCAAGGAGCAGCAGGGCCCTGTTCCTTGAATGGAAAGGAAAACAAGCAAAATCTTCTCCTGCACTAATACCTAGCACTTTCCACTTTGTGGCCTTTTCTGCTGAAGGAACCTGAAAAGACACTGGGTGTCAGATTGGTTACCCCGGCACCAATAAAGAAACCCCAAATGTTCGAATGCCCAGGCAAAGTATTCAAAATGTACACGCAAGAGAGATGGTCAAGATGCAGGCAGCCTCGTGGGCACACTTGGTGGGCCACACAGTGTCTTGGCCACTGCTGGGGCTGCTGGACGTCCCGTTGAACTTTCAGCTCTTTTGGCATTCCAGTCAGATTTCCTAGCTCTCTGTTTTATCTAAATGTTAGAGAGTGAGAGGGGAGAAAGTCCTACCATAGCCTTTACTGAACAGCAAGAATAATAATAGTCGTGGTACCTGCTTTCCAGGCATCCTACATCAAAGACTTTACATGTCAACCATTCAACAAGTTTATAGAGTTGAATGGATGTGAGACATGACTGAGTACACAAAATCATTCTCCCAACCTGGTTAAACTGCCTGGGCCACACAATGGCCTCCGGATCCACAGTGAGCTTCACATCCTGGGCTGCCTGTCCCACCAGGCTCCCAATGGTCACTCTACGGTAGGACTTATTTGGGAAGAAGATCCAGTTCCTGATGTCATAGTTAACCACCAACTCCCCATCTTCATACAAGTAGAGGCCATTGTACTTCATACAAGTAGAAGTCCAGAATTAGAAAACTGGACTTCTCTCAGAAGAGTGTGAAACTGGAAGGAGAGAGCAGAGAGCCTGCATTTGAGGACAGGAAAGCATGAGGGATTCCTCAGCTGTTCTCAGTTTGCATTGAGTTTTCAATGAATTGGGTCTAGTGCAGGTCTACACTCCACTGTTGCACCTGAGATACGTTCTCTGCCCTCATTTTCTGTTCCAGCACTTTGGAATGACCACAAACTGCATCATCATCCCTTCAAAGACTGAGGGATGGGTCAAATTCAGTGGGTCAAATGCCATGTTGTGAGCATAGGAAAAAGAAACCAAAGGAAATGCTACAAGATGGGGAAGACCTAGCTCAATAATACCACAGGTAAGAAAGATTTCGGAATTGTCGTAGATCACAGGTTGTCGGCAATGTGATGTGGCCACAAAAAAAGTTGATGTTATATTGGGCTGCAGCATTAGAAGCATTGCTTCCAAATCTTGTGTGATACTGGTTTGTCTGTATTTGGCAATGGCTACGCCCCATCTCAAGCCCTGTGTCCATTTCTGGGCACAACACAGCAAGAAAGATGCAGACAAGCAGGAAAAAGGTCAGAGGGGGACAACAAAGATGACCAGGGCACTGGAAGCAAAGCCCTACTAGGAGAGATTAAACTTGCTGGGCATGTACATCCTTGAGAAGAGAAGATTGAGAAGTGATAGCTCTTTTCAGCTACTTGAAAGGTTGTTCCACTGAGGAGGGGCAGGCTCTCTCATGATTTGGAAGTGATGCTTCAATTAAAGCAGCCCAAAGTAGAATTTACCCATTTTGCAGACACATCAGCTTGCCAGCTCATATCAGTTTGATGATCAATTCACTTCAGCTTGTGATCTCGAACAATTGCCAGAACTTCCTCACCTGCAGTAATACTGAGTCAAGTGTCTCCTCTCTTGTAACTGTGCCTTTGGTTTCTTTTTCCTAGGAGCAGAACTTGGCATTCTCCCTGTTTGACTACACCCTGGGGATTTCAGTCCAGCACTCCATTCTTTGAAGATCATGTTGACTCTTGTGTCTGTCATTCCAGGTATTAGCACTCCCATTCCACTTTGTGTCATCTACAAATCCAGTAATTGTTTCCTGAACTTCCTTATATCAATAATTAATAAAAATATTGAAAGTTAAAGGCTAAGAACAAAAAGCTGCGGCACCCCACTTGTCAGCCCTCCCCAGTCTGAGCTGGTGCCATTGATGAGCACTCTTTGAGTTGGATTCTGTAGCCAAGGCTAGATCCATGTGATCATTGTTCCATCTTGCCTGCTTTTATCTAGTTTTCCAATGAGAATATGATGGGGCATGTTTTGAAAAGCCTTGCTGGAATCAACATATATCATGTCCACAGCATTCCAACAGCGAGAGGTTACCCAATCATGGTCATGCTTTCCTTGCAGGAAGGACTCCTGTTGTTAGCTGTTTCCCAGTATACTATCTAGTCACTTTGATTCTATGAAGGTTAATGATCATGAGAGGTTTTCTCAGGACTGCAATTCAAGAGTTGCTCATTGCTGGCTTGTGATGTGTGGTATTGCCTGCTGAGCTAAAATGCAGAATATCCACTGAGCCATTGGATCACCCTAAGAGGACCAGGTCTGGTCCAGCTGTGGACTTCTGGGACTCCATGACAACCATGACAAATACCTTAACATTTCACCAGCCCAGGTTTTTTGAGGCATCTGTCATGTGACAGTGAAATAACATTTCTGAGGGAATTTAATGTAAGTGTGAAAGATAATTGTAGATGGAAGAATAATCGCAGCAGAACAAATTGGAAATGTTTCTCTAAGAGAGATAAATATCTCTTGAAATAAGGACTGTATTCTGGAAAAAGAAGATAAATGCTGCATTGGATAGATACCTGCCAGGGCTGCAGCCTTTGTCCTTCCAGCCGGTCTCCTCCACAATCCATCAACAGCTCCTTGGATCGGGATGAATATGCAGCACTTAAGGCATGGGAGACAGCTTGGACACTGTTGTAAATACTGTAGCTGTCTTGAGACAGGATCCTCTCAATCTCCTCCTGGGAGAGCATCTTCAGGTTCTCCTTCTCTCTGCATCTTGTCCAGCCTTTCACAGACAAGACATGCTTGGTATAGAAACAGTGAAAAGCCATCAGCCAAAACTCTGTGTTATCTGGTGACATTGGCCCATAGTGGTCGTACTCTGTCTTTCTCTTGGTCTTCACCACAAAGGAAAAAGAGCCATGGAAGTAGTGGAAGGACTGGGGATGGCTAAAGACATTGATGAAGATGTCCTGGAAAGATGTTGTGATCCACAGTTTCATCCCAATTTTTTCCTCTTCCAGCCTTGACTGTATTAGGATGAATAGATTAAATCCATAGCTAGAGTCACATATATAAATACATACATTGACTTGTTTCCACAGAAGAAGTGGTACACTCTGGATAATGAGTAAATAATTCATCTGCACGACTAATCTTTTGAGAAAGGCCACACAGATCCCACTGGTGGTAAGCAGAGGTGACAACGTTTGCAAGAACTTTTCTCCATTGTCATTCCTTGGAGCGAGGACACCAATCCACATCCACTCAAAATGTTGGAGCAGTTTGACCATTCCCGCAACCTGAATTTCTTCTTTTGGAATCATGCGGTACATAAAAGGGAATTGTGCTTTATCTTCAAGAACACGAGAAACAAATCCATAACTCATCTAGGAAGAGGATGGAGATGTGTTTTTGTGATAGTATTCAGATGGACATTAACACAAAACTTTTATTATCCTAGGCAAAATCTGTCTTTATGAAGGTTCTGAGATTGAGACCAAGTGAGGATCGCTGTTAGGGTAAGGGTTACAATTTGATTGTGGTAAAACATCTGTTGGACTCCTTTTGGTGAAACTGTTTTTTCTGTATTGCATTGAATGTAGTACAATTCAACCTTTGTGGGGGCTGGGGTTCCTTGGGAGCCAGGCAGTCCAAGGCGCCACAGTTGAAGGCCCTAATCCAAGGCTTGCTGTCATAAGGAAGACTTCATCCTGTGAAGAGCTAATTTGCATCCCTTGAGTTAGTGGAAAAGGATGGTTTGATCCCTTTGAACCACAGTTCCAGAAATGGGTTGATTTTCCCTTCTGTACGTACCTCAAGTGCTGCCACAAAGAGGCAGCTCAAGATCTCTCCTGGCTGAAGTTAGGGCTTAGGACAACCCCGATTCAGGCTAGATATTGGGAAAAGTGTCCTTCAGAGCAATGCGAGAGTGGAACCATTTGCCTAGAGAGTTCATGGCTTCTCCCACACTGGAGACATTCAAGGTGAAACTGGACAGCCACCTGATTTGGATGGTGTGAACTGGTGTCCTGCAACAGCAGGGGGTTGGACCCCATTGTCTTGATAGCCCCTTCCAACTCTAGTATTCTATTACTTTAAGAGTGTATAATTGGATCTGCCCCGTCTGGGTTATTTTGGGTACTGCTCTGATGTGGCCACTTTCATGGGGGCATGCATTGCTTCAGATGAGAAGAATGCAACTATCCTTTCCATCCACTTCCTGCAACTACCATACCATGATTCCATATTATGCCTTGTGCTTGATATTCTTTTGCACTGACAACCAGAACATTTGCTGAATCCAATGGCGGGGGGGAAAGTTCCCTCAGCATGTTTATTTTTTCATTTAGAACTCATATAAATCATCATGTTAAAATAAATTTGAAAATAAAAGGCGAATGGGTTGGCATGCTTATATGTGGTATGAGAAGGCTAAGTCACATGGATATTTTTTTAAGTCCCTTATTAGAAGGTCATTAATGTCGGTGTGGGAAAAGTTAAAGATAAAATTGTATAATAAACTACCAAGATGGCTGTCACCTATGGAAGCTTTTGTGTATCCAAATGCATTGAACTTTTTATTTATTATTTTATTTATTAAAATATTTTTATGCCGCCCCATTCACCGAAGCCTTGGGGCGGCTTACAACATAGATAAAACAATAAGTTAAAATATCCATATAAAATAATCTTAATTAAAACACACATTATAAAATAAGCCACCCTGGCCAGATAAAATTCAATTGTATTTAGCATTTAAAATGTTGCTTAAATAAAAAGGTC